>NC_091063.1:151250096-151567973 GCF_000393655.2 Nicotiana sylvestris
TGCTTTCGGTGTGGCCAGTTGGGACATCACTTGAGGGATTGCCCTCAGCCTCCGAGAAGTTTCAACCAGGCTTCTATTAAGTCATCTGCACCGATTCAGACTACTCGTAATACTTCAGGTGCTACAAGTACAGGAAATAGAGGTCGAGGTGCTAGAGACCGTGCTATTATGAATCAAGGACAAGGGAATGCTAGTAGAGGTCAGGCGAGAGGTTTTGCATTTACTAGACAGGATGCTCAGGCCTCGAATGCGGTGGTTACAGGTATTCTTTCTATCTGTTCATTTGGTGCACTTGCGTTGATTGATCCGGGATCTACTCATGCCTATGTGTACTTGTACTTTGCTTTGAGGTTTAGTAGATAGCCTGAGCTATTGAATGATCATTTTCTAGTAGCTACTCATGTTGGATAGTCTCTATTAGCTGAATACATGTATCGTGCTTGTTAGATTCGGGTTGAGGGTAGAGATACTCTAGCTGACCTTATTGTACTTGATATGATTGACTTTGACATGTTGATGGAAATGGATTGGTTATCTTCTTTCTATGCTATAGTCGATTTTCATGCAAAGATAGTAAAGTTTGAGATACCAAATGAACCTAGTTTTATTTTAAGAGGGAGTCAGGTTCCAAAGACTTGCAAAATTGTATCTTTTATGAAGGCTCAACGACTTCTGAAGAAAGGTTTCTTGGGTCTCTGAGCTATTGTAAATGACACAATAAAGGAAACAGTTAGTATAGAAAATGTACCAGTAGTGAGAGAATTTTCTGATGTATTTCCTGAGGATTTACCAGGATTACCTCCAGTACAAGAACTAGATTTTGGTATTGATTTGCTACCTGACACGCAGCCCATATCGATACCCCCATATCGAATGGCACCAGTAGAGTTGAGGGAGCTAAAGCAACAATTACAAGATTTGTTAGATAAGGGTTTTATAAGACCTATTGTATCAACATGGGGTGCACCAGTACTGTTCGTAAAGAAGAAAGATGGATCCCTGAGAATGTGCATTAACTACAGGCAATTGAACAAGATAACAATACGCAATAAATATCCTTTGCCTCGTATACATGACATGTTTGATCAGTTACAAGGAGATGCCCACTTTTCAAAGATTGACCTCTGTTCTGGTTATCATCAACTTAGAATCAAAGATAAAGATATTTCTAAGACTGCTTTCAGAACTCGATACGGGCACTATGAGTTTCTTGTGATGCCTTTCGGACTGACAAATGCTCCAGCTGCATTCATGGATTTAATGAATAGGGTGTTCAAGTCGTTTCTGGATAGATTTGTAGTAGTATTTATTGATGCTATCCTGATATGTTCTTATAGCCAAGGAGAACACGAGAATCATCTCAGTACTTATCACGACCCCGGTTCGCCCTCCGTGAACCATCGTGACGACACCTAGTATCTATGACTAGATAAGCCTAACAATGCGGTAATATAAACCAACTCGCGAAAGAAATAATTAAAAACTGAAATAGTAAAATAAAACAACATTTAAAAGCGCCACTCGGGATACACAATATCAACTCTCAAAAACTAATACATTTCCCAAAACCCGAAATCTCATGATCACAAGCCTTTGAATGTCTACAAGCATCTAACTCCAGAATGTCTAACAAAGAAACAAAAAATACAGAAGGGCTAATACAATAGGGAGAGTAGAAAAAGACTCTTCGGTCTGCGAACACGAAAGATATACCTCGGAGTCTCTTCCAGTGCCTCGCAAGCGTGATAAGTCTGAGTAGAAGTACCTAGATCTACACATGAAAAACATGCACAAAAATGGCATGAGTACACCACAGCGGTACTTAGTAAGTGCCAAGCCTAACCTCGGTCGGGTAGTGACGAGGAAGGTCAGGGCCCTATTGAGGTTAAATAAAATATAAGGTTCAATAGTGTAGAATAAAACAATATAATTAAGTACAACAGTAAAAGTAACACATGATATAAAGGACAACAACAACTACTACAGAGGCAAAGTAAACACAGAAAGGAATACAACTCAACATAAAGATAACAACCGGGGATCTCCCAAGATACCGTCCTGTAGTCCCAAATGTAAATATCCAGTAGATCTCCCAGAATACAGTCCTATAGTCCAACTCATAATACAAGGGGATCTCCAGGAATACCGATTTGTAGTCCTAAATATAAATACTCAGTACAATGGGAATCTACCAGGTGCAATCCCGTAGTTCCAATGTAAATGTGCAAAGGGTTCTCCCGGAATACCGTTCCGTAGTCCCAAAGTAAACATACAGGGGGATCTCCCAGGATACCGTCCTATAGTCCAAAAGTAAATGCACAATAACATCAAGAAGAGTACACAGTTCAATTCAAGTTCCATACCAAGGTAAAACAGGTATTTCTATCCTAGCATGTTGCACATAATCCAAATAAGGCAGTTTGAACAAGTGAGGTAATTAAGTCAATTAGACATGCTTCCCTGAGCTAACAACATGCTTAAATTGCAAGTAATATAAACAGGAAAGGAGACATACTAGTAATTACTTAATGAAAACCGAATTTTTCAATAATTAGCACAAGTACACACTTGTCACCTCACGTACAAGGCATTTCAATTATCAATAATACCAAATCCTAAGGGGAAGGTCTCCCCCCCCCCATGGTTAGGCAAGCCACTTACCTCGAACCGGCTCAAAGTCAACCCGAAACCACGTTCTTGCCACGAGTACTCGACTCCAAATGGCCCAAATCTATTCAATTCAATTGCATAATATAAATAACTCTTCAAATAACTGATTCCACAAAGAAATTCTAAGCTAATACGTGAAATTAGGTAAATTGACCAAAATTCCCCGGGGCCCACATTTCGGAATTGGGTAAAATTTATATTTTCAGAATCCTCATACTCTCCCGAGTCTATACATAACAAGAACATTGAAATCGGAGTTCAATTGACCCCTCAAATACTCATTTTATGGTCTCTTAATCTCAAGCCCTAATTACCCATTTTGCACTGATTTTCCCTAATTTTCACTATTAATTAGACCTTTAATCACATATAAACGAGTTATGAAGTCAAAAATGTTACCTCCAAGTGATTCCCCTTTGGTTTCCTTAAATATCTCCCTCAAAAGTTTCAATCCCGTTCAAAAATGGTGGAAAAATGAAGAAGGATCGCGGATGAGCTATTTAAATACTGCCCAAATTTAACCCTATGCGATCGAAGAAATACCTATGCGATCACATAAGACAACTTCCTCAAAACAATGCGATCGCGACCAGTTTTATGCGATCGAATAGAGCAATTCCATCACCCCACTGTCATTCCAAGTCCTTCTACGCGAACGCAGAGGTCTCTATGCGAATGCAGTGACCAACACTGCTCACCCTATGTGATCGCACTCCTATATTCGCGATCGCGATTCCCAAAAATCACCTGACCTCAACTTACTCTACGCGATCGTGGGTGGACTCACGCGATCGCAATGAACAAATCACTGCTGCTAAAATACCAGAAAACCAACAATCTCCCAAAGACCAAAAGTGCCCGTTTGGGCATCCGAAATACACCCGAGGCCCCCCGGGACCTCAACCAAACCTATCAACATATCCCATAACATCATTCAAACTTGATACAACCTTCAGAAGGCCCAAAACAACATCAAAATACCAATTTAGCATCAGATTCAAGCCTAAGAACTTCAAAAACTATCAAAATATGCTTTCGATCAGAAAGTCTATCAAACCTCGTCCGAATGACCTGACATTTTGCACACACGTCACATTCAACACTACCGAGCTACTACAACTTCCGGAATTCCATTATGACCCCCGGATCAAAATCTCACTATCGAACCGAAAACTTCAAAAATTCAACTTTTGACATTTCAAGTCTAAATTAGCTACGGACCTCCAAAACACAATCCGAACACGCTCCTAAACCCAAAATCACACAACGGAGCTAACAGAACCATCGAAATTCCATTCTAAGACCGTCTTCACACTGTTCCCACTACTGTCAAATTTCCAAAACTTAAGCTCTCATTTAGGGAATAAGTGTCCCAAAACTCTCCGAAACTCCAATAAACCCTCCCAGCAACTCGCAATAGTAGAAACAAACACGGGGAAAGAAGTTAATAGGGGATCAGGGTGTAAATTCTTAAAATGACCGGCCGGGTCATTACATCCTCCCGCACTTAAACATCCGTCGTCCTCGAACGAGCATAGAGACATACCTGAAGTAGTGAAAAGATGAGGGTAACGGCTACACATATCCTGCTCGGTCTCCCAGGTCGCCTCCTCGACCGGCTGACCCCGCCACTGAACCTTTACTTATGCAATATTCTTTGACTTCAACTTTCTAACCTCCCTATCCAATATTGCCACCGGCTCCTCAACATAAGATAGATCTTTGTCCAACTAGACTGAACTGAAATCCAACACGTACGACAGATCCCCCTGATACCTCCGAAGCATCGAAACATGAAATACCGAATGAACTCCTGCCAAGCTGGGAGGTAGGGCAAGCTCATAAGCAACCTCCCCAATATGCCTCAATATCTCAAAAGGGCCAATAAACCTCGGGCTCAACTTCCCCTTCCTCCCAAATCTCATAACGCCATTCATAGGCGAAACCCGAAGTAGAACCCGCTCTCCAACCATATAGGAAACATCACGAACCTTCCGATCCGCGTAACTCTTCTGTCTGGACTGGGCTGTACGGAGTCTATCTTGAATCACCTTGACCTTCTCCAAAGCATCCTGAACCAAGTTTGTGCCCAATAATCTCACCTTACTCGGCTCAAACCAACACATCGGGGATCTACGCTGCCTACTATATAAAGCCTCATACAGTGCCATCTAAATGCTGGACTGATAGCTGTTGTTGTATGCAAAATCTACCAATGTAAAGAACTAATCCCAAGACCATCCAAACTCAATCACACACGCATAGAGCATATCCTCAAGAATTTGAATAGTACGCTCGGATTGTCCGTCTGATGGTGAAATGTTGTACTCAACTCCACCCGAGTACCCAACTCATGCTGAACGACCCTCTAGAATCATGATGTGAACTCAGTACCTCTATCTGAAATGATGGAAACTGGAATACCATGTAGATGAACAATCTCCCAAATATAAATCTCCGCCAACCGCTCCGAAGAGTAAGTAGTACACACAGGAATGAAGTGTGCGGACTTGGTTAGCCGATCCACAATCACCCAAATAGCATCGAACTTTTTCAAAGTTCATGGGAGCCTAACTACAAAGTCCATGGTGATCCTCTCCCACTTCCACTTCGGAATATCTATCTACTGAAGCAACCCACCCGGTCTCTGGTGCTCATACTTCACATGCTGACAGTTGAGGCACCGAGCTACAAATCCAACTATATCTTTATTCATCTGCCTCCACCAATAATGTTGTCTCAAATACTAATACATCTTCGTGGCACCTGAATGAATGGAATACCGCAAACTATGGGCCTCCTCTAGAATCAACTCCTGAAGCCTATCTACGTTGGGTACGCAAATTCGACCTTGCATCTTTAATACCCCATCATCACCAATAGTCACATCTTTGGTATCACCATGCTGAACCTTGTCCTTGAGGACAAGCAAATAAGGGTCATTATACTGACGCTCCCTGATACGATCAAATAAGGAAGACAGAGAAACCACGCAAGCTAGAACCCGAGTGGTGTAACACCCCATAAAATTCGGCTTAGGTATGAATGAGTTAACGGAGTAGTAAGGATATATTTTGAACATGTGAAGTCCCATCGGGATGATTATGGGTGAAAATAGTTGTTTCAAAATCAAGATGGAAAGTGAGGTGCATAAGATTTGACAAAATCGACTAAGTTTACAGAAGGTCTGTCTTCTAGTAGGGTTTAATGCAAATGTGTAAGGAATTTGGAAACACACAAGCATGAGAGTTGTAGGCCATTTAAATAGTTTTCCAACGATATATTATGGAGTCGAAACGGAGCTCTGTGCAAAATGTTATGCACGTTTAAAAGAATGGTGTGTAACCACCACGGTCCTGCCGCGTTTTTACCGCGACCGCGGTGGTGAGGTAGTGTCCCAGCGATTTACCATGGTCGGGCCAACTGGGATGCGGTGGATGACTTGGAAAGTCATTGTTTTAGCCTTATTTCGTCCCCCAAAACATAAAAACTTGCTCTAGAAAGGAAGATTCTCAAAAACCTAACTCCTTAAGGGTCCCTCCACGACCCAAGGTAAGTTTTAATGGTGATTCTATGTTAATTTCAATTTCCCAACATCTTACTGACATGGGTAAACCCTCCATATCATTATATATTCGATTGGGACATCATTGTTGAGAGAAGGAAGCCTAGAACTCGAATTCAAAGGGTTTGAACTTCAAAAAGGTAATGTCTTTCCCTCTAATCGATTCTAGCATTGGTTTAATGATTATAAACCCTAGTTCATGAGATATGAGTTGATAGGTGTCACACCTCCTTTTTCCTACACCCCCGTAAAGGGTGTATAAGGGAGTGTTTTCCAATTTAAGTGACAATCGAAACGGGATTATTTATTTAAAATTCAGAGTCGCCACTTGGGATAATTTATGGTGTCCCAAGTCATCGGTTCAAATCCCGAATCGAGGAAAAGATTGACACTGTTTAACAGTCCGCGAATCGGAAATCCGAGTAAGGAATTCTGTTAACCTGTGAGAAAGTGTTAGGCATTCCCGAGTTCCGTGGTTCTAGCACGGTTGCTTAACTGTTATATTCGGCTTAATTATCTGATTTTAAACAATTTTGAACCTATGTGCAGATTTTAGTTTTAACCTCTTCTAATTATTTTTAAAGAAGATTGAACGTCGTTTAAAATACGTCTTTGGATCGCGCCACATGAAATGCACCCGCAATCCTAAACATATTTTACTCAATGTTTTAAGATTTTATTCGGGTCACATGAAATGCACACCCGAGTTTAGGAGGGTAATATGATTAAAATATGCGCCTAAAGCAACTACGCATTTTACTTGGCGAGGGTCATGGAAATTTGCTAAATGGCACGCCTCAGATTCTAGGTATTTTAAGGAATAATTAAGCGAGGGCCACGCAATTGTCATTTTTGTTTGGCATGGCGCGCCTCAATTCCAAAGTTAAGAAAAGGAATTCAACTGCATCTAGAGGGCCTTAACTATAGGTTTGGCTAATATGGCACACTTCGAACTATTTTTAAGAATCTAATTAATTGGTCATGGAAGCTTGAAACATTCTAAGGATTTTAAACAAAAGCTTATTGCAAAACTGCATCTGGCAAGTCACAACAGGTCCAAGTAGCAAAAGGGGAAAACAGTCTATTAATAGACGCCCTCAGGTTTGGGCCAAATAAGCCCGAGTCGGTGAAACAACGAACACCTCGTGGGGGTGCGAAATCAAATTTGAGTTCGACTGCTCTTCAGCTGGGCTAGTATTAGGCCCAGTTCTTATGATCCAAATGATCCATGTCCAAATCAAATAATGCAAATCAATTGACACCAACACTGAGCATGAAATCGAATTAACAAGCTTCAATTCTGATTTTTAAACAATCAATACAAATCAACTAGACTAGATTTTTATTTTTTATCTTTCATGCATTTTGGGGTCAACTCTGCTACCAAAGCAGTCCAACAGCCAAACGAAGGAGCTACTGGGCTCAAGAAAACGAGCCCAAATAGCAATAGCAGGCCACCCTCCCTTGAAATGACCCCTGAATCCAAAGCTCAATGAGGCTAACACCTATAAAGGACTAGGCTGATGATCTTAGACTCAGTATCGAGTCCATACTGAAGCAAATCAGCCCTTTACACTCAACATAAACTGATAAATTTCATCGCTACCCAATAGCTAATACACCAAGAAACTTCGAATACTACTAAAGCACATGTCCAGAAATAACTTGTAAAAAGAAAACTGACCATAACTTGAAACCCAGTCAATTAGTTAGCCTATGAAATCTAAGGTTGTTGAAACACAACAAACATGCCACGACACATCATATGAATCACATAATAGGAAGACAACTCTAATGTAATCCTCATCATATTACTTGACATGATTGCATGCGAACCTAGCTATTGATATGATTAAGCAAGTTGTTAATCCAACTCTCGCGACAATTTAGGATCAAAGATGATAATGAGAGCTCAAATTGTCAAAATCAGCATTCAGCTATGGGACATTTGTGAGAAAATTGAATCCCTTGCTAAGTACAGACCAAACCCAGCCCTTAGAAGGGTGCAGCACATAGCTGGCAGAATACGATGCACTCAAAACAAATCAAAACAAAGGGATTCATGGAGAAGGAAAGAAAATAAGACTAAACTACAAGTAAATGGTTTGATGCTATGCTTTGAAAGTGTTGTTCCCCTTTCATTCCTCAATTCGAGCCTCATATCAATAGGGATCCAAGGACATGTACTTGAATATAGCAAGACAAAACCAGAAACTTAGTTTTGAGATCAGGAATAAACGAACAACAGCAGTAGATCAATCAACGAGAAGCATCAGCAGAAATCAGATCCAACCTAGCAATGGAACAGTAAACCAAACAACAAAAAAAACTCAAACCAAAACTTTTGCAGCTCCAGAATTCAATTCAATTCAACCCAGGTGTAAGACCTTATCATTTTGATAGTTTTAACCAAGTGCTGAAGATTAGAAGCCTAAGACCAGGCAAATTTGAGCAATTTTTAGGAAGGCGATGCAAAGAATTCAGAAATATTTCCCCAGTTTCCACCGTTTCAATTTTTCTAATTTTGTATCTCTGAAATTCTGACTTGAGTATCAAGTTAGGATGCCTTTATAGGCAAGCTTTTAGGGTAGCTTAAAGAAAATCAGATTTTGCCTTTTGCCCCTTTTTCAATTTTTGTTTTAGCTCATCTACCCCTAATGTAAAATTCGGAATTTCAGAATAGTCCCAAACCCCAGCTTCCTAGAAGCTTCCCATTCAGTTACAACAATATTCCCTACCATAGAATCCCTAAACTACCCTCTACACCCCTGTTAATTACCTCAAAAACCACCATTATAAATGGGTCAAAGTTGACCCTGGGTTGAGTTAATTCAAAGCCCAATCCAACCCAACGAGCCTAAAACCTAAAGGTACAAACCCCAGGCCCAAATCAAAACCAAATTATCTGAGGCGAAAAAGAACAGTAGCAATTCGAACAATTTCCAAACCCAATTGATGAACTAAAATTAACAAATCTAATTAATAGATTAATTGTACTGATTAAAGAAAAGAGTTTTCTTAAAACTAACATGCATCACAAAACTACCCTTCAGAAACTAAACAGAATGGAAAGGAGTTCAGAAGAAGAGACTGAAGTAGAAGAAGAAAAACAATCGAAGGAAAACTGGAGAACAAATAACAAAAGAAAAATGGAAATACCTAAACATGCCTCGGACCGTAAAAGGTGGTGATGGATCTTTGAACCCTTAGATTCTTTGCTCAATCTGAAACTAACTGTGAGTTTTCCATCAAAACACACGGATACCATCAGAATGAACCTAAAACTTTGAGGAAATCCCGAATTGGATTGGAATTTTTAGGGTCAAGCTCTGATTCAAGATTCAAGAAGCTCGGGCAACATTCGAGGGGAATTGATCCAGGATTTGGGAAGAGGGGGTCAGGGTGGTTCAGTGGTGTGATTTTGAGGCGGTTTGGGCCGGCGCCGCCGGGCTGAGACGGTGGGGAAATAAGGGCGGCCGATTAGGGTTACTTTTGACCTCTGAAGCTGAAGGGTGAGAGAGACGATGGGGGGTAGGCTCGTTTAGGACAGTTATATACAGGGGGGAATCAGTTCCGATCCGTTGGATTAGGAACTCTCAACAGCTCAGATCAAGCCTAACGAAACGACGTTGTTTGGCTTTAGGATGGGGCGGACCAGGTTAGTGGACGGGTATAGGCTAGGTTAAGGTGTGTTTAACACTTGGTCCTGGGACAAACTCAATTGTAACAGCCCAAAAATCGGTTTTTCCTTTTATTTCAATTATTTTTCTTTTTCAATTTCAAATCCTTTCTTTTCAAATTAAAAATAAAATCCTAAATTAATTTTTTAAACTAAATTAACCTACCCAATTAGATTAATCACTCATCATAGTATTTATAATAATTAATTAAATCCTAAATTTAAAGAAAACCATAAAATTCAAAATTAAAGAGTAAAAATTCAAAAATGAACTAATTTTTTTTTGTGATTTTCATATTTTATAAAACAAACTAATTTACTAATTAATCTAAATAATATAAAATTAAACCCTAAATGAAATGCGTGATATTTTGTATTTTCATTAATTAAACAAAAATAAAAATGCACAGACAAATGCAAACAATTATCAGAAAATGCCACAAAATTCACAAAAATTGCAAATAATGAAAAGAAATTATTTTGTTTTGAATTTATGGGAGTAATTCATATAGGGAAAAAATCACGTGCTCACAATGGGTTTGATAGAAAAGCATGAACGATTATAGGGTTGGGGTGTTGAGTGTTGATTATCGGTTAAGGGTGTTGTTTACCTTATGGGTGATGAAGAATAATGTTGATTATAATTATTTGAGACTTTAGAATTTATCTAGGAACAAGAGATTGGGTTGTTGGGCGTAGAGACACCATTAATAAGGACTATGAAGCTTTATTTTCACCAAGTGTTTGATAAAATGCTTAAGTGACCAAAACATGAGCACCATAGCTAATATGGAAACCCTTTGACTTGTATTGCTATAGATTAAAGTTGAAAGGGTTGACAAATGTTGCATTACGCTCAAGGGCAGGAAGTAAAGGTATGTAAGGCTAACTCTTTACGTTGGGAATGTCTATGATTCTCCCTACGTCCCATTCATCATGACCATTACCAGTTTCTTCAGAAAGTAACTATGTCTTAGTTCCCTGAATAGTAGTAGAACTTCAATTCTCTAGATGGCATAGTCTCATAATCATTCGATATTCTATGAGTTTCAGTTATGACAAATCAACTTATTATGAATACTCATCTCAGACTAATCCTATTCACTATTCCAGTATCATGTAACTCGGTATGGCTCATTATTTCAGTATCATGTATTGTAATATGGTTCTCAAATCCTGATTTTATATTCTTGAATGTTGAACACCTGTATTTGGGCCTGAGTCTGTAGTTTATGCTTTATGAATCTTTGGGCCAGAGGTCGCAGTTATGTATACGTATACTTGGGCCCGAGGCTGCAGTTTCATATTTAGAGAAATAGGTTGTTCATTATTCGGAAGAGAGAGTATTCATATCCTTACTTCCTTGTTCAGTTATCAGTTTATCAGCTAGCAGTTCAGTTTCAATTTCAGTATTTATAGTTCTTTTCTTTAGCTGTTTTACATAGCAGTGCAATTCAAAGGTACTGACGTCCCTTTTTGCCCAAGGCCAGCATCTCGAAATGCAGGTAACGATTTTCAGGTTGACGATTCTGCTTGCTAGGACATCTCGTATCAGCTATTGGTGAGCCCCAGTCTTTCGGGGTCTTATCTCTCTTTTGTTTTAGTCATTATAGTATTTTAGTTAATAAGGTATACCGGGGACCTTGTCCTGGTAAACAGTTAGCATTTTCAGTATTTTTTAGAGGCTTCGTAGCCTATAACCCAGTCAGTCAAATATTAGTACGTTGTCATGTGTTAGCCTTGTCGGCTACTTGTTTATACTTGCAGACCTTTTTAGTATTTTCCGCATCTATGATAGTTCAGCCACACATGTAAATAGTTGACCACCGAGACATCTAGGATTGTTCCATTTCTTTCATACTCTAGATCGTGCAGTTAGAGCTATGCTTTCAGGAATCTTTCTAAGCCGTGCGAATTGCGTATTTCAGAAGAATGCCTACAAAAAGAAAGTACACCAGCAAGGCCTCAGCTACTAGCCAGGAGGCCAAAACTAACGCTGCTCAGGAGGAGGACACTTCGGCCTAGGGGGTTGCACCGGGCTCAATGGCTAGTGCTTTAGACATGGATGTCAGGGGAGCTATCCAGTTGCTCACCCAGATTGTTGCTACTCAGGCTCAAAGGCAGGGAACAAGTGATGTTCATGGGATGGGTAGTTCCAGGTCTAGGGAATTCCTTAACATGAAACCTCCCGTCTTCACAGGCTCCAAAAAGGATGAGGATCCGCAAAACTTCATTGATGAGGTTCAGAAGATATTTCGAGTGATGCATACTAGGGACAGTGAGGTAGTAGAGCTTGCTGCATACCAGCTGAAGGATGTTGCCAACACTTGGTATGATATATAGGAAGAGTCCCGAGGGGAGGATGCGGATCCTGCGACTTAGAAAGAGTTTGCAGATGCGTTCCTTGAGCACTTTCTACCCATTGAGGTCTTGGAAGCTAAGGCTTTGGAGTTTGAGAGACTTAGACAAAATGATATGAGTGTGAATGAGTATTACCTCAAGTTCATCTCTTTGGCCAAGTATGCTCCGGAAATGGTACGTGATATGAGGGCCAGAGTTAGGCGATTTGTGTTGGGGATTTCAGATAATTTGCTTGTTGATGCTAATATAGCTGCTCAGAATAATAACATGACCATCACTAAGATGGTTGCCTTTGTTCAAGGGAATGAATACAGGTTGAAGGAAGTAGAGCGGCTACGGAGAGAGAAGGAGAGGAAATTCAGCAAGAGAGCTAAGTCTGCAGGAAATTTCAACTATGGGGGATCTCAAACAAGAGGCAATCGCCAGTTTTTCAAGAAATCAAAATCAGGACCTGCCCCATCTTCAGCTAGTGCACCGGTTCAGAGGTCAAAGTTTAACAAGAAAAACCAGAATTTCAGAAGAGCAGACTCACAGTCACAGGCTAGTGTTGGCTACAGAATCCCTGGTTGCCCTATTTGCAGCATGTGTGGTAAGAGTCACCCAAGGTTGTGTCATTTGAGCACAAATGGTTGCTTTGGGTGCGGTCAGCAGGGCCACTTCTTGAGGGATTGTCCATCGGCAAAGTAGAATAATGGAGGCAATGCAACTCAGTCCACTAATTCAGCAGCCCATTATAACTCTCAAGCCCAACAAGGGCGCGGTGCAACAAAGTCTAATAATGCAGGCGGTGGTCAAAACTGTCTGTATGCACTGGCAGACCGTCAGGATACAGAGGCTCGTGGAGATGTTGTCATAGGTATGCTAACAATATTCACTTTTGATGTCTATGCTCTTATAGATCCGGGGTCCACCCTATCTTATGTAACCCCATATATTGCAAAGAAATTTGGGATAGAACCAGAAAAGTTGTGTGAACCCTTTGAAGTGTCCACTCCAGTTAGAGAATAAGTTATAGCAAGGTGTATCTATAGGGGATGTCCAGTCAAAGTGCATCATCATATTATTGCAGCAGACTTAGTAGAATTGGAGATGGTAGACTTCGATGTAATCATGAGCATGGATTGGTTAGAGTCCTGTTATACCATAGTGGGTTGTAGAACCAAAATAGTAAGTTTTGAATTTCCTGAACCAGTCTTAGAATCGAAGGGTGATGTAGTAACACCTAAGAGTAGGTTTATTTCCTATCTTAAAGCCAGAAAAATGATCTCCAAGGGATATATCTATCACTTGGTTCGAGTTAAGGATGCAGATCTCCAATCGGTACCAATTGTAAATGAGTTTCCAGAAGTGTTTCCCGAAAATATTCCTAGAATCCCTCCCGATAGAGAGATTGACTTTGGAATTGATCTAT
Organism: Nicotiana sylvestris; assembly: GCF_000393655.2. Taxonomy (NCBI): domain Eukaryota; kingdom Viridiplantae; phylum Streptophyta; class Magnoliopsida; order Solanales; family Solanaceae; genus Nicotiana; species Nicotiana sylvestris. The sequence goes on from NC_091063.1 coordinate 151,263,783, forward strand.
TTCAAGGCACTAAGCCGATATCTATTCTGCCTTACAAAATGGCTCTAGCAGAGTTAAAAGAGTTAAAAGTCCAGTTAAAAGATCTTCTAGATAAGGGATTTATAAGGCCAAGTGTCTCACCTTAGGGCGCACTGGTCTTGTTTGTCTGAAAGAAGGATGGGTCTTTGCGTATGTGCATTAACTATCGTCAATTGAATAAAGTCACCATCAAGAACAAGTACCATCTTCCCAGAATAGATGATTTATTTGATCAACTTTAGGGTGCCCAGTGTTATTCCAAGACTAACCTCAGATCGGGATACCATCAGTTAAAGTTAAGGAAGTTGATATTCCTAAAACAGCTATTAGGACTCGATATGGGCATTTCGAATTTTTGTTAATGTCATTCGGTTTAACGAATGCACCAGCAGCTTTCATGGACCTTATGAATAGGGTCTTCAAGCCTTATCTTGATTTGTTTGTTATCGTGTTTATTGATGACATCTTCTAAGTGTGAATTCTGGTTGAAATCAGTAGCATTTTTGGGCCATGTCATCTCAGGGGAAGGAGTGAAGGTGGACTCTCAGAAAATAGAGGCAGTGAAGAATTGGCCTAGACCCACCTCAGTATCCGATATAAGAAGTTTCTTGGGTATAGCAGTGTCACGACCCAAACCGATAGGCCGTGACGGGCACCCGGTACCTTACTCGACTGAGTACCAACGTAACGTATCTTTCTTATTACATCATTATATACACATGACATACGGGCCTAGTAGGCCAACATAAGCATTTATAAACTCAAACATAGGCCAACAAGGCCGTACAATCTTTCACGTATAGGACATATGCCTACAAGCCTCTAGACATAAATGTCATAAAGGTCGGGACAGAGTCCCGCCATACCAAACAATACACGTCTAAATCATACTAACCAAACAAGCAATTCCTAAGCAGATGGAGCGCACCAACATCTTTCGCTGAGCTGATAGCCTAATTAGAGGGCTCTCGACCTGTCTATCGGGACCTACGGGCATGAAACACAGCGTCCCCAGGAAAAAGGGACGTCAGTACGAATAATGTACCGAGTATGTAAGGCACATAAATAAATACATAAGATACATGGAAGACATATAGAGTACATGACTCAACCTGTAAGTCTGAATAATTTTGTAAATCATAAATTACTTTTAACGTCATGCATATGCATATGAATGTCATGTCGTACATAGGTACATGTTTCATAACATCATCAGCCTATGAGGGCATCCCATCATATCATAACGGCCATTGTGGGCAAAATCATCATCGTATACCAACTGATCAGGTAGTGGTGTATATATAATGCTATAACCTTTCTCATATCCCATATATATATATATATACATACATATATACGCGTATATAACGCCTATTGAATCATATTTACATAAGACGCGTATATAACGTTGTTTGAATCATATTTCAGCCACTGTGGCAACATCATCATCATATACCAGCTGATCAGGTGGTGGTGCGTATATAACGCCATAACATTTTCCCATATCCCATATACATATATTTACATATATATATGCGTATATAATGCCTTTTGAATCATATTTACATATATACGTGTATATAACGCCGTTTGAATCATATTTCAGCTACTGTGGGCAACATCATCATCATATACCAGCTGATCAGGTGGTGGTGCGTATATAATGCCATAACCTTTTCCCATATCCTATATACATATATTTACATATATACGCGTATATAACGCCATCTGGTCATGGGTCAATGCACATGTATGAAATGCATGAAAAATACGTAATAATCTCAATATTCCTTCCGGATAAATTTTTCCAACTGCGTATTATTCTGAGACCCATGAATAGAAGATAATATATTATGACACATGGAAATTCAAGAACATAGATATCTCTAATACTTCTATGAATAGAGTTATTTATGGAATTTGTGCATTTGCATGTTTCGTTCGTATCATATGGATCATGCCAAAAGAATAGAAGGGATAGCCTTAACATACCTGGTCTTGTCCCAGTTGCTCAAGAGCTCAACTCGTTCAATATACCTCCACACAGAAGTCTTTTCAACGAAATCTTACATTCTCCCTTGATATACAACAATATATCTACATTTGTATCATATTATCACTTGGGAATTTACACTGTTGTTGTGTGTATATACATTCATAGTTTCAGAAAGTATGTAACTTCAAATGGAAAGTTAGGGAGGTCATATAAATTTTTGTAAGAAACAACTTAACCCTTGCATGAGACAATCATGTCTTTCTTTATAATCTGATGCCAACACATTTTTTTAATACACTTGTAGCATGCATAGATAATGAATGAAATACGTGTTTCCCCCCAACTTTTGCATTCACTTCTTTACCCTTCTTAGCTGCCACGTAATCTTTTTGTTGGGCAATTTAAACTTTATCCAATAATCAACTAGGTAGTCTCCCGCTACCCGCATAATTAGTAATAATCCCAAATTACTTAAAATTTTACTTATTTTTAATACATATTATATATCCCACTATCATGGTTATATGGTACCTTGTAAGGTACTACTCCGTAAATATCGGGTATTAACGTTTGGCTCGTATTTTATCTCAACATGCCAAACTTGGACAAAAAATCATTTTCTTTGACTTGCTTCATCTCTCTCCTTCACGAATTTACTCATCACTTGTTTGAAATAGCATAAGCCTTATAATCTCCAAATGATCTTTTCTTTTGATTGATGTCAATTACCTTACGACAAATTCAACGTACAATACTATAGGGTGAAACATCATCGTAATGAAATACCGCAGGACGTAATATTGATGTAATATTGCGGGGCGTAACAAGCAGGATATTATAGGCATTTCGTAGAGGTATTTTCTTCTATCTCGTACCCTTTGACTAGATTAACTCAGAAGAAAGTCAAGTTTCAATGGTCGGACGCGTGCGAGAAACGTTTTGAGGATTTAAAGAAGAGGTTGACTTCAGATCCAGTCCTGACACTACTGGAAGGAACAAAATTAGCAGATGTGATGTTTGCGCTTAAGATCTGGCACCATTATTTGTATGGGGTACATGTTAACATTTTTATAGATCACAAGAGTCTTCATACATCTTCAATTAAAGAGAATTAAATCTACGTTAGAGGAGGTGGCTCGAATTACTTAAAAATTATGATATTGATATCCTCTATCATCCGGGGAAGGCAAATGTTGTAGCTGATGCTCTCAATCGGCATTCTATGGGAAGCTTAGATCATGTTGAGGTAGACAAGCGAACTATGATGAAGGAATCCCACCGCTTAGCAAGTCTAGGAGTTCGACTTTTGGACTCCGAAGATGGTGGCGTTGTTCTCCAGAATATGGTTGAATCCTCCTTAGTAACTGAAGTAAAAGAAAAATAGTTAAGTGATCCCTACTTATTGCAGCTGAAGGAAGGAATTCACAAACACAAGACTATGGCTTTTGAACAAGGGGCGATGATAGTACTTTGAGATATAGAGGAAGATTATGCATTCCAGACGTAGATGGGCTCAAAGAGCGGATTAAGTCAGAAGCCCACAATTCCAGGTATTCTATTCACCCCACAAAGATGTATCATGATCTTAAGGAGGTATATTGGTGGAACGATATGAAAAAGAATATAGCAGACTTCGTGGCTAAGTGTCCAAATTGACAGCAGGTGAAAGTCAAACACTAGAGACCTGTCGGTTTAACTCAAAATATAGAAATTCTCATTTGGAAATGGGAAATGATAAACATGGACTTCATAACATGTCTACCTCGCTCGTTCCAGAAGCATGATTCGATTTGGGTGATTGTAGACCGACTTACCAAGTCAGCTCACTTCTTGCCAATAAAGACTACAGATTCGGTCGGGGATTATGCCAAGTTATATATCAAAGAAATTGTCCAATTGCATGGGACTCCTTTGTCCATTATCTCAGATCGTGGTGCTCAGTTCACAGCAAACTTTTGGAAATCCTTTCAGAAGGGATTGGGCACAAGGGTGAACCTCAGCACCGCTTTTCATCCTTAGACAGATGGCCAGGAAAAGCGCGCCATTTAGACTCTTGAGGATATATTGAGGGCGTGTGTTATTGGTTTTAAAGGTAATTGGGACGATCATCTACCTCTCCTTAAGTTTGCTTATAATAACAACTATCACTCTAGTATCAAGATGGCACCGTATGAAGCTCTGCATGGGCGAAGGTGTTGGTTGGTTCGAAGTCAGAGAAGTGGAGTTGTTAGGAACCGATTTGGTCTATCAGGCTATGGAGAAAGTCAACTTGATACAGAGGCATTTGAAGACGGCTCAAAGTCGCCAAAAGTCTTATTCGGACATGCGGCGTAGAGACTTAGAGTTCCAAGTTGATGATTGAGTGTTTCTGAAAGTATCGCCCATGAAAGGCATTATGAGATTTGGGAAGGAGGGGAAACTTAGTCCCCGCTATATTAGTCCATATAGAATCCTATGAAGGATCAGACAGGTGGCTTATAAGTTAGAATTGCCACAAGAACTAGTTGTTGTACCCTCAGTGTTTCATGTGTCCATGTTGAATAAATTCATGGGAGCCCGTCACTTGTGGTTCCTACAGAGGTTATAGGGGTTAAAGACAGCATGTCTTACGAAGAAATTCCAGTGGCTATTCTTGATCGTCAAATCCGCAAGTTCAGAACTAAGGAAATTGCTTCAATAAAAGTACTTTGGAGGAATTAAAAGGTTGAAGAGGCTACATGGGAAGTCGAGGAGGACATGAAGTCCAGATATCCCCATCTCTTTGAAGAGCAAAAGAAAAATGTGGAAGGTAATTAACCTTTCCGTTCAGGTCTTATATTATAATTTCCATGTCCTTCAGTATTTACTCAGCTTAGTATTTAGTGATCACGTGCTCGTCCAGTTTGATATATATGTATTCATGATATTTCAGTATTCTCATATCTCCATCACACCCGTTTAATGTCCATAGATAGTCGTAGTTGCAGCCAGGACCATTATTCAAGGACGAATGATTCCAAGGGAAGATAATGTAACACCCCGTAAAATTCGGCTTAGGTATGAATGAGTTAAAGGAGTAGTAAGGATATATTTTGAACATGTGAAGTCCCATCGGGATGATTATGGGTGAAAATAGTTGTTTCAAAATCAAGATGGAAAGTGAGGTGCATAAGATTAGACAAAATCGACTAAGTTTGCAGAAGGTCTGTCTTCCAGTAGGGTTTAGTGAAAATGTGTAAGGAATTTGGAAACACTCAAAGCATAAAAGTTGTGGGCCTTTGAAATAGCTTTCGAACGATATATTATGGAGCCCAAATAGAGGTCTATGCAAATGGTTATGCCCGTTTTATAGAATGGTGTGTAATCACCACGGTCCTGCCGCATTTTTACCGCGACCGTGGTGGTGAGGCAGTGTCCCAGCGATTTACCGCGGTCGGGACCACAGTCGCGCCAACTGGGATGCGGTAGATGACTTGGGAAGTCATTCTTTTAGCCTTATTTTTTCCCCCATAGCCCTAAAAAATAAAAACTTGTTCTAGAAAGGAAGGCTCTCAAGAACCTAACTCCTTAAGGTCCCTCCACCACCCAAGGTAAGTTTTAATAGCGATTCTAAGTTAGTTGTAATTTACCAACATCTTACTAACATGGTTAAACCCTCCATATCATTAGATATTCGATTGGGACATCATTGTTGAGAGAAGGAAGCCCAGAACTCGAATTTAAAAGGTTTGAACTTCAAAAAGGTAATGTCTTCACCCTCTAATTGATTCTAGCATTGGTTTAATGATTATAAACCCTAGTTCATGAGATATGAGTTGATGGGTTTGATAGAAAAGCATGAACGATTATAGGGTTGGGGTGTTGAGTGTTGATTATTGGTTAAATGTATTGTTTACCTTATGGGTGATGAAGAATAATGTTGATTATAATCATTTGAGACTTTAGAATTTATCTAGGAACAAGAGAATGGGTTGTTGGGTGTAGAGACACCATTAATAAGGACAATGAAGCTTTTTTCTCACCAAGTGTTTGATAAAATACTTAAGTGACCAAAACATGGGCACCATAGCTAATATGGAAACCCTTTGACTTGTATTGCTATAGATTAAAGTTGAAAGGGTTGACAAACATTGCATTACGCTCAAGGGAAGGAAGTTAAGGTATGTAAGGCTAAGTCTTTTCATTGGGAATGTCTATGATTCTCCCTACGTCCCATTCATCATGATCATTACCAGTTTCCTCAGAAAGTATTTATGCCTTAGTTCCCTGAATAGTAGTAGAACTTCGATTCTCTAGATGGAATAGTCTCATAATCATTCGATATTCTATGAGTTTCAGTTATGACAAATCAACTTATTATGAATACTCATCTCAGTCTAATCCTATTCACTATTCCAGTATCATGTATCTCGGTATGGCTCATTATTTTAGTATCATGTATTGTAATATGATTCTCAGTTCTTGATTTTACATTCTTGAATGTTGAACACATGTATTTGGTCCTAAGGCTGCAGTTTATGCTTTATGCAACTTTGGGCCTGAGGCCGCAGTTATGTATACGTATACTTGGTCCCGAGGCCGCAGTTGTGCATATATATATATATATATATATATATATATATTGGTCTTGAGGCCGCAATTTCATATTCAGAGAAACAGGTTGTTCATCATTCGAAAGAGGGAGTATTCATATCCTTACTTCCTTGTTTAGTTATCAGTTTATCAGCTAGCAGTTTAGTTTAAGTTTCAGTATTTACAATTTTTTTTCTTCAGCTATTTTACATACCAGTGCAATTCAAATGTACTGACGTCCCTTTTGATCGGGCCTGCATATCGCGATGCAGGTAACGATTTTCAGGTTGACGATTCTACTTGCTAAGACATCTCGTATCAGCTATTGGTGAGCCCCAGTCTTTCGGGGCCTTATCTGTCTTTAGTTTTAGTCATTATAGTATTTCAGTTAATAAGGTATACCGAGGACCTTGTCCCGGTAAACAGTTAGCACTTCCAGTGTTCTTTAGAGGCTTCGTAGACTATAACCCAGTCAGTCAGATATTAGCAGGCTTTCATGTGTTAGCCTTGTCGACTACTTGTTTATACTTGCAGACCTTTTTAGTATTTTCCGTATCTATGATATTTCAGTCAGACCCTTTAGTAGATTTTCATGTTTTATATTTACCTCTAGCTCATAGTTATACCGCATGTTGATCCAGCCATACAGTTGGTTCGCTCGATCACATGTAGTCAGGCACCGAGTGTCGTGTTACACCCAAACCATGGTTCAGGGCGTGACAAAGCTTGGTATCAGAGCCCTAGGTTCAAGAGTCCTAGGGAGTCTATGAAGCCATGGTCAGTGGGGTCTCTTTTATGTGTGTGTGCGGGCGCACACATGTAAATAGTTGACCACCAAGACATCTAAGATTGTTCCATTTATTTCATACTCTAGATCGTGCAGTTAGATATGTTTTCAGGAATATTTCTAAGCTGTGCAAATTGCGTATTTCAGAAGAATGCCAGCAAAAGGAAAGTACACCAGCAGGGCCTCAGCTACTAGCCAGGAGGCCAAAACTAACGCTACTCAGGAGGAGGACACTTCGGCCTAGGGGGTTGCACCGGGCTCAGTGACTAGTGCTTTAGACATGGATGTCAGGGGAGCTATCCAATTGCTCACCCAGATTGTTGCTACTCAGGCTCAAAGGCAGGGAACAAGTGATGTTCATGGGACGGGTAGTTCCAGGTCTAGAGAATTCCTCAACATGAAACCTCTCGTCTTCACAGGCTCCAAAAAGGATGAGGATCCGCAAAACTTCATTGATGAGGTTCAGAAGATATTTCGAGTGATGCATGTTATGGACAGTGAGGTAGTAGAGCTTGCTGCATACCAGCTGAAGGATGTTGCCAACACTTGGTATGATATATGGGAAGAGTCCCGAGGGGAGGATGCGGATCATGCAACTTGGAAAGAGTTTGCTGATGCATTCTTGAGCACTTTATACCCATTGAGGTCTTGGAAGCTAAGGCTTTGGAGTTTGAGAGACTCAGACAGAATAATATGAGTGTGAATGAGTCCTACCTCAAGTTCATCTCTCTGGCCAAGTATGCTCTGGAAATGGTACGTGATATGAGGGCCAGAGTTAGGCGGTTTGTGTTGGGGCTTTCAGATGATTTGCTTGCTAATGCTAATATAGCTACTCAGAATAATGACATGACCATCACTAGGATGGTTGCCTTTGCTCAAGGGAATGAAGATAGGTTGAAGGAAGAATAACGGCTATGGAGAGAGAAGGAGAGGGAATTCAGCAAGAGAGCTAAGTCTGTAGGAAATTTCAACCATGGGGGATCTCAAACATGAGGCAATCACCAGTTTTTCAAGAAATCAAAATCAGGACCTATCCCATCTTCAGCTAGTACACCGGTTCAGAGGTCAAAGTTTAACAAGAAAAACTATTATTTCAGAACGGCAGACTTACAGTCATAGGCTAGTGTGGGCTACATAGTCCCTGGTTACCCTATTTGTAACACATGTGGTAAGAGGCACCCAGGGTTGTGTCGTTTGGGCATAAATGGTTGCTTTGGGTGCGGTCAGCAGGGCCACTTCTTGAGGGATTGTCCAACGGCAAAGCAGAATAATGGAGGCAAGGCAGCTCAGTCCACTAATTCAGCAACCCATCATAACTCTCAAGCACAACAAGGGCGCGGTGCAGCAAAGTCTAATAATGCAGGCAGTAGTCGAAACCGCTTGTATGCGCTAGCAGACCATCAGGATACAGAGGCTCGTGGAGATGTTGTCACAGGTATGCTAACAATATTCACTTTTGATGTTTATGCTCTTATAGATCCGGGGTACACCCTATCTTATGTAACCCCATATATTGCAAAGAAATTTGGGATAGAACCAGAAACATTATGTGAACCCTTTGAAGTGTCCACTCCAGTTGGAGAATCAGTTACAGCAAGGTGTATCTATAGGGGATGTCCAGTCAAAGTGCATCATCATCTTATTGCAGCAGACTTAATAGAATTGGAGATGGTAGACTTCGATGTAATCATGGGCATGGATTGATTAGAGTCCTGTTATACCACAGTGGGTTGTAGAACCAAAATAGTAAGTTTTGAATTTCCTGGTGAACCGGTCTTAGAATGGAAGGGTGATGTAGTAACACCTAGGGGTAGGTTTATTTCCTATCTTAAATCCAGAAAAATGATCTCCAAGGGATATATCTATCACCTGGTTCGAGTTAATGATGTAGATCTCCAATCGGTACCAATTGTAAATGAGTTTCCAGAAGTGTTTCCCGAAGATCTCCCTGGAATCCCTCCCGATAGAGAGATTGACTTTGGAATTGATCTATTTCAAGGCACTAAGCCGATATCTATTCTGCCTTACAGAATGGCTCTAGCAGAGTTGAAAGAGTTATAAGTCCAGTTAAAAGATCTTCTAGATAAGGGATTTATAAGGCCAAGTGTCTCACCTTGGGGTGCACCGGTCTTGTTTGTCTGAAAGAAGGATGGGTCTTTGCGTATGTGCATTGACTATCGTCAGTTGAATAAAGTCACCATCAAGAACAAGTACCCTCTTCCCAGAATAGATGATTTATTTGATCAACTTCAGGGTGCCCAGTGTTATTCCAAGATTGACCTCAGATCGGGATACCATCAGTTAAAGTTAAGGAAGTTGATATTCCTAAAACATCTTTTAGGACTCGATATGGGCATTTCGAATTTTTGTTAATGTCATTCGGTTTAACAAATGCACCAGCAGCTTTCATGGACCTTATGAATAGGGTCTTCAAGCCTTATCTTGATTTGTTTGTTATCGTGTTTATTGATGACATCTTCTAAGTGTGATTTCTGGTTGAAATCAGTAGCATTTTTGGGCCATGTCATCTCAGGGGAAGGAGTGAAGGTGGACTCTCAGAAAATAGAGGTAATGAAGAATTGGCCTAGACCCACCTCAGTATCCGATATAAGAAGTTTCTTGGGTAAAGCAGTGTCACGACCCAAACCGATGGGCCGTAACGGGCACCCGGTACCTTACTCGACTGAGTACTAACGTAACGTATCTTTCTTATTACATCATTATATACACATGACATACGGGCCTAGTAGGCTAACATAATCATTTATAAACTCAAATATAGGCAAACAAGGCTGTAGAATATTTCACATATTGGACATATGTCTACAAGCCTCTAAGAGACATAAATGTCATAAAGGTCGGGACAGAGTCCCGCCATACCAAACAATACACGTCTAAATCATACAAACCAAACAAGCAATTCCTAAGCAGATGGAGCGCACCAACATCTTCCGCTGAGCTGATAGACTAATTAGAGGGCTCTCGACCTGTCTATCGGGACCTGCGGGCATGAAACACAGTGTCCCCAGGCAAAAGGGACGTCAGTACGAATAATGTACCGAGTATGTAAGGCATATAAATAAATACATAAGAGACATGGAAGACATATAGAGTACATGACTCAACCTGTAAGTCTGAATAATTTTGTAAATCATAAATTACTTTTAACGTCATGCATATGCGTATGAATGTCATGTCGTACATAGGTACATGTTTCATAACATCATCAGCCTATGAGGGCATCTCATCATATCATATCGGCCATTGTGGGCAAAATCATCATCGTATACCAACTGATCAGGTAGGGGTGTATATATAATGCTATAACCTTTCTCATATCCCATATATATATATATATATATTTCTCATATCCCATATATATATATATATACATACATATATACGCGTATATAACGCCTATTGAATCATATTTACATAAGACGCGTATATAACGCTGTTTGAATCATATTTCAGCCACTGTGGCAACATCATCATCATATACCAGCTGATCAGGTGGTGGTTCGTATATAACACCATAACATTTTCCCATATCCCATATACATATATTTACATATATATGCGTATATAATGCTTTTTGAATCATATTTACATATATACGCGTATATAACGCCGTTTGAATCATATTTCAGCTACTGTGGGCAACATCATCATCATATACCAGCTGATAATATATTATGACACATGCAAATTCAAGAACATAGATATCTCTAATACTTCTATGAATAGAGTCATTTATGGAATTTGTGCATTTGCACGTTTCGTTCGTATCATATGGATCATGCCAAAAGGATAGAAGGGATAGTGTTAACATACCTGGTCTTGTCCCAGTTGCTCAAGAGCTCAACTCGTTCAATATACCTCTACACAGAAGTCTTTTCAACGAAATCTTACATTCTCCCTTGATATACAACAATATATCTATGTTTGTATCATATTATCACTTGGGAATTTACGCTGTTGTTGTGTGTATATACATTCATAGTTTCAGAAAGTATGTAACTTCAAATGGAAAGTTAGGGAAGTCATATAAATTTTTGTAAGAAACAACTTAATCCTTGCATGAGTCAATCATGTCTTTCTTTATAATCTGATGCCAACACATTTTTTAATACACTTGTAGCATGTATAGATAATGAATGAAATACGTGTTTCCCCCCAACTTTTGCATTCACTTCTTTACCCTCCTTAGCTGCCACGTAATCCTTTTATTGGGCAATTTAAACTTTATCCAATAATCAACTAGGTAGTCTCCCGCTACCCGCATAATTATTAATAATCCCAAATTACTTAAAATTCTACTTATTTTTAATACACATTATATATCCCACTATCATGGTCATATGGTACCTTGTAAGGTACTAGTCCGTAAATATCGGGTATTGACGTTCGGCTCGTATTTTATCTCAACATGCCAAACTTGGACAAAAAATCATTTTCTTTGACTTGCTTCATCTCTCTCCTTCACGAATTTACTCATCACTTGTTTGAAATAGCATGAGCCTTATAATCTCCAAATGATCTTTTCTTTTGATTGATGTCAATTACCTTACGACAAATTCAACGTACAATACTATAAGGTGCAACATCATCGTAATGAAATACCGCAGGACGTAATATTGATGTAATATTGTGGGGTGTAACAAGTAGGATATTATAGGCATTTCGTAGAGGTATTTTCTTCTATCTCGTACCCTTTGACTAGATTAACTCAAAAGAAATTCAAGTTTCAATGGTCGAACGCATGCGAGAAAAGTTTTGAGGAGTTAAAGAAGAGGTTGACTTCAGCTCCAGTCCTGACACTACCGAAAGGAACCGAAGGGTTCGTTGTTTATTGTGATGCTTCAGGGGTTGGTCTTAGGTGTGTATTAATGCAACATGGTAAAGTCATAGCCTACGCGTCAAGGCAACTCAAGGCTCACGAGAAGAATTATCCGACTCATGATCTTGAATTAGCAGCTGTGATGTTTGCGCTTAAGATCTGGCGCCATTATTTGTATGGGGTAAATGTTAACATTTTTACAGATCACAAGAGTCTCCATACATCTTCAATTAAAGAGAATTAAATCTACGTTAGAGGAGGTGGCTCGAATTACTTAAAGATTATGATGTTGATATCCTCTATCATCCGGGGAAGGCAAATGTTGTAGCCGATGCTCTCAATCGGCATTCTATGGGAAGCTTAACTCATGTTGAGGCAGACAAGCGAACTATGATGAATGAATCCCGCCACTTAGCAAGTCTAGGAGTTCGACTTTTGGACTTCTAAGATGGTGGTGTTGTCCTCCAGAACAGGGTTGAATCCTCCTTAGTAACTGAAGTTAAAGAAAAATAGTTAAGTGATCCCTACTTATTGCAGCTGAAGGAAGGAATTCACAAACACAAGACTATGGCTTTTGAACAAGGGGCGATGATAGTACTTTGAGATACAGAGGAAGATTATGCATTCCAGACGTAGATGGGCTCAGAGAGCGAATAATGTCAAAAGCCCACAATTCCAGGTATTCTATTCACCCCACAAAGATGTATCATGATCTTAAGGAGGTTTATTGGTGGAATGTTATGAAAAAGAATATAGCAGACTTCGTGGCTAAGTGTCCAAATTGACAGTAGGTGAAAGTCGAACACCAGAGACCTGTCGGTTTAACTCAAAATATAGAAATTCTCGTTTGGAAATGGGAAATGATAAACATGGACTTCATAACATGTCTACCTCGCTCGTTCCAGAAGCATGATTCGATTTGGGTGATTGTAGACCTACTTACCAAGTCAGCTCACTTCTTGCCAATAAAGACTACAGATTCGGCCGAGGATTATGCCAAGTTATATATCAAAGAAATTGTCCAATTGCATGGGACTCCTTTGTCCATTATCTCAGATCGTGGTGCTCAGTTCACAACAAACTTTTGGAAATCCTTTCAGAAGGGATTGGGCACAAGGGTGAACCTCAGCACCGCTTTTCATCCTTAGACAGATGGCCAGGCAGAGCGCGTCATTCAGACTCTTGAGGATATAGTGAGGGCGTATGTTATTGGTTTTAAAGGTAATTGGGACGATCATCTACCTCTCATTGAGTTTGCTTATAATAACAACTATCACTCTAGTATCAAGATGGCACCGTACGAAGCTCTGTATGGATCACAAGCTATATGTAAAATTTTCTAAGTGTGAATTCTGGTTGAAATCAGTAGAGTTTTTGGGCCATGTCATCTCAGGGGAAGGAGTGAAGGTGGACTCTCAGAAAATAGAGGCAGTGAAGAATTGGCCTAGACCCACCTCAGTATCTGATATAAGAAGTTTCTTGGGTCTAGCAGGCTATTATTGGCATTTCGTAGAGGGATTTTCATCTATCTCGTCCCCTTTGACTAGATTAACTTAGAAGAAAGTCAAGTTTCAATGGTCGGATGCGTGCGAGAAATGTTTTTAGGAGTTAAAGAAGAGGTTGAATTCAGCTCCATTCCTGACACTACCGAAATGAACCGAAGGTTTCGTTGTTTATTGTGATGCTTCAGGGGTTGGTCTTGGGTGTGTATTAATGCAGCATGGTAAAGTCATAGCCTACGCGTCAAGGCAACTCAAGGCTCACGAGAAGAATTATCCGACTCATGATCTTGAATTAGCAGCTGTGATGTTTGCGCTTAAGATCTGGCGCCATTATTTGTATGGGGTACATGTTGACATTTTTACAGATCACAAGAGTCTCCAGTACATCTTCAATCAAAGATAATTAAATCTACGTCAGAGGAGGTGGCTCGAAATACTTACAGATTATGATGTTGATATCCTCTATCATCTGGGGAAGGCAAACGTTGTAGTCGATTCTCTCAATCGGCGTTCTATGGGAAGCTTAGCTCATGTTTAGGCAGACGAGCAAACTATGATGAAGGAAGTCCACCGCTTAGCAAATTTAGGAGTTTGACTTTTGGACTCCAAAGATGGCGGCGTTGTTCTCCAGAATAGGGCTGAATCCTCTTTAGTAGCCGAAGTAAAAGAAAAACAGTTAAGTGATCCCTACTTATTGCAGGTGAAGGAAGGAATTCACAAACACAAGACTATGACTTTTGACCAAGGGGGAGATGATGTTACTTTGAGATACAGAGGTAGACTATGCGTTCCAGACGTAGATGGGCTCAGAGAGCGAATAATGTCAAAAGCCCACAATTCCAGGTATTCTATTCACCCAGGTTCCATAAAGATGTATCATGATCTTAAGGAAGTTTATTGGTGGAACGATATGAAAAAGAATATAGCAGACTTCGTGGCTAAGTGTCCAAATTGTTAGCAGGTGTAAGTCGAACACCAGAGACCTGGGGTTTTAACTCAGAATCTAGAAATTCCCGTTTGGAAATGGGAAATGATAAACATGGACTTCATAACAGGTCTACCTCACTCGCTCCAGAAGCATGATTTGAGTTGGGTGATTGTAGACCGACTTACCAAGTCAGCTCACTTCTTGCCAGTGAAGACTATAGATACGGCCGAGGATTATGCCAAGTTGTATATCAAAGAAATTGTCCGATTGCATGGGACTCCTTTGTCCATTATCTCAGATCGTGGTGCTCAGTTCACAACAAACTTTTGGAAATCCTTTTAGAAGGGAATGGGCACAAGGGTGAACCTCAGCACCACTTTTCATCCTCGGATAGATGGTCAGGCGGAGCGCACCATTCAAACTTTTGTGGATATGTTGAGGGCGTGTGTTATTGATTTTAAAGGTAATAGGGACGATCATCTACCTCTTATTGAGTTTGCTTATAATAACAGATATCACTCTAGTATCAAGATGGCACCGTACGACGCTCTGTATGGGCGAAGGTGTAGATCACCAATTGGTTGGTTTGAAGTCGGAGAAGCGAAGTTGTTAGGACCCGATTTGGTCTATCAGGCTATGGAGAAAGTCAACTTGATATAGAGGCATTTGAAGACGGCTCAAAGTCGCCAAAAGTCCTATTCGGACGTGTGGCGTAGAGACATAGAGTTCCAAGTTGATGATTGGGTTTTTCTGAAAGTATCGCCCATGAAAGGCATTATGAGATTTGGGAAGAAGGGGAAACTTAGTCCCCGCTTTATTGGTCCATATAGAATCCTGCGAAGGATCGGACATGTGGCTTATGAGTTAGAATTACTGCAAGAACTAGCTGCTGTACACCCAGTGTTTCATGTGTCCTTGTTGAAGAAATTCCTGGGAGACCCGTCACTTGTGGTTCCTACAGAGGTTATAGGGGTTAAAGACAGCCTGTCTTACGAAGAAATTCCAATGGCTATTCTTGATCATCAAATGCGCAAGCTCAGAACTAAGGAAATTGCTTTAGTAAAAGTGCTTTGGAGGAATCAAAAGGTTGAAAAGGCTACATAGGAAGTCGAGGAGGACATGAAGTCCAGATATCCCTATCTCTTTGAAGAGCAAAAGAAAAATGTGGAAGGTAATTAACCTTTCCGTTCAGGTCTTATATTATAATCTTCATGTCCTTCAGTATTTACTCAGCTTAGTATTTAGTGATCACGTGCTCGTCCAGTTTGATATACATGTATTCATGATATTTCAGTATTCTCATATCTTCATCGCACCCGTTTAATGTCCATAGATAGTCGTAGTTGCAGCCAGGACCATCATTCGAGGACGAATAATTCCAATGGGGAGATAATATAACACCCCATAAAATTCGGCTTAGGTATGAATGAGTTAAAGGAGTAGTAAGGATATATTTTGAACATGTGAAATCCCATTGAGATGATTATGGGTGAAAATAGTTGTTTCAAAATCAAGATGGAAAGTGAGGTTCATAATATTTGACAAAATCGACTAAGTTTGCAGAAGGTCTATCTTCCAGTAGGGTTTAGTGAAAATGTGTAAGGAGTTTCGAAACACTAAAAGTAGGAAAGTTGTAGGCCTTTGAAATAGCTTTCGAATGATATATTGTGGAGCCCAAATAGAGCTCTATGCAAAAGGTTATGCCCGTTTTACAGAATGGTGTGTAACCACCAGGGTCCTGCCGCATTTTTACCGC
Organism: Nicotiana sylvestris; assembly: GCF_000393655.2. Taxonomy (NCBI): domain Eukaryota; kingdom Viridiplantae; phylum Streptophyta; class Magnoliopsida; order Solanales; family Solanaceae; genus Nicotiana; species Nicotiana sylvestris. The sequence continues at coordinate 151,280,161 of NC_091063.1, forward strand.
GACCGCGGTGATGAGGCAGTGTCCCAGCGATTTACCGTAGTTGGGATCACGTTCGCGCCAACTGGGATGCGGTGGAAGACTTGGGAAGTCGTTGTTTTAGCCTTATTTCGTCCCCCACATCCCCAAAACATAAAAACTTGGTCTAGAAAGGAAGGCTCTCAAAAACCTAACTTCTTAAGGGTACCTCCACCACCCAAGGTAAGTTTTAATGGTGATTCTAAGTTAATTGCAATTTCTAAACATCTTACTAACATGGGTAATCCCTCCATATCATCAGATATTCGATTGGGACATCATTGTTGAGAGAAGAAAGCCTAGAACTCAAATTCAAAGGGTTTGAGCTTCAAAAAGGTAATATCTTCACCTCTAATTGATTCTAGCATTGGTTTAACGATTACAAACCCTTGTTCATGAGATATGAGTTGATGGGTCTGATAGAAAAGCATGAACGATTATAGGGTTGGGGTGTTGAGTATTGATTATTGGTTAAGGGTGTTGTTTACCTTATGGGTGATGAAGAATAATATTGATTATAATCATTTGAGACTTTAGAATTTATCTAGGAATAAGAGAATAGGTTGTTGGGTGTAGAGACACCATTAATAAGGACTATGAAGCTTTATTTTCACCAAGTATTTGATAAAATGCTTAAGTGACCAAAACATGAGCACCATAGCTAATATGGAAACCCTTTGACTTGTATTGCTATAAATTAAAGTTGAAAGGCTTGACAAACGTCGGATTACGCTCAAGGGCAGGAAGTTAAGGTATGTAAGGCTAACTCTTTACGTTGGGAATGTCTATGATTCTCCCTACGTCCCATTCATCGTGACCATTACCAGTTTCCTCAGAAAGTAACTATGCCTTAGTTCCCTGAATAGTAGTAGAACTTCGATTCTCTAGATGGCATAGTCTCATAATCATTCGATATTCTATGAGTTTCAGTTATGACAAATCAAATTATTATGAATACTCATCTCAGTCTAATCCTATTCACTATTCCAATATCATGTAACTCGGTATGGATCATTATTTCAGTATCATGTATTGTAATATGATTCTCAGTTCCTGATTTTATATTCTTGAATGTTGAACACCTGTATTTTGGCCTAAGGCCGCAGTTTATGCATTATGTATCATTGGGCCTGAGGCCACAGTTATGTATACGTATACTTGGGCCCGAGGCTACAGTTGTGCATATATATATATATATATGGCCTAAGGCCGCAGTTTCATATTCCGAGAAACAGGTTGTTCATCATTCGGAAGAGGGAGTATTCATATCCTTACTTCCTTTTCAGTTATCAGTTTATCAGCTAGCAGTTCAGTTTTAGTTTCAGTATTTACAGTTCTTTTCTTCAACTGTTTTACATACTAGTTCAACTCAAATGTACTGATTTCCCTTTTTGCCCGGGGCCTGTATCTCGCGATGCAGGTAACGATTTTCAGGTTGACGACTCTGTTTGCTAGGACATCTCGTATCAGCTATTAGTGAGCCCCAGTCTTTCGGGGCCTTATATCTCTTTTGTTTTAGTCATTATAGTATTTCAGTTAATAAGGTATACTGGGGACCTTGTCCCGGTAAACAGTTAGCATTTTCAGTGTTCTTTAGATGCTTCGTATACTATAACCCAGTCAGTCAGATATTAGCAGGCTTTCATGTGTTAGCCTTGTCGACTACTTGTTTATACTTGCAAACCTTTTAGTATTTTCCTCACCTATGATATTTCAGTCAGACTCTTTAGTAGATTTTCATGTTTATATTTACCTCTAGCTCATAGTTATACCACATGTTGATCCAGCCATACAGTTGGTTCGCTCGGTCATATACACTCAGGCACTGAGTGTCGTGTTATGCCTAGACCATGGTTCAGGGCATGACAACTGGGATCCGAAAGATCAAATCTCACAAACTGGCTGGCTACGGCCTGAACATCCATCACCATAGGTCTCTCCGATGCTGGTAAATAAGCCAAACTGCCCAAACTCTCTGCCCGGCGACTCAAGGCACCGGCTACCATTGGCCTTGCCCTGGTGGTACAAATAGTGATATCATAGTCCTTTAGCAATTCTAACCACCTCCTCTGGTACAAATTAATATTCTTCTGCTTGAACAGATGTTGTAAACTTCGATGGTCGGTGTAAATCTCATAAGGCACACCGTACAAATAATGACGCCAGATCTTCTAGGCGTGAACAATGGCAGCTAACTCAAGGTCATGGACAGGATAATTCTTCTCGTACACCTTCAACTGTCTGGACACGTACGCAATCCCCCTACCGCCCTGCATCAATACCACTCCAAAGCCAATCCTCTAGGCATCACAATAGATAGTATAATACCCCAAATTTTTAGGCAATATCAAAACTGGGGTTGTAGTCAAAGTTGTCTTGAGCTTCTGAAATCTCGCCTCACACTCTTCCGTCCACTAGTACGGAGCACCCTTCTGGGTCAGCCCGGTCATAGGGGCTGCAATCGATGAAAACCCCTCCATAAAATGACGATAGTAACCTGCCAAGCCAAGAAAACTACGGATTTATGTAGTTGAGGATGGGCAGGGCCAACTCTGCACTGCCTCTACTTTCTTTGGATCTACCTGAATACCCTCACTCGACACCACGTGGCCTAAGAATGCCACGAAATCCAACCAAAACTCACATTTTGAGAACTTAGCATATAATTTCTTTTCTCTCAAGGTCTGAAGCATTGTCCTCAGGTGTTGCTCATGATCTTCCCGACTCCGGGAATACATCATAATATCATCAATAATGACAATGACGAACGAGTCAAGGTACGACCGGAACACACTATGCATCAAATGCATGAAGGCTGTTGGGCATTGGTCAGCCCAAATGACATAACAAGGAACTTGTAAGGACCATACCGAGTCTTGAAAGCAGTATTCGGGATATCTGGCTCTCGAATCTTCAACTGATGGTAACCTGAGCGCAAGTCAATCTTAGAAAACACTCGTGCGCCCTGAGGCTGGTCAAACAGATTATCAATATGAGGCAAAGGATAACGGTTCTTCACTGTAACTTTGTTCAACTGGCAATAATCAATGCACATATGCATAGAACCATCCTTCTTCTTCACAAACAAGACAGGAGTATCCCAAGGTGATACACTTGGCCTAATAAACCCCTTATCAAGCAATTCATGTAACTGATCCTTCAACTCCTTCAACTCAGGAGGAGCCATACGATACGGAGGAACAGAAATAGGTTGAGTTCCTAGAAACAGGTCAATGTCAAAATCAATATCTCTATCGGGCGGCATGCCCGGAAGATCAGCTAGAACACATCAGTAAAATCCCGTACTACTAGGACTGAATCAACTGAAGGGGTATCAATACTAGCATCTCTCACATAATCTAGATATGCGTCACACCCCTTCTCAACCATACGCTAAGCCTTAAGGTAAGAAATAACTCTACTGGGAGTGTGATCTAAAGTACCACTCTACTCAACACGTTGTACACCTAGCATAGCTAGCATCACCATTTTGGCGTGACAATCAAGAATAGCATAATGGGGCGACAACCAGCACATGCCCAAGATAATATCAAAATCTACCATGCTAAGCAACAATAAATTGGCTCTGGTCTCAAAACCACAAAGAGCAACCAAACACGACCGATAAACACGGTCCACAACAAGAAAATCTCCTACAGGTGTAGAAACATAAATAGGGGAACTCAAAGAATCACGAGGTACACCCAAATGCAGAGCAAAATAAGAAGACACATAAGAGTAATTAGAGCCTGGATCAAATAGAACCGATGCATATCTATGACAAACTAGTATAATACATGTAATGATAGAATCAGAGGCAACAGCCTCGGTACGTGCAGGAAGGACAGAATCAAGAGGCGCACTAGATACTGGAGGTGCATAATAAGGCTCTTGGGGTCTAGGAGGAGCTGGAATACCACTGGCTGCTGGAAGAGTTGAATGAACGGGGCGACTCATATAACCCCTACTATAATGACCTGCTGTTGGGGCACGGGCACCAGAATAATGGCCCGACTCTCGAGACCTCTTGGCCTCCCTCTCCTCTCTTTCCCTAGCATGCATACCCTCAATCCCCCTAGCAATGCTCACCACCTGCTGATAAGAACATCTCCAACTCACGAGCCATGCTAGACCTAATGCTGGGAATAACCCCCTCAATAAACCGGCGAACCCTCTCGCTAACAGTAGAAACCAAGGCTGGGGCATGTCTAGCTGAGCTAGTGTAATGGACAACATACTCCGAGATAGTCATAGCACCCTAGTGCAAATGCTCAAACTTTGTGTGCCATATGTCCCTAAGGCTCTGAGGAACAAACTCTCTCAAGAACATATCTGAAAACTGAGTCCAAGTCAGTGAAGCTACCTCGTCCGGACTGTCTAACTCATAGGTGCTCCACCACTCATAGGCGGCTCCTCAAAACTGGAAGGCAGTGAAAGAAAACTTACTCGATCCTGATATACCCATAGTATGGAGGATACGGTGACACTCGTCTAGAAATTCCAAGGCATCATCGGACGCTAACCTACTGAATACAGGAGGATCATACTTCTTAAACCTCTTAAGTCTCTGCTGCTCATTCTCTAAAGCCGCTGCCCTGTCCTCGGGCTGACCCAGGGCTACAGGTTGTACAGGAATAATCTCTAGGACCTGATCAACATGCACTCGCTGCTCAGGAGTGCGGACGGCGGGAGTTTGTGCTCCTGCCCTAGCCTGAGATGTGGATGCAACAAGGGGGAGCAACCCTACCTGAGCAAAAGTGGTGTACATGCTCATGAATTGCACAAGAGTCTCTTGGAGAGCTGGAGTAGTAGTAGTAGTAGGCGTATCAGGTGCCTGGACTCTGGCTAGAACTGCTGGTCGTACCTAGATGGCCGCTCGTGCGGGTGCTCTGGCTGCATTACGTGCACGTCTTCAACCTCTACCCCGGCCTCGGCCTCTGACGGCTGCAGTAGGGGGTGCGGGTGCCTGATCATCTCGGGTAGCACGTGTCCTCACCATTTGTGAGAGAATAAAAGACAGAAGTTTAGAATTGTGATATCAAAATCTCGTACGACAAGGAAATCAAATGAAGTGGAATTTTCCTAACAGTTACATAGCCTCTCGTAGATAAGTATAGACGTCTCTGTACCGATCAACGAGACTCTAATAAACCGGTTTGTGATTCATGACTCCTATGAACCTAGAGCTCTGATACCAACTTGTCACAACCCCGATTCACTCTATGAACCATCGTGATGACACCTAGTCTATGCAACTAGGTAAGCCTAACAATGTGGAAAAATAAACCAACTCGCGAAAGAAATAATTAAAAACTGAAATAGTGAAATAAAACAATGTTTAAAAGTGCCGCTCGGCATACACAATATCAACTCTCAAAAACTAATACATTTCCCAAAACCCAGAATCTCATGATCACAAGCCTTTGAATGTCTACAAGCATCTAACTCCAGAATGTCTAACAAAGAAATGAAAAATACAGAAGGGCTAATACAAAAGGGAGAGTAGAAAGGGACTCTTCGGTCTACGGACGCGGCAGATATACCTCGGAGTCTCTTCCAGCGCCTCGCCTCAAGCGTGATAAGTCTGAGTAGAAGTACTTGGATATGCACATGAAAAACATGCGCAGAAAGGGCATGAGTACACCACAACGGTACTCAATAAGTGTCAAGCCTAACCTCGGTCGGGTAGTGACGAGGAAAGTCAGGGCCCTACTGAGGTTAAATAAAATATAAGGTTCAACAGTGTAGAATAAAATAGTATAATTAAGTACAACAGTAAAAGTAACATAGGATATAAAGGACAACAACAACAACTACAGAGGCAAAGTAAACACAGAAAGGAATACAACTCAACCCAAAGATAATAATCGGGGATCTCCCAGGATACCGTCCTGTAGTCCCAAATGTAAATATCCAGTGAATCTCCCGGGATACCGTCTCGTAGTCCAACTTATAATACGAGGGGATCTCCCGGAATACCGATCTATAGTCCCAAATGAAAATACTCAGTACAGGGGAATCTACCGGGTGCAGTCCCGTAGTTCCAAAGTAAATGTGTGGGAGGATCTCCCGGAATACCGTTCCGTAGTCCCAAAGTAAATATACAGGGGGATCTCCCGGGATACCGTCCCGTAGTCCCAAAGTAAATGCACAGCAACAGCAAGAAGAGTACACAGTTCAATTCAAGTTTCATACCAAGGTAAAATAGCTATTTCTAACCTAGCATGCTGCACGTAATCCAAATAAGGCAGTTTGAATAAGTAAGGCGATTAAGTCAATTAGACATGTTTCCCTAAGCTACCAACAGGCTTAAATTGCAAGTAATATAAACAGGAAAGGAAACATACTAGTAATTACTTAATAAAAATCGGATTTTTCAACAATTAGCACAAGTACACACTCGTCACCTCATGTACAAGGCATTTCAATTATCAATAATACCAAATCCTAAGGGGAAGGTCCCCCACACAAGGATAGGCAAGCCACTTACCTTGAATCGGCTCAAAGTATTGAAGAAGGTAAAATCTCCCTCAAAAGCTTCAATCCCGTTCAAAAATGGTAAAATATTGAAGAAGGATCGATGATGGGCTAGTTAAATACTGCCCAGATTTAACCCTATGCGATTGCAGAAATACCTATGCGATTGCATAGGACAACTTCCTCAAAACAATGCGAGCGCGACCAGCTCTATGCGATCGCATAGAGCAATTCCATCACCCAACTTCCACTCCAAGTCCTTCTACGCGAACGCAGAGGTCTTTATGTGAATGCAGTGACCAACACTGCTCACCCTATGCGATCAAACTCCTATCTCCGGGATCGTGATTCCCAAAAATCGCATGGCTTCAACTTACTCTACGTGATCGCCGGTGGACTCACGCGATTGCAATGAACAAATCACTGCTGCTAAAATGCCAGAAAACCAGCAATCTCCCAAAGACCAAAAGTGCCCATTTGAGCACCCGAAATACACCCGAGGCCCCCGGGACCTCAACCAAACCTATCAACATATCCCATAACATCATTCAAACTTATTCCAACCTTCATAATGCTCAAAACAACATCAAAATACCAATTTAGCATCGGATTCAAGCCTAAGAACTTCAAAAACTCTCGAAATACGCTTTCAACCAAAAGGTCTATCAAACCTCATCTGAATGACCTGAAATTTTGCACATACGTCACATTAAACACTACGGAGCTACTCCAACTTCCATAATTCCATTCCGATCCTCGGATCAAAATCTCACTATCGAACCAGAAACTTCAAAATTTCGACTTTCGGCATTTCAAGCCTAAATTAACTACGGACCTCCAAAACACAATTCGAACATGCTCCTAAACCCAAAATCACCCAATGAAGCTAACAAAACCATATAAATTCCATTCCAAGTCCATCTTCACATTGTTCCGACTACGGTCAAATTTCCAAAACTTAAGCTCTCATTTAGGGACTAAGTATCCCAAAACTTTCCAAAACTCCAATAAACCCTCCCGGCATCTCACAATTGCAGAAAAAACACGGGGAAAGTATTTAATAGGGGATCAGGGCGTAAATTCTTAAAATGACCGGTCATGTCGTTATAGCACTGTATTGCAGACATTGCAAAAACATCGACTTTATGCTAAGTTCTCGAAGTGTGAATTCTGGCTAGACTCGGTAGCATTTCTAGGGCATGTTGTATCCAAAGATGGAATTATGGTAGATCCTAAGAAGACCGAAACTGTGAAGAAATGGCCCAGACCTACTTCTCCTATAGAGATTCGCAGCTTTTTAGGCTTAGCAGGCTATTACAAGTATTTTGTGCAGGATTTCTCCAGAATAGCAGCGCCGCTGACCAAGCTAATACAGAAAAATACAAAGTTCCAGTGGACGGAGGAATGTGAGTAGAGCTTTCAAAAACTCAAAACATATTTGACAACTGCACCAATATTAGCCTTACCATCAGGTTTTTGGACGATTTACAGTATTCTGTGATGCCTCGAGGGTGGGATTAGGATGTGTTCTTATGTAAATGGTCGTGTTATAGCTTATGCTTCGAGACAATTGAAAAAACACAAGCAAAACTATCCTACACATGATTTGGAAATGGCTGCAGTGGTATTTGCTCTAAAAATTTGGAGGCATTATCTATACAACGAAACTTGTGAGTTTTATACTGACTATAAAAGTTTGAAGTATATCTTTCAGTAGAGAGATATGAATCTTCGACAGCATCGTTAGATGGAACTACTCAAAGACTATGATTGTTCTATTCTGTATCATCCTGGAAAAGCTAATGTGGTGGCTGATGCATTGAGCAAAAAATCTATGGGGAGTTTGGAACATATAGCTTCTGCAAAGAGACTTTTGGCCAAAGATATTCAGAGACTAGAAGATACAAGTATCTGATTAAGTATCGGAGATTCAGAGGCATTGTTGGCTTATGCTCAGGCTAAGTCTTCATTAGTTGAATGCATTAAGGCCACCCAATATGAGGATGAACAATTATGTAAATATAGAGATGAGGTCTTAGCTAGTAAAAGCAAGGATATGATTGTTGAAAGTGATGGTGTTCTTTGAATGGGTGACAAGCTATGTGTAGCAGACGTAGATGGGTTGAGACATGCTATTCTTGAAGAATCTCACAACTCTAAATACACTATACATCCTGGATCCACAAAAATGTACCATGACCTGAAGTAATTTTATTGGTGGGAAGGTATGAAGAAAGATGTTGCTAACTTTGTTTCTAGTTGTTTGACATGTCAGCAGGTCAAGGCTGAGCATCAGCGACCCGCAGGACTACTACAACAAATTGAGATTCCAGAGTGGAAATGGGAAATAATTACTATGGATTTTATCACCGGGCTACCACGAACACTTAGAGTTTATGACTCTGTATGGGTGATTGTAGATCGACTGACAAAGTCATCACACTTTTTGCCAGTGAAGAATACCTATGGTGGAGTGAGGTATGCACATATAATTATTAATGAAATTTTCCGACTTCACGGAGTTCCACTATCCATCATCTCTAATAGAGGATCACAATTTACCTCACACTTTTGGAAATCTTTTCAAGAAGCATTGGGTACACGAGTAGATCTTAGCACTGCATTTTATCCACAGACAGACGGGCAGTCTGAACGTACTATACAAATCTTGGAGGATATGTTGAGAGCTTGCATTCTTGAGTTTAGAGGTAGTTGGGACGCTTATCTACCTTTAGCTGAATTTGCTTACAATAATAGCTTCCACTCCAGTATTCAATTGGCATCGTACAAAGTATGTATGGTAGAAGATGTCGTTCTCCTATTGGATGGTTTGAAGCTAGGGAGACTAACTTATTGGGACCCGACCTAGTACAAGAAGCTATGGACAAGGTCCAATTGATCAGACAGAGATTTCTTGCAGCTAAAGTAGACAAAATTCTTATGCTGATAAGAGAAGAAGAGATTTAGTGTTCACAATTAGGGACAAAGTGTTCCTACGAGTCTCCCCTATGAAAGGTGTGATGCGGTTTGGGAAAAGAGGCAAGTTGAGCCCCTGGTTTATAGGACCGTATGAGATATTAGACCGAGTGGGAGTGGTGGCTTGTCGTTTAGGACTTCCTCCTAAGTTGTCTTTTATTCATCCAGCATTTCACGTCTCAATACTAAGAAAATGTATATCAGACTCATCTCAGGTGATTGAAGCACCGACTATACCATTCAATGAGAAGTTGTCTTACGATGAGGAGCCAATGACTATTGTTGATAGACACATAAGAAAACTACGGCCAAAAGAAATCGTGTTCGTTAAAGTCTTATGGAGAAATCATACAGTTGAAGAAGCTACTTGGGATATAGAAGACACTATGCGAGTCAAGTACCCCCATTAGTTTCAGTCAATAGGTACGTACTTGAGTTAAATTTGGGGACCGAATTTCTTAAGGTGGGGAGGATATAATACCCTATATTTTTAAATAAGGGTGTATAAGTCATAATAATAATAATAATAATAATAATAATAATAATAATAATAATAATAATAATAATAATAATAATAATAATAATAATAATAATAATAAAGTAACTACAAAAAAGGGATAAGTAAGGCAAAAAGGAGTGAAGCCCAATTGCCAAAAGAAAAGAAAGGGCAAAGGAGGGCTGCTGATTACATTGAAGCAGAAGCTTCAGAATGCCGAGAAAACAAAATTTCAGAAGGGAGAAGAAGAAGAAGAAGAAGAAGAAGAAGAAGAAGAAGAAGAAGAAGAAGAAGAAGAAGAAGAAGAAGGCTGGAACCAAACCTTGAGAAATTTTAAATCTGCACTGATTCTTACGGGTAATACTCGAATTTGTCATTTAGGTTCTTTTCTCCTGGTATATATTTAAAGGGTTTCACAAGGTATAAAAATTTAATACCAACTAGAGTTATTCTGGGCAAATTATGCAATTGAAAGTTGGTCAATATTATTGTAGGATAAATTCACTTGGAAAAAGAAGGGTATTGATGTATTTGTACTTAAACTAGTCTCATTATATATGATCTTTGTTAGGTGTAATTTAAGTTAGGGTACAAGAACTGAGTTTTGGTGTTTAACTGTATTGTAATGACAATATTGAATTTGGGTTTGAATCTTATGAGTCTAGTATTAAGTACTAAAGATAGGTACTAATTAAGAAGGAATATTATGGATAGTAAAGTTATTTCTGTTTCAATTTATGCACACGATTAAGGAAATTGAACAATAAAGGGAATAAACCATATAATTACCTATTTATTTAAAAAAAATTGGACTAATTTAAATTACTCATAGCATGGATAAATATAATTCGGCAAATTGATGATAAAGTATAAAACTCGGAGGATTGGGGTATTTTAAAATAGCTATGAATTAACCTAAAAAGAAAATTAACATGAGATCGATATTATGTAATTATAGATTGATTGGAGGAATTTGTACGAGTTGCTTGAGGTGAAGCAGTTGGTATTTCGTCACGAGTACTGTAAGTATCTTACCGGGATTTGTGTTTTCATAACTTGCATGATTTACACATGATTTTTAAGATGAATATGTTACCGATTATTTTGAGTTGCATGTGGGACAAGTCTTTTACTCGATATGATACCGAAATAGTTATTTAAGATAAATATCATGGTTTTAAATATTTTTGTTGTCATTAGATCTGTTTTACTGTTACTTGAATTTACTGTTATCAAAAAGAAATTATATGATTTTATAAGAACTGAAATGCCCTATATTGTTTTAAAATAGTTTCTACGAGTATATACGGATTACAAAGACAAGTATAAATAGGAGTAGATATTGAAGGATCCCGTAGCTAACGACGGGTTCGTTAGACCTGGTGCACCTTGTAATTATCGATTACCGTTATAGCCCTCGCTAGTGGGAAGGTAGAACTAGCATACTGTTACCGATTTCCCTCGAGTAGGGACTACCGTTATATATGACTTCTTGCAAAGAAGTCCACGGCTATACCGATTACATGATCCGTTCATTGAAACCTCCCAAAATGTGAATACTGATATTATACAGTGGTTACCGAGTTTATTACTGAATTGTTAATTATATTATACTATAAGAAAAGCGTGATGAGACTGAAAATTATTTATTATTTCTGAAAGGGCATTTTTATATTATTTTCTGTTTGAGATACTAGCATGTTTCTGACTTGTCCCCAATAAAAATGATTGTGGTTAAGTGTTATTACCCACTGAGCTAGTGGTTCATTCCCCACTAATTATTTTTTACAGAGACAGCAGTTGACGCGGGCAAAAATTTCGTTAATTAGAGCGCACAGGTTGATAGTTCTTGGTGAGCCTCACACTTGTTCGCGTGGGCGGAGATTTTAATTATTGTTATGGTTTTTCTTTGAACTCTTATAGTTGCTCCATAGTCAATATTTTAGTGTCATGAGTATTATTTTGTTATTATAGTTTTATGTTGAGTATCGTTCTTTAGTATCAAAGTTGGAGATAATTAGTATTTCTGGTTGTTAGTGGGTTGATTAGTAATGGTGGAGACTTGTTTTGGTAAATTGATAAGTTGTCAATTTTTTGGTATGATATTAGGATGTTTGGTTGTTGATTTGAGATAGGAAATTTTTGTGATAGTCCAAAAATAGGAAAAGCTCTGTCTGATTTTCTGTAAAATACCGATGAGGCTTACTTGGGGCACTTGCTCCTAAGTGTCGGTCATGATCCTACATTGGGTCTTGAAAACTCACTGGCGTCTGTAGGACTCAGAGTCTCCTCCTCTGTAGATCTCTTTATTCATTATCTTTTGTATATAGACATTGATGTATAGGATTATCCAGTATTTCTACTTAGAGCTTGTGACTTGTATTTCCCCGGGTCTCGGGCGTTGTATATAATGAGCTGCAAAGTTTGTTTTATATTGTTACTGAGTTTGAGACTTAATTATTAATTCAGTTATTCTGCATGTTTGTTAGGTTTATCTAATCTTAGAGACTAGGTGTCGTCACGATATCCTACATAGGGAAATTGGGGTCGTGACATCCCAATTGAGAGAGTGCCAAAAAATTTTTTTGCAATGTAACAGTGAAGAAAGATATGTTATAAGTCCTCCTCACCTGCTCTACAGATGGTACATACTTTATCGACATTCATGCCAATGAGATTTAGATAGGATCGGCAGGGTAATCTATTATGGTAGCACTTCCAAAGAAAGAACTTTATTTTATTAGGACTGGGTGATTCCCAAATCTATTTGAAACATCTAGGAGAGGGGTATCTTGGTGTATTAGTTTATAGCAAAAGGCCGTTGAAAATAAACCATCACTGTTAGGTTCTCATAGGGGCAATCATAAGGTATATTTATCGGGATAGTAATAGAGAGAATGTTGTTAATAATGTTATGGGGTAACTCGAAGGAAATTTTGTCCAAGGACCAAGAATTGTTATTAATTAATTAAATCGCCATTTATTGTTGAAGAGCCATTTATATTTGTATAATTTGTGTGGGGTAGCCACTTTTTAAAGTGGTATTTACTTTTTATCCAGCATTTTTAATGCTGAGCAAAAGTAGCCACTAGTCTATTAAAATTAATATGAAAAGATGGTGTTACCCTTTCTTCTATCTATTTTCCTTTCCAAACCCTAAATGGCGAGAGCCCTCACATGAACCCATAGATGGCCAGATATAAACAGTAACCAATATGAAAAAATTCAGATGAAAACTAAGAAGTGAGGCGTAGAAGAAGCATGAGATCATTAAACAAAGAAAAGAATGCATAAAACTCATACAATGTGAGAAATCAATAGCGACAACTTGGAACAATATCTGAGAGGAAAGTATTAAATGTTAATATTAAATTCACAGATAGCCCTGAACTTAGAGTTCCAAGTTCAAAAAATAAGGAAATGTAGTCCTGAACTTAGAGTTACAAGTTCAAAAGTTAAGGACAGGTAGTCCTAAACTTAGAGTTACAAGCTCAAAACTAAGGACAGGTAGTCTTTAACTTAGACTTACAAGCTCATAAATTAAGGACAGCTAGTCCTAAACTTAGAATAACAAGCTCATAAGTTAAGATATTTGGTCCTTAACTTAGAATTGGAAATTCAAAAATTAAGGACACTTGGTCCTTAACTTAGAGTTACAAGCATAGAAATTAAGGACAGGTAGTACCAAACTTCGAGTTCCAAGTTCAAAAGTTAATGACGTTTAGTCCTGAACTTAGAGTTACAAGTTCAAAAGTTAAGTATATGTAGTCATAAACTTAGACTTACAAGCTTATGTGCATTTTGCCTTTAAAATGAATTTAAGTTGACTTCGGTTAACATTTTGGGTAAACAAACCCGGACCTTTGATTTGACGGTCCCCGAGGGTCCGTATGAATATATGGGACTTAGGCGTATGCCCCGGAATTGAATTCCGAAGTCCCAAGCCCGAGAAATGAATTTTTAAAGAAAATTATTTTCTGAAATATATATGAGTTTTTAGAAAAGAAAAATATTTGGAAGTTGATGGTATCGGGCCCGTATTTTGGTTCTGTTGCCCGGTAAAAGTCTTATATATGGTTTAAGTCAAGCCTGTAAAATTTCGTAAGAAATGGAAGACGTTTGATGTGATTTGGAGTCGTAGTTGTGAAAATTGATACTTTGAAAGTTTTGAGATTTTTCTTAGATTTCTATGCTAAATTCGTTGTTTAAGATGTTATTTTGGTGATTTGATCGCACGGATTAGTTCATATGATGTTTTTGATTTAGTATACATGGGTAGTTTGGAGCCCCGAGGGCTCAGGTGAATTTCGGGTAGGTTCTGGAGTGTTTAGGCTTAGGAAAATACTGTTGTTGCATTAGTTCTAGTGTAACCGCACCTGCGAGTCAAGCACTGCAGGTGCGAATAGTGGTCGCAGGTGCGGTCCAGCCTCTCGCAGATGCGGACAAGCTTCCACAAAAGCGGTTCCGCAGGAGCGGGTCTCCCCTCGTAGATGCGGCCCCAGCGGGCCTAATCATTTCCGCATAAGCGGTCTATTTTCCGCACGTGCGACTGCGCAGGTGTGACCCAAGCAACACAGGTGCGAGTGTCGGGCAGTGGAGTCTTCTAAAACAAAACTTCAACGTTTTCTCTTTCAAAATTTCATAAAAATAGAAGGCCTGGGGCGATTTTCTCAAGAGATTTTCTTCCCAATTTATAAGTGTTCATTAACTGATTTTTTCAACTTTCTAATGCTTTTAATCAACTTTTATCTAAAATCCTAGGGTTTTAATGGTAGAAAATTGGGGATTTGGGTAGAGTTAGGGCTTTTGATTAATTGGGATTTAGACCTCGTTTTGGGGTCAAATCTTGAAACTTATTGCATATTTGGGTTCGTGGGTGAATGGGTGATCGGGTTTTGGTCCGAACCTCGAGTTTCGACCAAGCGGTCCTGGGGCTGATTTTTGACTTTTTGGGAAAAATGATAGAAAACCTACAATTAAGAAATGGGTATGAATTCTTTAGCATTTATTGATGTTGTGAAATCAATTTGGACTAGATACGATTTGTTTGGAGGCAAATTCTAAAGGAAAAACGGTGTTTGAGGCTTGAGTTGGCCGTGGAAGTTCAAGGTAAGTGTTTGGTCTAACCCTAGCTTGAGGGATTAGGAGTCAAGTCCTATTTGCTATGTGTTATTTGTTGAGTACGACGTATAGGCATGGTGACGAGTATCTATACGTTGGAGTCAAGCATTCCCGTGAGTCTTAAATTGACATTGTTGTGTTTTTAATAAGTACTATGAATGCCTAAGTTGTTGATTTTTCGTGTTGGGCAAGAATTATGGTTATTCTCGTGGAAGTTGCTTATGGTTGAGTATTGGTGCTAGTTGAGGTTTCTTTGTGAAGTTAAATTTTGGGACAAGTTTGGTTATAGCTGACTCCCCTGCCGGGTCATACTTACTTATATGGTCAATTTCCTTGCGGTAGTGTTGTTTCCTTATTATTCCCTTGTCGGGACTCTTTTCTTGTGATTTGTGTTGAAATATATATTGGGATCGGATTGCACAACAACATCATATTTGGATCGGGTTGCACGCCGCAAAAATATTATATTTGGATCGAGTTGCACGTCGCAACAATAGTATAACTGGATCGGGTTGCACGCCGCAACAACATTATAATTGGATCAGGTTGCACGCCGCAACAATGTTTTTATGATCTGGATCGGGTTGTGCGCCGCAAAAATAAATGATAAAAGTGGTTATTGTTTGGTCACAGTTTCCTTGTTCTTTCTGCCGCAAATTTTTGATTGTTCTTTACGCTTTTCTCCTGAGTTACTGTTGGTAAATGATACTTCCCCGCAGCAAGCCCCCTCCCATCCTTAGTTGTATATTTCTGTTTTATTTTACGATGTACATGATATAACTGCACATGTTTATTTGGTAGTCTGGTCCTAGCCTCGTCACTACTTCACCAGGGTTAGGTCAGGCACTTACCAGCACATGGGGTCGGTTGTGCTAATACTATACTCTGCACTGTGTGCAGATCCTGGAGCAGCAACATTCGGACCTTAGCTTGGGTGGCTGCCTTTAATCCAGTCAGAGATTCCGAGATAGTCCTGCAGGCGACCGTAGGCCCCGGCGTCTCCCCCTATCCCTTCATCCTATTTCATTTACCTATTTTAGAAACAGTGTATCATTTATTTTTTAGACCTTGTTTGTAGTAAATTCTAGACTGTCTGTGAAGCGTGATACCAGTTCTAGGCAGATTTTGTTTAAGAATCATGTTAGAACTATTTAAACGGTTTAATTATTTTCTTCCACTTGTTTTTAAATTTCTGTTGTTTATAACTGTTGTTTCACACTTGTTAAAGAATTAAAATAAGAAAAAGGTAAATTGTGCAAATGGTCGGCTTGCCTAACTTTCTCTAGTAGGCGCCATCACAACTCCCGAGGGTAGGAAATCTGGGTCGTGACAAGTTGGTATCAGAGCTCTAGGTTACATGGGTCTCACAATTCACAGACAAGCTTAGTAGAGTCTGAGGGATCGGTATGGAGACGTCTATATTTATCCCCAGAGGCTACAAAATTTGGAAAAACTTCACATTTATTCTTTCTTGTCGTGCAGTTTGGTTTCTCAATGCTAATTGAATTTCTACTATGTTCTTTCGCAGATGGTGAGAATACGCACTTCCTCATCCACCGATCAGCAACCCCAGCCCACAGCAGCAGCTCCCACGAGGGGTAGAGGTCGAGGCTGAGGTCGTGCTAGAGGCCGAGGTAGGAGTAGAGCTCAGCCCAGAGCAGTAGCACCAGCGGCGGATCCTCACGTTGACTTTGATGATGAGGTTCCAGCCCAGATAGTTCTGGTAGGCCCAGCTCAGGTCCCAGAGGGGTTTATTGTTACCCTAGTACTCTAGGATGCTTTGGTCCATCTAGTGGTCCTTATGGAAAGTGTCACCCGGGCAGGCTTGCTTCTTGTAGCACCAGCCATCTCTCAAGCTGGAGGAGGAGCCTAGACTCCTACTACTCACACTTTGGAGCAGATGGCTCCCCAGTTTCAGACTCCAGCAACTTAGCTAGTTGGAGCAGTTCAGCCGGGTGTGGTAGCTCAAACTAGTGATGGAGCAGTTATGTATGTCGATGCTTTGTGGAGATTGGACAGGTTCATCAAGCTCTTCACTACTACTTTTAGTGGTGCATCTTCTGAGGATCCCCAGGATTATCTAGACAGCTGTCATAATGTTCTTAGGAACATGGGCATAGTGGAGACCAATGGGGTCGACTTTTTTACTTTCCCTTTATCTGGATCTGACAAGACTTGGTGTATAGATTATTGTTTGGCTAGACCAGTCGGATCACCAGCTTTGACTTGGGAGCAGTTTACTCAGCTATTTCTAGAGAAGTTTCTCCTTATCACTCAAAGAGAGATCTATCGGAGGCAGTTGAGTGCCTCCGGCAGGGTTCTACAACTATCAATCGGTATGAGACCAGATTCATCGACTTGTCCCGTCATGCTCTTATCATACTTCCCACCAAGAGATAGATGGTGAGGAGGTTCATTGAGGCACCCATTCAGCCTATTCGACTTAAGATGGCTAAGGAGACGGGGAGTAAGATTTCTTTTCAGGAGGCGGCCAATGTGGTCAGGAGAGTTGAGATGGTTCTGTCATAGGGGGTGGTCAGGGGTCTGACAAGAGGCCTCGTCATTCAGGCAGATTCAGTGGTGCCTCGTCTGGAGGCAGGTATTCGTATAGTAGAGGCCATCCTCCTAGGCCTCTTCAGTCAGCACTTCAAGTTTCTCACGGCGCTTTAGGTGGTCATAGTTCTCATATGTAGTATGCTGATTAGCAGCCCTACAGTGCACCACCAGCTCCTATCAGTACACTGCCACTCCAGAGTTTTCGGGGTATTCATTCAGGTCGCCAGGGTCAGGCTTAGTTTCCTCAGCCACAACACTCAGGTGGATGCTTTAAGCGTGGTGAGTATGGTCATATCTGGAGGGCTTGTCCAAGATTGGTGGGTATTCAGCCGCAGCAGCAAGGTTCCCATGCTATGGTTCATGCGCCAGGTGTTCCACCACCCGCTCCGCTAGCCAGGGGTGGGGGTAGAGATTCTAGAGGTGGAGGTAGAGGTATTAGAGGTGGAGACCAGCCAACTAGAGGTGGAGGCCAGCTAGCAGCAGGTCGTCCCATAGATGTAGTTTAGGGTGGAGGGGCCCAGCCCTGATGTTATGCTTTTCTAGCCAAGCCTGAGGTTGAGGCTTTCGATGTAGTTATCACAGGTACTGTTCTGGTTCGTAGTAGAGATGCTTTAGTTCTATTTGACCTAGAGTCTATATACTTCTATGTGTCATCTTATTTTGCACCGTATCTGTTCATGCCTAGTGATTATTTGAGTGCTTCTGTATATATGTCTACATTGGAGGATGATTCTATTGTGGTAGATCGAGTCCATCATTCGTGTATAGTTGTAATTAGGGGTTTTGAGACTCGTGTAGATTTGTTACTTCTGGACATGGTTGATTTTGATGTCATATTGGAGATGGACTGGTTATCGCCTTACCATGCTATCTTGGACTGTCATGCCAAGACTGTGACCTTAGCCTTGCCGGGTTTACCTTGTTTATAGTGGAGAGGGACTACTGGTCATTCTACTTGTAGTGTCATCTCATATATGAAGGCTCGACGTATGGTCGAAAAGGGGTGTTTGGCCTATTTGGCATATGTTCGTGATTCTAGCACTGAGGTTCCTTCTATTGATTCTATGCTTGTTGTCCGTAAGTTTCCCGAGATATTTCTTTCAGACCTGTCGGGTATACCACCCGATAGAGATATTGACTTCTACATTGATTTGGCTCCGGGCACTCAGCCCATTTCTATTCTGTCATATCGTATGACCCCGCCTGAGTTGAAAGAATTGAAGGAGCAGTTACAAAAATTGCTGGAGAAAGGCTTTATTAGACATAGTGTCTCGCCTTGGGGTTCATCGGTGTTGTTTGTTAAGAAGAAGGATGGATCGATGCGAATGTGTATAGATTACCGGTAGTTGAACAAGGTTACAATCAAGAATAAGTATCAATTTCCGAGGATTGATGATTTGTTTGATCAGCTTCAGGGTACCAAGGTATTTTCGAAGATTGACTTGAGATCTGGCTACCATTAGTTGAGGATTAGGGCATCTGATGTCCCTAAGAAAGCTTTCCGCACTCAGTATAGGCATTATGTGTTCTTGGTGATGTCATTCGGATTGACAAATGCTCCAGTAGCTTTTATGGATATGATGAACCGAGTGTTCAAGCCTTACTTGGACTCATTCGTGATAGTCTTCATTGATAATATTTGATCTATTCCCGCAACCGGCAGGAGCATGAGCAGCATCTGAGAGTGGTTCTTCAGACTTTGAGAGATAGTCAGTTGTATGCTAAGTTTTTGAAGTGCGAGTTCTAGTTGAGTTCAGTTGCATTCCTGGGTCATGTTGTATCAGTAGAGGGTATTCAGGTTGATACGAAGAAGATAGAGGCAGTCAAGAACTGGCCTAGACCCGCATCAGCTACAAAGATCCGGAGTTTCTTGGGTTTGGCAGGCTACTATCGTTGGTTTTAATGGGATTTTCATCTATTGCAACCCCGATGACCAGGTTGACCCAGAAGGGTGCCCAGTTCAGGTGGTCGGACGAGTGTGAGGCGAGCTTTCAAAAACTCAAGACATCTTTGACTATGGCACCGGTGCTGGTTTGCCCATAGGTTCAGGGACATATACAGTTTATTGTAATACATCTCGTATTGGACTTGGTGCGGTGTTGATGCAGGGTGGCAAGGTCATTGTGTATGCTTCGTGGCAGTTGAAGATTCATGAGAAGAACTATCTGGTTCATGATTTGGAGTTAGCAACCATTGTTCATGCATTGAAGATTTGGAGGCATTATCTATCTGTATGGCATGGCTTGTGAGGTGTTCACGGATCACAAGAGTCTGCAGTACTTGTTCAAGCAGAAGGAGCTAAATTTGAGGCAGAGAAGGTGGTTGGAGTTATTTAAGGACTATGATATCACCATCTTATATCATCTGGGAAAGGCCAATATGGTGGCCGATGCTTTAAGTAGGAAGTCAGTCGGTATCGGTAGTCTTGCTTATATTCCGGTCAGTGAGAGACCGCTTGCTTTGGATGTTCAAGCTTCGGCCAATCAGTTCGTGAGGTTGGATGTTTCTGAGCCCAGCCGTGTGTTAGCTTGCATAGTGACTCGTTCTTCATTACCGGAGCGTATCCGTGATCGACAGTATGATAATCCTTATTTGTGTGTCCTTAGAGACACGGTGCAGCACGGAGGTGCCAAACAGGTTACCTTAGGAGATGATGGAGTTTTGAGATTGCAGGGTCGAGTTTGTGTGCCTAATGTGGATGGACTCTAGGAGTTGATTTTACAGGAGGCCCATAGTTCCCGGTACTCTATTCATCCGGGCGCCGCTAATATGTATTAGGATTTGCGGCAACATTATTGGTGGAGGAGAATGAAGGACATTTTTGCATATGTGGCTTGGTGTTTGAACTGTCAACAGGTTAAGTACGAGCATCAGAGGCCCAGTGGTTTGTTCCAGAAGATTGAGATTCCTGAGTGGAAGTGGGAGCATATCACTATGGACTTCATTGTTGGACTCCCACGGACTCAGAGGAAGTTCGATGTAGTGTGGGTTATTGTTGATAGGCTGACCAAGTCAGCACATTTCATTCCTGTAGCAGTCTCTTATTCTTTCGAGAGGTTAGCTGAGATCTATATTCGGGAGATTGTTCGTTTTCATTGTGTGCCCATGTCTATCATTTCGGATCGAGGTACGCAGTTTACCTCACATTTCTGGAGAGCATTTCAGTGAGAGTTGGTCATACGGGTTGAGTTGAGCACAGCGTTTCATCCTCGGACGGACGGGCAGTCCGAGCGGACCATTCAGATTTTGGAGGATATGCTCCGAGCTTATGTCATTGACTTTCGAGGCTCGTGGGATCAGTTTTTGCCTTTAGTAGAGTTTGCCTACAACAACAGCTACCAGTCGAGTATCCAGATGGCTCCTTATGAGGCTTTGTATGGTAGGTAGTGTCGGTCGCCGGTTGGATGGTTTGAGCCGGGAGAGGCTCGGTTGTTGGGTACGGATCTAGTACAAGATGCCTTGGACAAGTTCAGGATCATTCAGGATAGGCTTCGTATAGCTCAGTCCAGGTAAAAGATTTATGCCGACTATAAGGTTTGTGATTTGGAATTCATGGTCGGTGAGCGGGTATTACTTCGGGTATCGCCTATGAAGGGCGTGATAAGATTTGGAAAGAAGGGCAAGCTTAGCCCTAGGTTCATTGGCCCGTTTGAAATTCTTGATAGAGTGGGAGAGGTGGCTTATAGACTTGCATTGCCACCAAGCTTATCAGTCGTGCATCCAGTGTTTCATGTGTCCATGCATTGGAAGTATCACGGTGATCCATCCCACGTGTTAGATTTTAGCATTGTCCAATTGGACAAGGACTTGTCTTATGAGGAGGAGTCGGTAGCTATCCTAGACTGGCAGGTTCATCAGTTGAGATCGAAGAGTTTCCCTTAAGTTCGTGTTCAGTGGAGAGGCTAGCTTGCTGAGGCATCGACCTGGGAGTCCGAGTTCAATATGCGGAGTTGTTATCCCCATCTTTTCCCCGACTCAGGTACTTCCTTCTTATGTTCGTTCGAGGACGAACGGTTGTTTTAGAGGTGGAGAATGTGATGACCCAAAAGTTCATCACTTGTTTTAGAATAAATTATGTGTTCCAAGGCCTTAAAAACCTCTTTCTACATCACCTCGATTTGTGTGCATAGTCCGGGCACATAGCCGGAAAGCCATTATGTGAAAATCTGTGAAAAATGATGAATTTTGCCCTTAATATGAATTTAAGTTGACTTCGGTTAACATTTTGGGTAAACGGACCCGGACCCATAATTTGATGGTCATGGAGGGTCCGTAGGAAAATATGGGACTTGGGCGTATGCCCGGAATCGAATTCCGAGGTCCCAAGCCCGAGAAATGAATTTTTTAAAGAAAATTATTTTCTGAAATATATATGAGTTTTTAGAAATGAAAAATATTTGGAAGTTGATAATATTGGGCCCATATTTTGGTTGCGGAGCCCGATACACGTCTTATATATGATTTAAGTCGAGCCTGTAAAATTTGGTAAGAAATGGATGCCGTTTGATGTGATTCGGACCCGTAGTTGTAAAACTTGATACTTTGAAAGTTTTGAGATTTTTCTTAGATTTCTATGCTAAATTCATTCTTTAAGATGTTATTTGGCGATTTGATCGCACGGATAAGTTCATATGATATTTTTGAGTTAGTATGCATGTTTGGTTTGGAGCCCCGAGGGCTCGGGTGAGTTTCGGGTAAGTTCCGGGGTGTTTAGGTTTAGGAAAATACTGTTGTTGCACCAGTTCTGGTGTAACCGCACCTGCGAGTCAAGCGCCGCAAGTGCGAATAGTGGATCGCAGGTGCGGTCCAGCCTCTCGCAGATGCGGACAAGCTTCCACAAAAGCGGTTCCGCAGGAGCGGGTCTCCCCTCGTAGATGCGGCCCCAGCGGGCCTAATCATTTCCGCATAAGCGGTCAACTTTCCACAAGTGCGACTACGCAGGTGTGACCCAAGCAACACAGGTGCGAGTGTCGGGCAGTGGAGTCTTCTAAAATAAAACTTCAGCGTTTTCTCTTTCAAAATTTCATAAAAATAGAAGGCCTGGGGCGATTTTCTCAAGAGATTTTCTTCCCAATTTATAAGTGTTCATTAACTGATTTTTTCAACTTTCTAATGCTTTTAATCAACTTTTATCTAAAATCCTAGGGTTTTAATGGTAGAAAATTGGGGATTTGGGTAGAGTTAGGGCTTTTGATTAATTGGGATTTAGACCTCGTTTTGGGGTCTAATCTTGAAACTTATTGCATATTTGGGTTCGTGGGTGAATGGGTGATCGGGTTTTGGTCCGAACCTCGAGTTTCGACCAAGCGGTCCTGGGGCTGATTTTTGACTTTTTGGGAAAAATGATAGAAAACCTACAATTAAGAAATGGGTATGAATTCTTTAGCATTTATTGATGTTGTGAAATCAATTTGGACTAGATACGAGTTGTTTGGAGGCAAATTCTAAAGGAAAAACGGTGTTTGAGGCTTGAGTTGGCCGTGGAAGTTCAAGGTAAGTGTTTGGTCTAACCCTAGCTTGAGGGATTAGGAGTCAAGTCCTATTTGCTATGTGTTATTTGTTGAGTACGACGTATAGGCATGGTGACGAGTATCTATACGTTGGAGTCAAGCATTCCCGTGAGTCTTAAATTGACATTGTTGTGTTTTTAATAAGTACTATGAATGCCTAAGTTGTTGATTTTTCGTGTTGGGCAAGAATTACTGTTATTCTCGTGGAAGTTGCTTATGGTTGAGTATTGGTGCTAGTTGAGGTTTCTTTGTGAAGTTAAATTTTGGGACAAGTTTGGTTATAGCTGACTCCCCTGCCGGGTCATACTTACTTATATGGTCAATTTCCTTGCGGTAGTGTTGTTTCCTTATTATTCCCTTGCCGGGACTCTTTTCTTGTGATTTGTGTTGAAATATATATTAGGATCGGATTGCACGCCGCAACAACATCATATTTGGATCGGGTTGCACGCCGCAAAAATATTATATTTGGATCGAGTTGCACGTCGCAACAATAGTATAATTGGATCGGGTTGCACGCCGCAACAACATTATAATTGGATCAGGTTGCACGCCGCAACAATGTTTTTATGATCTGGATCGGGTTGTGCGCCGCAAAAATAAATGATAAAAGTGGTTATTGTTTGGTCACAGTTTCCTTGTTCTTTCTGCCGCAAATTTTTGATTGTTCTTTACGCTTTTCTCCTGAGTTACTGTTGGTAAATGATACTTCCCCGCAGCAAGCCCCCTCCCATCCTTAGTTGTATATTTCTGTTTTATTTTACTATGTACATGATATAATTGCACATGTTTATTTGGTAGTCTGGTCCTAGCCTCGTCACTACTTCACCAGGGTTAGGTCAGGCACTTACCAGCACATGGGGTCGGTTGTGCTAATACTACACTCTGCACTGTGTGCAGATCCTGGAGCAGCAACATTCGGACCTTAGCTTGGGTGGCTGCCTTTAGTCCAGTCAGAGATTCCGAGATAGTCCTGCAGGCGACCGTAGGCCCCGGCGTCTCCCCCTATCCCTTCATCCTATTTCATTTACCTATTTTAGAAACAGTGTATCATTTATTTTTTAGACCTTGTTTGTAGTAAATTCTAGACTGTCTGTGAAGCGTGATACCAGTTCTGGGCAGTTTTTGTTTAAGAATCATGTTAGAACTATTTAAACGGTTTAATTATTTTCTTCCACTTGTTTTTAAATTTCTGTTGTTTATAACTGTTGTTTCACACTTGTTAAAGAATTAAAATAAGAAAAAGGTAAATTGTGCAAATGGTCGGCTTGCCTAACTTTCTCTAGTAGGCGCCATCACAACTCCCGAGGGTAGGAAATCTGGGTCGTGACAAGCTGGTATCAGAGCTCTAGGTTACATGGGTCTCACAATTCACAGACAAGCTTAGTAGAGTCTGAGGGATCGGTATGGAGACGTCTATATTTATCCCCAGAGGCTACAAAATTTGGAAAAACTTCACATTTATTCTTTCTTGTCGTGCAGTTTGGTTTCTCAATGCTAATTGAATTTCTACTATGTTCTTTCGCAGATGGTGAGAACACGCACTTCCTCATCCACCGATCAGCAACCCCAGCCCACAGCAGCAGCTCCCACGAGGGGTAGAGGTCGAAGCTGAGGTCGTGCTAGAGGCCGAGGTAGGAGTAGAGCTCAGCCCAGAGCAGTAGCACCAGCGGCGGATCCTCACGTTGACTTTGATGATGAGGTTCCGGCCCAGATAGTTCTGGTAGGCCCAGCTCAGGTCCCAGAGGGGTTTATTGTTACCCTAGTACTCTAGGATGCTTTGGTCCATCTAGTGGTCCTTATGGAAAGTGTCACCCGGGCAGGCTTGCTTCTTGTAGCACCAGCCATCTCTCAAGCTGGAGTAGGAGCCTAGACTCCTACTACTCACACTTTGGAGCAGATGGCTCCCCAGTTTCAGACTCCAGCAACTTAGCTAGTTGGAGTAGTTCAGCCGGGTGTGGTAGCTCAAACTGGTGATGGAGCAGTTATGTATGTCGATGCTTTGTGGAGATTGGACAGGTTCATCAAGCTCTTCACTACTACTTTTAGTGGTGCATCTTCTGAGGATCCCCAGGATTATCTAGACAGCTGTCATAATGTTCTTAGGAACATGGGCATAGTGGAGACCAATGGGGTCGACTTTTTTACTTTCCCTTTATCTGGATCTGACAAGACTTGGTGTACAGATTATTGTTTGGCTAGACCAGTCGGATCACCAGCTTTGACTTGGGAGCAGTTTACTCAGCTATTTCTAGAGAAGTTTCTCCCTATCACTCAAAGAGAGATCTATCGGAGGCAGTTGAGTGCCTCCGGTAGGGTTCTACAACTATCAATCGGTATGAGACCAGATTCATCGACTTGTCCCGTCATGCTCTTATCATACTTCCCACCAAGAGATAGATGGTGAGGAGGTTCATTGAGGCACCCATTCAGCCTATTCGACTTAAGATGGCTAAGGAGACGGGGAGTAAGATTTCTTTTCAGGAGGCGGCCAATGTGGTCAGGAGAGTTGAGATGGTTCTGTCATAGGGGGTGGTCAGGGGTCTGACAAGAGGCCTCGTCATTCAGGCAGATTCAGTGGTGCCTCTTCTGGAGGCAGGTATTCGTATAGTAGAGGCCATCCTCCTAGGCCTCTTCAGTCAGCACTTCAAGTTTCTCACGGCGCTTTAGGTGGTCATAGTTCTCATATGCAGTATGCTGATTAGCAACCCTACAGTGCACCACCAGCTCCTATCAGTACACTGCCACTCCAGAGTTTTCGGGGTATTCATTCAGGTCGCCAGGGTCAGGCTCAGTTTCCTCAGCCACAACACTCAGGTGGATGCTTTAAGCATGGTGAGTATGGTCATATCTGGAGGGCTTGTCCAAGATTGGTGGGTATTCAGTCGCAGCAGTAAGGTTCCCATGCTATGGTTCATGCGCCAGGTGTTCCACCACCCGCTCCGCTAGCCAGGGGTGGGGGTAGAAATTCTAGAGGTGGAGGTAGAGGTATTAGAGGTGGAGACCAGGCAACTAGAGGTGGAGGCCAGCTAGCAGCAGGTCGCCCCATAGATGTAGTTTAGGGTGGAGGGGCCCAGCCCTGATGTTATGCTTTTCTAGCCAAGCCTGAGGTTGAGGCTTTCGATGTAGTTATCACAGGTACTGTTCTGGTTCGTAGTAGAGATGCTTTAGTTCTATTTGACCTAGAGTCTATATACTTCTATGTGTCATCTTATTTTGCACCGTATCTGTTCATGCCTACTGATTATTTGAGTGCTTCTGTATATATGTCTACATTGGAGGATGATACTATTGTGGTAGATCGAGTCCATCATTCGTGTATAGTTGTAATTAGGGGTTTTGAGACTCATGTAGATTTGTTACTTCTGGACATGGTTGATTTTGATGTCATATTGGAGATGGACTGGTTATCGCCTTACCATGCTATCTTGGACTGTCATGCCAAGACTGTGACCTTAGCCTTGCCGGGTTTACCTTATTTATAGTGGAGAGGGACTACTGGTCATTCTACTTGCAGTGTCATCTCATATATGAAGGCTCGACGTATGGTCGAAAAGGGGTGTTTGGCCTATTTGTCATATGTTCGTGATTCTAGCGCTGAGGTTCCTTCTATTGATTCTATGCTTGTTGTCCGTAAGTTTCCCGAGATATTTCTTTCAGACCTGTCGGGTATACCACCCGATAGAGATATTGACTTCTACATTGATTTGGCTCCGGGCAATCAGCCCATTTCTATTCTGTCATATCGTATGACCCCGCCTGAGTTGAAAGAATTGAAGGAGCAGTTACAAAAATTGCTGGAGAAAGGCTTTATTAGACATAGTGTCTCGCCTTGGGGTTCACCGGTGTTGTTTGTTAAGAAGAAGGATGGATCGATGCGAATGTGTATAGATTACCAGTAGTTGAACAAGGTTACAATCAAGAATAAGTATCCATTTCCAAGGATTGATGATTTGTTTGATCAGCTTCAGGGTACCAAGGTATTTTCGAAGATTGACTTGAGATCTGGCTACCATTAGTTGTGGATTAGGGCATCTGATGTCCCTAAGAAAGCTTTCCGCACTCAGTATAGGCATTATGTGTTCTTGGTGATGTCATTCGGATTGACAAATGCCCCAGTAGCTTTTATGGATATGATGAACCGAGTGTTCAAGCCTTACTTGGACTCATTCGTGATAGTCTTCATTGATGATATTTGATCTATTCCCGCAACCGGGAGGAGCATGAGCAGCATCTGAGAGTGGTTCTTCAGACTTTGAGAGATAGTCAGTTGTATGCTAAGTTTTTGAAGTGCGAGTTCTAGTTGAGTTCAGTTGCATTCCTGGGTCATGTTGTATCAGTAGAGGGTATTCAGGTTGATACGAAGAAGATAGAGGCAGTCAAGAACTGGCCTAGACCCGCATCAGCTACAAAGATCCGGAGTTTCTTGGGTTTGGCAGGCTACTATCGTTGGTTTTAATGGGATTTTCATCTATTGCAGCCCCGATGACCAGGTTGACCCAGAAGGGTGCCCAGTTCAGGTGGTCGGACGAGTGTGAGGCGAGCTTTCAAAAACTCAAGACATCTTTGACTACGGCACCGGTGCTGGTTTGCCCATAGGTTCAGGGACATATACAGTTTATTGTAATACATCTCGTATTGGACTTGGTGCGGTGTTGATGCAGGGTGGCAAGGTCATTGTGTATGCTTCGTGGCAGTTGAAGATTCATGAGAAGAACTATCTGGTTCATGATTTGGAGTTAGCAATCATTGTTCATGCATTGAAGATTTGGAGGCATTATCTATCTGTATGGCATGGCTTGTGAGGTGTTCACAGATCACAAGAGTCTGCAGTACTTGTTCAAGCAGAAGGAGCTAAATTTGAGGTAGAGAAGGTGGTTGGAGTTATTTAAGGACTATGATATCACCATCTTATATCATCTGGGAAAGGCCAATATGGTGGCCGATGCTTTAAGTAGGAAGTCAGCCGTTATCGGTAGTCTTGCTTATATTTCGGTCAGTGAGAGACCGCTTGCTTTGGATGTTCATGCTTCGGCCAATCAGTTTGTGAGGTTGGATGTTTCTGAGCCCAGCCGTGTGTTAGCTTGCATAGTGACTCGTTCTTCATTACCGGAGCGTATCCGAGATCGACAGTATGATAATCCTCATTTGTGTGTCCTTAGAGACACGGTGCAGCACGGAGGTGCCAAATAGGTTACCTTAGGAGATGATGGAGTTTTGAGGTTGCAGGGTCGAGTTTGTGTGCCTAATGTGGATGGACTCTAGGAGTTGATTTTACAGGAGGCCCATAGTTCCCGGTACTCTATTCATCCGGGCGCCGCTAATATGTATCAGGATTTGCGGCAACATTATTGGTGGAGGAGAATGAAGAAGGACATTTTTGCATATGTGGCTTGGTGTTTGAACTGTCAACAGGTTAAGTACGAGCATCAGAGGCCCAGTGGTTTGTTCCAGAAGATTGAGATTCCTGAGTGGAAGTGGGAGCATATCACTATGGACTTCGTTGTTGGACTCCCACAGACTCAGAGGAAGTTCGATGTAGTGTGGGTTATTGTTGAGAGGCTGACCAAGTTAGCACATTTCATTCCTGTAGCAGTCTCTTATTCTTTCGAGAGGTTAGCTGAGATCTATATTCGGGAGATTGTTCGTTTTCATTGTGTGCCCATGTCTATCATTTCGGATCGAGGTACGCAGTTTACCTCACATTTCTGGAGAGCATTTCAGCGAGAGTTGGTCATACGGGTTGAGTTGAGCACAGCGTTTCATCCTCGGACGGACGGGCAGTCCGAGCGGACCATTCAGATTTTGGAGGATATGCTCCGAGCTTGTGTCATTGACTTTCGAGGCTCGTGGGATCAGTTTTTGCCTTTAGTAGAGTTTGCCTACAACAACAGCTACCAGTCGAGTATCCAGATGGCTCCTTATGAGGCTTTGTATGGTAGGTAGTGTCGGTCGCCGATTGGATGGTTTGAGCCGGGAGAGGCTCGGTTGTTGGGTACGGATCTAGTACAAGATGCCTTGGACAAGGTCAGGATCATTCAGGATAGGCTTCGTATAGCTCAGTCCAGGTAAAAGATTTATGCCGACTATAAGGTTTGTGATTTGGAATTCATGGTCGGTGAGCGGGTATTACTTCGGGTATCGCCTATGAAGGGCGTGATAAGATTTGGAAAGAAGGGCAAGCTTAGCCCTAGGTTCATTGGCCCGTTTGAAATTCTTGATAGAGTGGGAGAGGTGGCTTACAGACTTGCATTGCCACCAAGCTTATCAGTCGTGCATCCAGTGTTTCATGTGTCCATGCATTGGAAGTATCACGGTGATCCATCCCACGTGTTAGATTTTAGCATTGTCCAATTGGACAAGGACTTGTCTTATGAGGAGGAGTCGGTAGCTATCCTAGACTGGCAGGTTCATCAGTTGAGATCGAAGAGTTTCCCTTAAGTTCGTGTTCAGTGGAGAGGCTAGCTTGCTGAGGCATCGACCTGGGAGTCCGAGTTCGATATGCGGAGTTGTTATCCCCATCTTTTCCCCGACTCAGGTACTTCCTTCTTATGTTCTTTCGAGGACGAACGGTTGTTTTAGAGGTGGAGAATGTGATGACCCAAAAGTTCATCACTTGTTTTAGAATAAATTATGTGTTCCAAGGCCTTAAAAACCTCTTTCTACATCACCTCGATTTGTGTGCATAGTCCGGACACATAGCCGGAAAGCCATTATGTGAAAATCTGTGAAAAATGATGAATTTTGCCCTTAATATGAATTTAAGTTGACTTCGGTTAATATTTTGGGTAAACGGACCCGGACCCATAATTTGATGGTCATGGAGGGTCCGTAGGAAAATATGGGACTTGGGCGTATGCCCGGAATCGAATTCCGAGGTCCCAAGCCCGAGAAATGAATTTTTTAAAGAAAATTATTTTCTGAAATATATATGAGTTTTTAGAAATGAAAAATATTTGGAAGTTGATAATATTGGGCCCATATTTTGGTTGCGGAGCCCGGTACACATCTTATATATGATTTAAGTCGAGCTTGTAAAATTTGGTAAGAAATGGATGCCGTTTGATGTGATTCGGACCCGTAGTTGTAAAACTTGATACTTTGAAAGTTTTGAGATTTTTCTTAGATTTCTATGCTAAATTCATTCTTTAAGATGTTATTTGGCGATTTGATCGCACGGATAAGTTCATATGATATTTTTGAGTTAGTATGCATGTTTGGTTTGGAGCCCCGAGGGCTCGGGTGAGTTTCGGGTAAGTTCCGGGGTGTTTAGGTTTAGGAAAATACTGTTGTTGCACCAGTTCTGGTGTAACCGCACCTGCGAGTCAAGCGCCGCAAGTGCGAATAGTGGATCGCAGGTGCGGTCCAGCCTCTCTCAGATGCGGACAAGCTTCCGCAGGAGCGGGTCTTCCCTCGCGGATGCGGCCCCAGCGGGCCTAATCATTTCCGCAAAAGCGGTCTATTTTCCGCACGTACGATTGCGCAGGTGCGAGAGTCGGGCAGTAGAGTCTTTTAAAACAAAACTTCAGTGTTTTCTCTTTCAAAATTTCATAAAAATAGAAGGCCTAGGACGATTTTCTCAATAGATTTTCTTCCCAATTCATAAGTAAGTGTTCATTAAGTGATTTCTTTCAACTCTCTAATGTTTTTCATCAACCTTTATCTAAAATCCTATGGTTTTAATGGTAGAAAATTGGGGATTTGGGTAGAGTTAGGGCTTTTGATTAATTGGGATTTAGACCTCGTTTTTGGGTCAAATCTTGAAACTTATTGCATATTTGGGCTCGTGGGTAAATGGGTGATCGGGTTTTGGTCCGAACCTCGAATTTCGACCAAGTGGGCATGGGGCCGATTTTTGACTTTTTCGGAAAAATGATAGAAAACGTATAATTAAGCATTTAGTATGAATTCTTTAGCATTTATTGATGTTGGAAAATCAATTTGGACTAAATATGAGTTGTTTGGAGGCGAATTCTAAAAGAAAAGCGGTGTTTGAGGCTCTAGTTGGCCGTGAAAGTTTGAGGTAAGTGTTTGGTCTAACCTTAGCTTGAGGGATTAGGAGTCGAGTCATATTTGATACGTGTTATTTGTTGAGTACGATGTATAGGCATGGTGACGAGTATCTATAAGTTGGAGTCAAGCATGCACGTGAGTCTTAAATTGACATTGTTGTGTTTTTAATAAGTACTACGAATGCCTAAGTTGTTGATTTTCTGTATTGGGCAAGAATTATGATTATTCTAGTAGAAGTTGCTTATGGTTGAGTATTGGTGCTAGTTGAGGTTTCTTAGTGAAGTTAAATGTTGGGACAGGTTTGGTTATAGCTGACTCCCTTGCCGGGTCGTATTTACTCCTATGGTTGATTCCCTTGCCGGGATAGTGTTGTTTCCTTATTATTCCCTCGCCGGGACTCTTTTCTTGTGATTTGTGTTGAATTGTATATTGGGATCGGGTTGCACGCCACAACAACATCGTATTTGGATCGGGTTGCACGCAATAACAATATTATATTTGGATCGGGTTGCACGCCGCAACAACATTATAATTGGATCGGGTTGCACGCTGCAACAACATTATAATTGAATCGGGTTGCACGCCCAACAGTATTTTTATGATCTAGATCGCGTTGCGCACCGCAACAATAAATGATAAAAGTGGTTATTGATTGGTCATAGTTTCCTTATTCTTTCTGTCGCAAATTTTAGATTGTTCTTTACGCTTTTCTCCTGAGTTACTGTCGGTAAATGATACTTCCCCGCAGCTTGCCCCCTCCCATCCTTAATTGTATATTTCTGTTTTATTTTTCGTTGTATATGATATTACTGCACAGGTTTATTTGGTAGTCTGGTCCTAGCTTTGTCACTACTTCGTCGGGGTTAGGCCAGGCATTTACCAGCACATGGGGTCGGTTGTGCTGATATTACACTCTGCACTGTGTGCAGATCCCGGAGCAGCAGCATTCGGACCTTAGCTTGGGTGGCTGCCTTCAGTCCAGTCGGAGATTCCGAGGTAGTCCTGCAGGCGTCCGCAGGTCCTGGCGTCTCCCCTATCCCTTCATCCTGTTTCATTTACCTATTTCAGAAATAGTATATCATTTATTTTTCAGACCATGTTTGTAGTAAATTCTAGACTGACTGTGAAGCGTGACACCAGTTCTCGGCAGATTTTGTTTCAGAATCATGTTAGCACTATTTAAACGGTTTAATTATTTTCTTCCGCTTGTTTTTAAATTTATGTTGTTTATAATTGTTGTTTCACACTTGTTAAAGAATTAAAATGAAAAAAAGGTAATTTGTGCAAATGGTTAGCTTGCCTAGCTTTCTCTAGTAGACGCCATCACGACTCCCGAGGGTGAGAAATATCTATAACTAGGCTTTTTAGTGCTAATTATGTGGGTAAGTTGTTACAAATTGCCAAAATCCTAATCCTATATCCCTAGCAGTTAAGTACAATTTCCATGTGGTGCCCAGTTTTACGTTACCCGTTGAATTTATACCCATTTTTAGAAAAAGTTTACAGATACTTAATTTTTAGACAATTTCATACGTATATACATACACACACTTATACTTCTTCTTTATTGTCGTTTTCTTCATCTTTGTGCTTAGAGTTTCTTCTTCTTATTAGTTGCAAAATGGACTTATTAATAAATTTATTGTCGTTCTTTATGTTATTTGAAATTTATGTTTCAGATTTGAGTTTATTCTAAGTAGATTTGGACATTGAACTGTCTATTGGATTGTTGAAATTCGAAGAAAGTTTATATTTGTCATTCAATACATTGAACTATTTAAGATCGAATTTCTGAAGTTCCTCTTGGATGATAGAAGAACTCCAAATTTGATTTTTGAAATTGCATTGAAGAGATTGAACTACTTTATAACTGAACGGGTACATTTTACAAAATTTTGTGTAATACGGATATAACTTAGATGGTGGCTCCAACAATGGCTCTATATGAAATGTCACGTAAATTAGCCCAATATGCAATTATTGTAATTTCTTGTATCACCTTACGATGTTTGATTGACGATAGTTGTTCAAACATACGTTCTCTGCATTCATTGCAAATGAAATCTTGCAAAATTTAATTATGATATTTATTTATTTTTCAATAAAATATAATTCTGCCATTGGTCATTTCTGCAGAAAATAAGTACTGTATATGAGATATTTTGGGTCACAATTTCATTATGTTTGTTCCACCCACTAATTCACTTTTCACAAAACTAGAAAGTCACTTTTCCATGTGGACGTCTACTAATGCAGGGCTTTACCTTTTAGTTTTACTATATCAGTCATCTATTTCGTATTTCGTATTCTATATTTCATATCTCTTATATATTGCTGTTATTTTATTATGTATTTTTATGGTACCAATATATCGGCTCCTATTGCTTTTTTGAGCTGAGGGTCTCCTGGAAACAGCCTCTTTACCCTTCGGGACAGAGGTAAGGTCTACGTACATATTACCCTCCCCAAACCCCACTTGTAGGATTATACTGGGTAGTTGTTGTTGTTGTAGAAAGTCAACGAACTTAATGACAAAGGCATGTCTAGTGGTTTCCATTATTAAATGTCATCTTCAAATATTTACTAGTATATAGATTTTAGATATTCTAGGCAGTAAATATTAAATTATTCAGTTTGTGCTTCTTTTTCTGCTTTTCTTTCTTCTGCTTTATTTCTCCTAATTCATTCTCTTTATTTATTAATTTGGGTAAGAGCACTATCGTCTAATCATCAGTTTTATTTTTTTATTCTTTGACAATTATGTAAATTTAAGGTTTTTGCGAACTCCTCAAAAAATACATTTAATATATAACTATAATCATAAAATTATTCTTAAAGTGTCATTTGTTTCTTCCTAACTTAATTAACGCTCTACGAATTAGAGCATTAATAATAGATTTGAAAAAGGTAATAAATGAATTCTTATTTCTCTCAAATTTTACATATTTCAAATAAATCCAATTTGTCAAAACAATAAATATTCGAAACAAGTGGGAATATATAAATTCTTTTCTTCCTCTCTTCTCTCTTAACCTTTATTTAGTTCTCTCTGCTTGATTGTTTCATTTCTGCCCACAACTCCTTTTATATTTTTGAAATCTATTATTAGCAATCATTTATTATTGCAAGTTACAACTGAGACCAATTATTATTCTTTGCTGAAATAAAAGAAAAATCAGAGGGTGGAAAAGCAATGCTATGGTGTGATGATACAAAAGGTCATCACTTGTTTTTAAAATGAATTCTGCATTCCGAGGCCTTAAAGACCTCTTTCAGCATCACCTCGATTTGTGTGCGCAATCCGGGCGCGTAGCCGGAAAGCTATTATGTGAAACTCTGTGAAAATGTTGAAATTTTGACTTAAAATGCATTTAAGTTAACTTCGGTCAACATTTTAGGTAAGCGGACCTGGACAGGAAAAATATGGAACTTAGGCGTATGCCCGAAATCGAATTCCGAGGTCCCAAGCCCGAGAAATGAATTTTTAAAGAAAATTATTTTCTCAAAATTTCTATGAGTTTTGGAAATGAAATGCATTCAGAATTTGAGGGTATTGGGCCCGTATTCTAGTTCCGGAGACCGTACAGGTCTTATATGTGAAATAAGATAAGTCTGTAAAATTTGGTAAGAAACGGATGTCATTTGACGTGATTCGGACCTTAAATGCAAATTTTGATGTTTTAAAAAGTTTTAAAATATTTCATTGATTTTAAGGTTTAATTCGTTGTTTAAGGGGTTATTTTGGCGATTTGATCGCACGGATAAGTTCATATGATGTTTTTGGAGTTATTGTACCGGTTTGGGTTGGAGCCCCGAGGGCTCAGTGAGTTTCGAAAAGTTTTGAACTCATAAAAAGTTGCAGGTTGTTCAGTTTTTGATGTTCTGGTATGTCCTTCTTCGCGTTCGCGGGAGGACCCTCGCAAACGCGATGAGTTAGTCAGGCTGAAGGAGATTTCCTTCTACGCGAACGCGAGACCCATGTCGCGAACGCAAAGCTTTGGGGGTTGAAGCTCCGCGAACGCGAGCCTTGTGTTGCGAACGCGATGGTTTATTAGGCCTGACCCATTGCAAACGCAACAAGCGTGTCGTGAATGCGATGAAGGCCTGTCCAGTGATTTTAAAACATAACCAAAACGGGATTTAGCCAAAATTTCATAACTTCTTCTTCCAAACTCCAAATTAGGTGATTTTTGAAAGTGGATTTCACCACCAATTCATAGGTATGTAATCTTAGACTCATTTTCTTCAATTTCCATTAACACCCATTAGATTTTTAGGCTTAAATCATGTTCTTAAGGATAGAAAATTAGGGATTTGGGTAGAGTTAGTGCTTTTTGTATAATTGTGATTTAGACCTCATTTTGGGGTCGAATTTTGGAACTAATTATATATTCGGGCTCGTGGATGAATGGGTGATCGGATTTTGGTCCAAACCTCGTGTTTTGACCAAGCGGGCCCGGGGTCAATTTTTGACTTTTTGGGAAGAATGCTGGGAACGCTATAATTAAGCATTGGAATTAAATTGTTTAGCGTTTATTGATGTTATTAAGTCGATTATGTCTAGATACAATTGATTTGGAGCCGAATTCAAAAGGAAAAGCGGTGTTTGAGGCTTAAGTTGGCCGTGGAAGTTAGAGGTAAGTGTTTGGTCTAACCTTAGCTTGAGGCATTAGGAGTTGTGTCCTATTTGATACTTGCTTCTTGTTGAGTACGACGTATAGGCATGGTGACGAGTATCTATACGTTGGTGTCGAGCATGACAGTGAGTCTTGAATTATAATTTTTTGTGTTCTTAAATAATACTACGGATGCTTAAGTTGATGACTCTCTATATTGAGCAAGGATCTTGATTATTCTCGTGGAAATTACTTATGATTGAGTATTGGTGTTAGCTGAGTAGTTAGATGTTGGAACAAGTTTGGTTATAGTTGTTTCTCCCTTGCCGGGATGTTGTTACTTATATTGTCGATTCCCTTGCCGGGATAGTGTAGTCCTTTATTGATCCCTAGCTGGAACTCTTGCTATGATTGTTGTGATTGTATATGTGGATCGGGTTGCACGCCGCAACAATAATATATTTGGATCGAGTTGCACGCCGCAACAATATTATATTTGGATGGGGTTGCACGCCGCAACAATATTAAATATGGATCGGGTTGCCTGCCGCAACAGTGATAAATGATATGGATCGGGTTGTGCGCCGTAATAATTTTGATATATATTGGGATCGGGTTGTACGCCGCACCAATTGCTGATACAAAGTGTTTATAGATTGGATACAAATTTCTTATTGTTTTGCTGTGAATTCTAAGTTGTTCTTATGTTGTTACTCTTGATTTACTGTTGATATTGGTATACCCCGCAGCATGTACCCCCCTCCCATATTTACTTATTTATTTCTGTTTTATTTTCTGCTGTATATTATATAACTGCACAAGTTATTTGGTAGTTTGGTCCTAGCCTCGTCACTACTTCGCCGAGGTTAGGCTAGGCACTTACCAGCATATGGGGTCGAATTGTGCTGATACTACACTCTGCACTATGTGCAGATCCCGGAGTAGCTCTTGGACCATAGCATTTGGGTGGTTGCCTTCAGTCCAGCTAGAGATCCCGAGATAGTCCTGCATGCGTCCGCAGGCCCGACGTTCTCTTCTATCTTATTATGTGCTCTGTTTTCACTTGTATCCGAGACAGACTGTATTTCCTTTTTCAGACACTATTATGTAGTACTCATATACAGTCTGTGATATTGTGACACCAAATTCTGGATAGAGATGTATGTTGGCATTGTAGTACTGGCTTTGGTTATTTTATCAGTTTAAGTCTTCCACTTGTTTTATTTATCATTAATATTCAATATTGATTACCTGTTAATCTCAATTGTTAAAAAGGGGTAAAATGAAAGGGTTAGTGATTCTTCATTTGCGCGGCTTTCCTAGCTTCTACGATTAGGCGTTATCACGACTCCCGAGGGTGGGAAATCTGGATCGTGACAAGTTGGTATTAGAGCTCTAGGTTACATAGGTCTCACAATTAACGGACAAGCTTAGTAGAGTCTGAGGGATCGGTATGGAGACGTCTGTATTTATCCCCACAATCTACAGAGTTAGAAAAAACTTTACATTTGTTCTTTCTTGTCGTGCGGTTAGGTTTCTCAATGCTAATTAAATTTCTACTTTGTTCTTTCGCAGATGGCGAGAACACGCTCTTCCTCATCCACCGATCAGCAGCCCGAGCCCCCAGCAGCAGCTCCCACAAGGGGCATAGGGCAAGGCTGAGGCCGTGCTAGAGGCCGAGGCAGGGGCAGAGCTCAGCCCAAAGCAGCAGCACCAACGGCGAAGCCTCAGGTTGATTTTGATGATGAGGTTCCGGCCCCAGTAGCTCCCGTTGGCCCAGCTTAGGTCCCAGAGGGGTTTATTGCTACCCCGGTACTTCAGGATGCTCTAGTCCGTCTAGTGGGCCTTATGGAGAGTGTTACCCGGGCAAGCTTGCTTCCTGTAGCACAAGCCGTCTCTCAGGCTAGAGAAGAAGCCCAAACTCTTGCTACTCGCACTCCGGAGCAGATGACTCCCCAGTTTCAGACTCCAGTAGCTCAGCCAATTGGAGCGGTTCAGCCGAGTGTGGTACCTCAGGCCGGTGATGGAGCAGATATGTTTGTCGAAGCTTTGTGGAGATTGGACAGGTTCACCAAGCTCTTCACTACTACTTTCAACGGTGCATCTTCTGAGGATCCCTAGGATTATCTAGACAGTTGTCACGAGGTTCTCGTGAACATGGGGATAGTTGAAACCAATAGGGTCAATTTTGCTACTTTTCTCTTGTCTGGATCTGCCAAGACTTGGCGGAGAGATTATTGCTTGGCTAGACTAGCCAAATCACCAGCTTTGACTTGAGAGTAGTTTACTCAGCTATTTCTGGAGAAGTTTCTCCCCATCACTCAGAGAGAGGCCTATCGAAGGCAGTTTGAGCGTCTCCAGCAGGGTTCTATGACTGTTACCCAGTATGAAACCAGATTCATCGACATGGCTCGTCATGCTCTTATCACACTTTCCACCAAGAGAGAGAGGGTGGGGAGGTTCATTGATGGACTTATTCAGCCGATTCGTTTTCAAATGGCTAGGGAAACAAGGACTGAGATTTCTTTCCAAGAGGCGGCCAATGTGGCTAGGACAGTGGAGATGGTTTTGTCGGAGGGAGGTGGTCATGGGTCGGACAAGAGGCCTCGTCATTCAGGCAGATTCAGTGGTGCCTCATATGGAGGCAGGAATTTGTATGGTAGAGGCCATCCTCCTAGACCTTTTTAGTCAGCACTTCAGGTTTCTCGCGGCACTTCAGGTGGTTGTGGTTCTCACATGCAATATTCTGATCATCAATCCTAAAGTACACAACTAGCTCCTATAAGTGCACCGCCTCTCTAGAGTTTTCAGGGTGGTCATTCAGGTTGCCAAGGTTAGTCTCAGTTTCCTCAGCCGCAGCATTCAGGTGGGTGCTTTGAGTATGGTCATATCCGGAGGGCTTGTCCGAGATTGGTGGGTACTCAGTCACAGTAGCAGGGTTCTCGTGCTATAGTTCAGGCACTAGGTGACCACATCTCGCCCAGCCAGCTAGAGGTGAGGGTAGAGGTTCTAGAGGTGGAGTTCAGACCGCTAGAGGTGGAGGCCATCCAGCTGCAGGCCATCCCAAATATGTATTCCATGGTGGTGGGGCCCAGCCCCAATCTTATGCTCTTCCATCCA
The DNA here is from genome assembly GCF_000393655.2 of Nicotiana sylvestris. Taxonomy (NCBI): domain Eukaryota; kingdom Viridiplantae; phylum Streptophyta; class Magnoliopsida; order Solanales; family Solanaceae; genus Nicotiana; species Nicotiana sylvestris. Next base: position 151,319,061 of record NC_091063.1, read on the forward strand.
GGCCTGAGGCTGAGGCTTGCAGTTATCACAGGTACTGTTCTGGTTTATGGCTGAGATGCTTCAGTTTTATTTGATCTAGGGTCTACATACTCCTATGTGTCATCTTATTTTGCACTGTATCTAGTCATGCCTAGTGATTCCTTGAGTGCCCCTATATATGTGTCCATACTGGTGGGTGATTCTATTGTGGAAGATTGAGTCCATCGCTCTTGTATAGTTGTAATTAGGGGTCTTGAGACTCGTGTAGATTTGTTGCTTCTATACATGGTTGATTTCGATGTCATATTGGGGATGGACTGGTTATCACCTTACCACGCTATCTTGGACTGTCATGCCAAGGCTGTGACCTTAGCCTTGCCGGGGTTACCTCGTTTAGAGTGGAGAGTGACTCCTGGCCATTCTACCCGTAGTGTCATCGCTTAAGTGAAGTCTCGGCGTATGGTCGAGAAGGGGTGTTTGGCCTATTTGGCATATGTTCGTGATTCTAGTATCGAGGTTCCTTCTATTGATTCTGTGCATGTTGTTTGTGAGTTCCCTGAGGTATTTCCTTAAGACCTGCCGGGTATGCCACCCGACAGGGATATTGACTTTTGCATTGATTTGGCTCCGGGCACTCAGTCCATTTCCATTTCGCCGTATCGTATGGCCCCGCCTGAGTTGAAAGAGCTGAAGGAGCAGTTACAAGACTTGCTTGAGAAGGATTTCATTAGACCCAGTGTTTCGCCTTAGGGTGCGCTGGTGTTGTTTGTTAAGAAGAAGGACGGATCGATGCGAATGTGTATAGATTATCGGCAACTAAACAAGGTTACAATCAAGAATAAGTATCTGTTGTCGGGGATTGATGATTTGTTTGATCAGCTTCAGGGTGCCAAGGTATTTTCGAAGATTGATTTGAGATCTGGCTACCATCAGTTGAGGATTAAGGCATCCGATGTCCCTAAGATAGCTTTCCGCACTCGGTACGGGCATTATGAGTTTTTGGTGATGTCATTCGGGTTGACAAATGCCCCAGCAACTTTTATGGATTTGATGAACCGGGTGTTCAAGCCTTACTTGGATTTGTTCGTGATAGTCTTCATTGATGATATCTTGATATACTCCCGCAGCCGGGAGGAGCACGAGCAGCACCTTAGGGTGGTTCTTTAGACTCTGAGGGATAGTCAGTTGTATGCTAAGTTTTCGAAGTGTGAGTTCTGGTTGAGTTTAGTTGCATTCCTGGGTCATGTTGTATCAGTAGAGGGTATTCAGGTTGATCCGGAGAAGATTGAGGCAGTCAAGAACTGGCCTAGACCAGCATCAGCTACGGAGATTCGGAGTTTCTTGGGATTGGAAGGCTACTATCGTCGGTTCATAGAGGGGTTTTTGTCTATCGGAGCCCCGATGACCAGGTTGACCCAGAAGGGTGCCCAGTTTAGATGGTCGGACGAGTGTGAGGTGAGCTTTTAGAAGCTCAACATAGCTCTGACTACGGCACCGGTGTTGGTTTTGCTCACAGGTTCAGGGCCTTATACAATTTATTGTGATGCATCTCGTATTGGGCTTGGTGCGGTGTTGATGCAGGATGGCAAGGTCATTGACTATGCTTCACGGAAGTTGAAGATTCATGAGAAGAACTATCCAGTTCATGACTTAGAGTTGGCAGCCATTGTTCACGCGTTAAAGATTTGGAGGCATTATCTGTATGGTGTGGCATGTGAGGTATTCACGGATCACAACAGTCTACAGTATTTGTTCAAGCAAGAGGAGTTGAATTTGAGCCAGAGAATAGGGGTGTGCATTCAAATCAATTTATCGATAAATTGAATCGATTATTTGTTATCGGTTTATCGATTTCGATTTCGAAATTTTCCTTATCGAGTTATCGATTTCAATTTCAATTTTGTCCTCTTTGGTTATCGGTTTAACGATAAACCGATAAGATATTCCAAAAAAAAAATTACCATTATTCTATAATACCCTTTCCTTTACCCTAAATCCATAAACCTATTATTTCATCTACACATTTAAGGAATGATCATATTTAAAGCTCAAGAGAATGAAGTTCCGATTAATAGAAAATAGAATTAGCCGCGATGATGTATTTTTATTTTTTTTATACTGTTGGAGTGTTGGTGGCATACATTTGATTCCTTACTTTAGTTTTGTTGCATGTGCTTGTTGACACAATTTTATGTTATAAACGGTGTTCGTCTTATTTTAGCTTCTTTTTGTCCATATTAGTTAGGCGTATTTATAGCAATATACTTTCTGTGGAATCCCGCAAATTTTCTTATTGATGTAATCGATAAGCCCCAAAAATCGATAAATCGAAATCAAAAAAATCGAAACCTTATTGAAACGATAACGATAAGCATATGTACAAATCGATAATCGATAAGTAATTATCGATAAGGGTCAAAATCGAATCGATAAATCAAATGCATACCCCTAGCAAAGAAGGTGGTTGGAGCTGTTAAAGGACTATGATATCACCATCTTATATCATCCGGGAAATGCCAATGTGGTGGCCGATGCTTTGAGTAGGAAGTCAGCCAGTATGGGCAGTCCTACTTATATTCCGGTGGGTGAGAGGCCGCTTGCTTTGGATGTTCAGGCTTTGGCCAATCAGTTCATGAGGTTGGATGTTTCTGATCCCAGTCGGGTGTTAGCCTGCATGGTCGCTCGTTCTTCTTTATTGGAGCGTATCCATGATCATCAGTATGATGATCCCCATTTGTGTGTCCTTAGAGACACGGTGCAGCACGGAGGTGCCAAGCAGGTTACCTCAGGTGATGATGGAGTTTTGAGATTGCAGGGTCGAGTTTGTGTGCCTAATGTGGATGGTATTCGAGAGTTAATTTTAGAGGAGGCCCATAGCTCCCGGTACTCTATTCATCCGGACGCCGCGAAGATGTATCAGGATTTGCGACAACATTATTGGTGGCAGAGAATGAATAAGGATATCGTTGGATATGTGGTTCGGTGTTTGAATTGTCAGCAGGTTAAGTATGAGCATCAGAGACTTGGTGGTTTGTTCTAGAAGATTGAGATTCCTGAGTGGAAGTGGAAGCTGATTACTATGGACTTCGTTGTTGGACTCCCACGGACTTAGAGAAGTTCGATGCAGTAGGGGTTATTGTTGATAGGCTGACCATGTCAGTGCATTTTATTCCTGTGGCAGTCTCTTATTCTTTCGAGACGTTAGCTGAGATCTATATCCGGGAGATTGTTCGTCTTCATGGTGTGCCCGAGTCTATTATTTCAAACCGAGGTCTGCCGTTTACCTTGCATTTCTAGAGAGCAGTTCAGTGAGAGTTGGGCACACGGATTGAGTTGAGCACAACATTTCATCCTTAGACGGGCGGCCAGTTCGAATAGACTATTCAGATTTTGGAGGATATGCTCCGAGCTTGTGTCATTGACTTTGGAGGCTCGTGGGATCAGGTTTTCCCTTTAGCAGAGTTTGCCTACAACAACAACTACCAGTCGAGTATTCAGATGGTTCCTTATAAAGCTTTATATGGTACGCGATATCGGTCTCCAGTTGGATGGTTTGAGCCGGGAGAGGCTCGGTTATTGGGTACGGATTTGGTTCAGGATGCCTTGGACAAGGTTAGGATTATTCAGGATAGGCTTCGTACAGCTCAGTCCAGGAAAAAGAGCTATGCCGACCGCAAGGTTCGAGATTTGGCTTTCATGGTCGGTGAGCGGGTATTGCTTCGAGTGTCGCCTATGAAGGGCGTGATGAGATTTGGGAAGAATGTGAAACTTATCCCTAGGTTCATTGGCTCGTTTGAGATTCTTGATCGAGTGGGAGAGGTGGTTTATAGACTTGCATTGTCGCCGAGCTTGTGAGTCGTGCATCCAGTGTTTCATGTGTCCATGCTTCGGAAGAATCACGGCGATCCATCCCACGTGTTAGATTTCAGCATTGTCTAGTTGGACAAGGACTTGTCTTATAAGGAGGAGCCGGTAGCTATTCTAGACCGGCAGGTTTGTCACTTAAGATCGAAGAATTTTCCTTCTGTTTGTGTTCAGTGGAGAGGTCAGCCTGCTGAGGCATCGACCTGGGAGCTGGGTCCGATATGCGGAGCCGTTATCCCCATCTTTTTCCCGACTCGGGTACTTCCTTCTTATGGCCATTCGAGGACGAATAGTTGTTTTGGAGGTCGAGAATGTGATGACCCAAAAAGGTCATCACTTATTTTTAAAATGAATTCTGCGTTCCGAGGCCTTAAAGACCTCTTTCAGCATCACCTCGATTTGCGTGCACAGTTCGGGGCGTAGTTAGAAAGCTATTATGTAAAAATCTATGAAAATATTGAAATTTTGACTTAAAATACATTTAAGTCGACTTCGGTCAACATTTTGGGTAAGCGGACCTGGACCCGTGATTTGATGGTCTCGGAGGGTCCGTGGAAAAATATGGAACTTGGGTGTATGCCCGAAATCGAATTCCGAGGTCCCAAGCCCGAAAAATGAATTTTTAAAGAAAATTATTTTCTGAAAATTTCTATAAGTTTTGGAAATGAAATGCATTCAGAATTTGAGGGTATTGGGCCCGTATTCTGGTTCCAGAGCCCGATACAGGTCATATATGTGAAATAAGATAAGTCTGTAAAGTTTGGTAAGAAACAAATGTCATTGGACGTGATTCGGACCTTAAATGCAAAATTTGATGTTTTAAGAAGTTTTAAAATATTTCATTGATTTTGAGGTTTAATTCGTTGTTTAAGGGGTTATTTTGGCAATTTGATCGCACGGATAAGTTCATATGATGTTTTTGGAGTTAGTGAACCTGTTTGAGTTGGATCCCCGAGGGCACAGTGAGTTTCGGAAGGTTTTGAACTCATAAAAAGTTGCAGGTTATTCAGTTTCTGATGTTCTGGTATGTTCTTCTTCGCGTTCGCGGGAGGACCCTCGCAAACGCGATGAGTTAGTCAGGCTAAAGGAGATTTCCTTCTACGCGAACGCGAGACCCAGGTCGCGAACGCGAAGCTTTGGGGGCTGAAGCTTCGCGAACGTGAGCCTTGTGTCGCGAACGCGATGGTTTGTTTGGCCTGACCCATCGCGAACGCGACAGGCCTGTCGCGAACGCGATGAAGGCATGTCTAGTGATTTTAAAACATAACCAAAACAGGATTTAGCCAAAATTTCATAATTTCTTCTTCCAAACTCCAAATTAGGCGATTTTTGAAAGGGGATATCACCACCAATTCATAGGTATGTAATTTTAGACTCATTTTCTTCAATTTTCATTAACACCCATTAGATTTCTAGGCATAAATCATGTTCTTAAGGGTAGAAAATTAGGGATTTGGGTAGAGCTAGGGCTTTTTGTATAATTGTGATTTAGACTTCGTTTTGGGGTCGAATTTTGGAACTAATTATATATTCGGGCTCGTGAGTGAATGGGTGATCGGATTTTGATCCGAACCTCGTGTTTTGACCAAGCGGGCCCGGAGTCAATTTTTGACTTTTTGGGAAGAATGCTGGGGACGCTATAATTAAGCATTGGAATTAGATTGTTTAGTATTTATTGATGTTATTAAGTCGATTATGTCTAGATACAATTGATTTGGAGCCGAATTCAAAAGGAAAAGCGGTGTCTGAGGCTTGAGTTGGTCGTGGAAGTTCGAGGTAAGTGTTTGGTCTAACCTTAACTTGAGGGATTAGGAGTTGTGTCCTATTTTCTACTTGCTTCTTGTTAAGTACGATGTATAGGCATGGTGACGAGTATCTATACGTTGGTGTCGAGCATGACCGTGAGTCTTGAATTGTAATTTATTGTGTTCTTAAATAATACTACAGATGCTTAAGTTGATAACTCTCTGTATTGAGCAAGGATCGTGATTATTCTCGTGGAAATTACTTATGACTGAGTATTAGTGTTAGCTGAGATAGTTAGATGTTGGAACAAGTTTGGTTATAGTTGTTTCTCCCTTGCCGGGGTGTTGTTACTTATACTGTCGATTCCCTTGCCGGGATAGTGTAGTCCTTTATTGATCCCTTGTCGGGACTCTTACTATGATTGTTATAATTGTATATGTGGATCGGGTTGCACGCCGCAACAATGATATCAACAATGATATATTTGGATCAGGTTGTATGCCGTAACAATGATATATTTGGATCGGGTTGCACTCCGCAACAATATTATATTTGGATCGGGTTGCACGCCGCAACAATATTATATGTGGATCGGGTTGCCCGCCGCAACAGTGATAAATGATATGGATCGGGTTGCGCGCCGCAATAGTGTTGACATATATTGGGATCGGGTTGCGCGCCGCAACAATTGCTGATACAAAGTGTTTATAGATTGGATACAAATTTCTTATTGTTTTGCTGTGAAATCTAAGGTATTTTTATGCTGTTACTCTTGATTTACTGTTGAGATTGGTATACCCCGCAGCATGTACCCCCCTCCCATATTTATTTCTGTTTTATTTTCCACTGTATATTATATAACTGCACAGGTTGTTTGGTAGTCTGGTCCTAGCCTCGTCACTACTTTGCCGAGATTAGGCTAGGCACTTACCAGCACATGGGGTCGGATTGTGCTGATACTACACTCTGCACTATGTGCAGATCCCCGAGCAGCTCTTGGATCATAGCATTTGGGTGGCTACCTTCAGTCCAGCTAGAGATCCCGAGGTAGTCCTGCAGGCATCCGCAGGCCCGACGTTCTCTTCTATCTTATTATGTGCTATGTTTTCACTTGTATCCGAGACAGACTGTATTTCCTTTTTCAGACACTTGTATGTAGTACTCATATACAGTCCGTGATATTGTGACATTGAATTTCGGCTCCGGGTAGAGACGTATGTTGGCATTGTAGTACTGGCTTTGGTTATTTTATCAGTTTAAGTCTTCCGCTTGTTTTATTTATCATTAATATTCAATGTTGATTACCTGTTAATCTCAATTGTTAAAAAGGGGTAAAATGAAAGGGTTAGTGATTCTTCATTTGCGCGGCTTGCCTAGCTTCTATGAGTAGGCGCCATCACAACTCCCGAGGGTGGGAATCCAGGTCGTGACATATGGCTATTCCTTCTCAACTACTTGTCAAATTGGTCAACTCTTTATAACGTATATTCACACAGTCAAAAATAAATGGCAGCATTAATAAACCTTTATTTGAAAATTAATATATCATATTTCATGCTAAGCACGCACTAGGATAATTACTGACGAGAAGCAACGAAGAAATATTCAATGCAATAAAAGGGAAAATTTAAATAAATAAAAATATTAGAAGAATATAAAGTCTCAAATAATCATATATTCCGTCTATATGGATTTTCGTTCTGTTTGCTCCTCATTAAGAATATAAGTTCAACTTTTCTTTTCTAACTCATGACTTTGTCATAGGGGTGTTGCCTTTGAATAGTGAAACAGAAGAAGACAGAAAATTCAACAAAAAAGTGAACGACGACTCTTATTTTATAGAAGTAAACACATACTAATTGACAAGTAAAATTTGACTTATACTACATATAGCCATCTTCCCATATAGCTTTCTTGCTTCTTTTTTTCCCTTGTTTGTTGAGTCGTGGCAAATATATATCTATACTATATTAAAAGCACGAAGGCACTTAGCGAAATGTCGTTCGCCTTTTTTATCCTTTTAAAATAGAGCTTACACTAGACAAAATAGTCATTTAATTATTATCTTAATATTTAGGACTTTAAAAGAAACTAAAATTTGATTATTAGATTTTTCCTTATTGAATTAAATAAGAAACCCTAATATTAAGAACTTTAAAATAGATATTATTTAAGAGAATTAATTAAGAGTATTACGTTTCTTTTCCTTGTATACTCACGTGATTTCCATAGAAATATGTTTACATTGATTCCTCTTATTAGGGAACCTATAATTCTAACATTACCTAATTAAATATTTGTTCTAATTATTAAATGTAGTTTTCAATATTACATAAAATCGATAAAGAGAATAATATTATGCTCGAGTAGGAGAATAGTTTGAAAATAATTTGTATCTTCTATACTATCAAAAAAGCATAAAATCTCAACAAATAATTAAGTCTTTGAATTAATAAAGCAACGGAAAAGTCAATTCAATTTTGTTTTAAAATTATTATGTAAGTAAACTTATTTGTCAAGTTGATAAAACTCTTAAGGTACACAAATTATTTTACACAATAAGAGCAATTGCCGTGAAAGAAATAAGAAAATAGAGAAAAATTTATTATAATATAGTATTAAAAGTTAAATTGCTAAAATGTTAAGTTGAAGCAATAAGGATATAACCCAAGACAAAAAAAAAATTCACAAAAATTACCCTTATCATTTTTCTTTCTTTTTATATTTATTTTAATAAATGATAGCTCCCCATATTTTTCATATCGTATTACATCATTTTTTATAATTCAATATTAGCTATTTCATACTTTATATTGTTATTTATCTATAGGTTTCTAGGAGCTATAGTTCTATCTCTACGCTCACAAATTTCTAAAAGACCCAAAGATTCAAATTCTTCAATTTATTTTATTATCTTTGAATAATTATTTTAAAGTATTTTTTTGTTATTTGTTTATAGTATTTGGTAATAAAGATAACAATAATTTTCATAAGATATATATTATCTCATAAATCATAATAAGATATATAAAGACTTATGTGGCGTAAGATTTCTTTATTTAATGAGCTAGCTTAGTGAGATTAACATTCATTATATTTAGAAACTTACATTTTCTTTCTTTGATATTTTTTCAATAACTAAAACACATTATTGAATAATATATATATAATTTTTAAAAATTATATATTTATTGATATAGGTACACGCGCAAAGTGCGTACCCTAATACTAGTATATATATATACCACCAATTAGTGGATTGTATGAATAAAGACATATATAGTTGATTAAAGAGCACTGTTGAGTGAAGCAGTAGGGAAGCCATAAATTTTTCTAAAGGTATTCAAATATGAAAGAAATAAAAAAAATATCGATAAAAGGTGTTTAAATTTGCGGATAATAGTAGTTATTGAAATGACGGAGAGTTCGCCGAGCCAAACCCCCAAATATATGTTATATTCCTCTAAAACATATTATTATATACAACAACTACTGCTACCGATAGGGACAGAGAGGTTATTTCCGATAGACCCTCGGTTTAGAAAGACGAAAATAAAATAAAATAACATATTATTATATATATATATATATACAATATAATTTTTCGGCGAAGGTAACAAAGGTTTCACTGAACGGTCTTTACTCGCCATCTTATAAAAAAGGAAGTAGAGTCGTTGAAATGAGTTTGGCTCTGTTGAGTTAAGCTATAATATAAAAATAATTATTTAAAAGTCAAACAATTAAACAAAAGGAAAAAATCAAAAATTTTATATATCTATACATTATTTAAAACTTTATTATCAAAATTATTCATGTTTTGGTATTTACCCGACTTATATAAATTTTGTTTACAAAATATATACATTCCACTTTAAAAGGCTCCCAATTTATTATTAGTACCTTCATCAAAGAATTTAGTTATACTATTTTTCTTTTTTTTTCTTCCGGATTCTGTCTTTCTCCCCTCGTCCGTCCAAATACCTACAAATTTATGCAAAGGGATCAGTTTTTCCTGACCAAAAATCAAAGGCATCAATTTTTCATGGTCTTTTTTTGCTACCAATTAGAGAGCAGTAAGTCGGTGGCAACCTTAACAACAACGACAGTTACAACCGGTTGAAATGTTGATTCATAATACAGACTTTGAGCCGACAAATAAAAAAGAATATGAAATGAGAAAATTAAAAATGGCACCTTTTTCTGTGTCGCGCATTCATTATAGTGGCATGTAACTGTATTAGAATTTAGAAGGGGGAGAAAAGGCTTATCAGGAACTTCTCAAAGCACGAACATAGCACAAAAATAAAAAAGAATATTAATTTAGTAATTTTTACCACGACAGTTTCGTGGATAAGTTATACAAGCGTTCTGGTATTAAACTTGTAAAGGAAAAATATAGGGGGCATCTAGAAAAGTAACTGCACCAAATGCACAGCTAAAACATTATTTTTAACCCAATTATATACAACTTATTTACAACTTTCATATATTATTTCTATCCAGTTAATACAACTATAAATATCATACCATTTAAATACAAATTTTATACAATATGTTTTTGTATATTTTGTATCTGATTTAGACATAGTAAAAATAAATTGTATACAACTAATTATATATTATATAACTTATCTACAACTTTCATACATTATTTCTATCCAGTTAAATACAACTACAAATATCATACAACTTAAATACAATTTTTATACAATATTGTTCAACTTTCATACAATATTTAAATAAAAAAATATATATAAACAACAGAATACACTATTTCTACAACTTTACTACAATTTCTGCAGTACAATGTATGTCATGTCTTCTTCTTCGAGTTTCAATATGAAATTCAGCTAAAATCAAGACTAATCTTCACCAAAACACCCTCAAAATTGAGATATAAACTCCAAACAATATTCCCAATTGTTTACAACAACACCCAATCCAAACAAATAATGATTTTTGAAAATCTAAATTCGAATTCAAAGCTTTTTTAATAGCTGTTAATGGTGGAATTGCTGCTCTTTTTTCGTTTGCTTTACATTACTGGAATTAGGGATTGAGAGAGAGACGTAGAGAGAATTCTCAATTGTTGCAACAACACCCAATTCAAACAAATAATGTTTTTTTGAAAATCCAAATTTGAATTCAAAGGTTCAAAGATTTTAATGGTTGTCAATGGTGAAATTGTTGTTCTCTTTTCCTTTGCTCTATGTTACTGAAATTAAGGATTGAGAGATAGAGAGAGACGTGTGTGTATATATATAGAGAGAGAAAGCGCACGAGGGAAAGAAAATAAGCTATATACCCATTACTGTATTTGTATATGTAAAAATCCCAAAAAGAATATACCAAACTAATTGCTGGAGCACAAAAGAGTACATTACTGTATTTGTACTTTTGAAAACTGCCGCTAATTCTTTGAGAAATTCTCATTTCTGCTTTTTGATTGGTGAGTTTTAAGTAATGAGCTATATACACTTATTCATTCTAATGTTGGTTTATTCAATTTTTTTCATTCATACTAAATCATGATAGAATATCTTCGGCGAACATGATCGAATTAAGGTTCCTCGTAGAGTGAGTTGAGGACCCAACTATATTGGACTCTTTTGGGGTAAAGCCCAAGGAGATAAAACCATGTAAAAACTGTATGAGCGCTCTGTTTGGTCGCCCTCATTTAACATATACTTATTTTTAATTAGTAATCAAGATTTAAATAACTTCAAGCCTTTTTCTCAGGTATCTTTAAGGAATACCCATGCACTGGAAATTAATTATCCGCCCGTGCCCATTATCTTTTCCCTATCCATTTTTTTAAATACACAGCCAAACGAAGTCAAACTAAACTATATAAACCAAGCCAATCCAATCCAATTCCAACCAAACCAAGCCAAATCACACCAAATCAAGTCAAGCCAAGCTAAGCCAATTTAAGCGAAGGCAAACAAAACCAAGCCAAATCAAGCTAAGCTAAGCAAAATGGGCTAAAAAGTTGGGACGAGCGTGGGTAGGTAGGGGTAATTAGTTTTAATTGGGTAGGTATATATCATACATAGTTTTTAGATTGGTAGGAAAGGGTAATTATTTTAAGCTCAATGGGTATTTTGCATAAATTGCTCATTTTTCTCCTCTTTCTTCTTCTTCTTCTTCTTCTTCTTCTTCTTCTTCTTCTTCTTCTTCTTCTTCTTTGGGTAACAATAATTTTATATGGTATTTATGAACATAATTTAAGGTAGTTTATGATGTTAGATTCGTTAGATTTATTGTTGTTTTGACAAATTAATGATTGGAGTTTGTTCTTGATGAATTTTGGAAGTTATTTTCAAATTTAAGCTCATTTGGAGTAGATTTAGGTATTAAATTATATATTGGATTGTCAAAATTCGAAGAAAAAATTTGTGTTTCTGGACAATTTGAACTTCATGGCCTTAAGTGTATGAAAACGTTGGTTGCACTTTAGACCTATTTGACCTTAAGTGTATCTGAAGTGCAATTTTTTCACTTCAGACTTATTTGGCCTTAAGTTTATTTGAAGCGCAATTTTTTCGCTTCAGACTTCTCTGACCTTAAGTGCATGAAAATATTTATTGTACTTCAGACCTATTTGGCCTTAAGTGCATCTTAAGTGTAATTTTTGCACTTTAGACTTAATTAGCCTTAAGTGTATTGCACTTCACATTAATTTTTTTAACTTCATACCTGATAAGTCTGAAGTTGATCGTAAAGTGGGTAGACTTGTAATTTTATTTTTTTATTTTGCAAAGTGAGTATGGTTTCAATTGTGATCCCAAAACTGGGTATAGATCCAAAAGCCCCAAAATCATAAGGCTCCAAAGATTGAGTCAGAGCGGACTATATCGTGACAATTGGGTTTGGTTTGTGATGAATTGTATCAGAGCCAGTACCTTTCGGATTACATTAAAGGGACTCGCTAAAAGTTATACGGTACAAATTTAATTATTTTTGTTATATATAAGCTCTTGAATCTTATTGACATGAGGGAAAATTCTAATAAAGTGGCAAATGGATTCAAAAATTGCTTTTGATCATAAGATTAATTCTAAGTATGATATTTTTGAATCTTCTTGACATGAAGGAAAATTCTAATAAAGTGGCAAATGGATTCAAAAATTGCTTTAGATCATAAGATTAATTCTAAGTATGATATTTTTGAATCTTTTTATATACTTCCTTCGTCTAATATTATTAGTCATGGTTATTTAAAATAGTTGTCTCAAATTATTTATCATATTAGAAGTTCAAAATAAAATTAATTAAATTTATTTTAATCCTTAGTACTAATTATCCTTGAAGACTACAAATATCTCAATTATGGTAACTTTGTTCAGATGCCAATGAAGAAAGATTAAATATTAAGATATGAATAAGGGTAAAGTAGACAAAGTCTTATTTTTATTAAATTTTCTTAAAAAGCATGTACAAAATAATCATAAAAGATAATTTGAGACAAGACGGAATAAAATTCTGAGTCTGCCATTATTCATACCGCTTGCAAAATTTTAAGTGCACACCAATGAAAAAAAGTCAAAAGTAATTATGAAAACGGCTTGCATCTTATGAGTGTGAAAACAACGTCATCTCTTTCACTTAACTAAGGTCTAATCTGTTTGTTAGAAAACATTCATAATGTGATGTCTTTGGGGAAATCCAATCTTTATTATACCAAGCAAAAAGACCAAGAAAGAAACTTGAAAATCAGATGACAAATATATAAAATGATTTTATAATTCATTTTTCTTTGGTGGTGGGTTTTCATTTAATGTGTTGAACTTGAGTAATTAGTTTTTCCTCTTATTCTACTTCTCTTCCTAGAGATAGGATGATAATAATTGTAGACAACAATATAGTGAATGCTTAAAGACTAAGATGACAATAGACAGCTGCAATCCTTATGCCTTTTTTGTTGTAACTTGTGAGGGATGTAGTTGACCATACGGCTAGCTTGTTAATTACTCCCTCCGTATCAAATCATATGTCTTTTTTTTTTGTGTGTTCTTTAAGAAAATATGAAATAAAAACAATTGTTGAATATTTTATCCTTATTTTTGTCTTAAAATATAATATCTCTTCATTTAATACTTACTCATAATTAAGGTATCGTAGTCTTCAAGAATAATTAATATTAAAGATAAAATAGGAAAAAATAATTAATTTACCCTTGAATTTCTAAAATGACAAATAATTTTTAAAAAATTATTTTTACAAACCACGACTGATAATTTGAAACAAAGGAAATATAATTACGTTTTGATTAACAAGTCAATTATTCATTTAAGTTTATTTGCTCAATTTTATCTCCTTGGATTCATAAAGAAGTTGGATTGCAATAATCCAAATTATAATTACTCCTTTATCCCAATAAATATTTTAGTTAGTTTCTTTTATGGTGGATGACTTCTTAGGATAAAAGTTGTTTGTTATAGATAACAATGTGATTAATGTTAAAGTCAAAAGACATTTGAGTGTTGGAGATGGCAAATGAAAATAAAAATAAGCAAATATTTGATTGTATTTTTTTAAAATAAATCTAATAAAATTTTTGGGTGGCATTAGTCCATTGACAAACGTATATATAGGGCCTTAAAAAGGTGAATAGAAAAATCTAATATTGTCAAAAAAGGATAAAAGGTTAAGGTATATTTGTAAATAATATAGCAATATTTAGTTTGTTATTTCATTAGTTTAATAGACAAATGGATTAGATCTAATGTTCAGCAATTAGTATTGAACTTTGTTGGTTTTATTACAACTTTGAAAAACGAATTTAAGACTTTAAACTTTATTTCTTTGATAAGATGTTTATTTTATCAAACAATATTTTTATTACTAAATTTAATACCATGACTACGTATATAATCTCTATATCAAATTAAATTGTAAATTAACTATTCAATTAAATACTGTTATATTATTAAAGAAACACTAAAGATGAGGATATATGATTGGCCGATGGCGAAACCACCTTTGTCTAAAGGTTGTTTATTGATATTTTCTGGCCAAAATTTTACGTTGTGTAGTTAGGTAATATATATATATATATATACTTTACTTCCTTTGATTTTTTCGCACATTCAATTATTTATATTCTAACTCTCCTAGTCTCCTTATTATAAATCATGACTCCGCTACTATAATTGACCTGGTAGATTCATTCTTTTGCAAACATATCACCTAAAATTATTTCTCCTTTTTTTTTCTTGAGAAATTATTTCTCAGTTATCATGCGACTTTTATTCTCTTTACTGTTATAAAATTTAAACTTTTACTTTGACCCCATTCAATATTCTTAAATTCCTCAAGTTGCTACATATTTGACTTTCTGAAATAAAAGTACTAGATTAATAACTATTCAAAAATGAACACGCTTTACCTTATACCTTAGCCTTAACTCCTAAAACTCCTTAAACCCCCCCCCCTCCCCCCTCCCCCCCCACCCCCGAAACCCCTTGACTTCTCACCCACCGCCCAAAATAAAAACAAAAAGAATCAAACAAACTTTATAGTATTGAATGTCAACGCCCCACCCAAAATAAACAAAGAATAAATATTTTAAAAATTAAATTAGTGAACTGCCCACCCAAACCAGTATCAAATAAAAAAACAAATTCAATTAAAATATTATTCATACTTTTTTTTTCTTATATCAATAGTTAACTCTTTCTCTTTCCTCTTCTCCATTTAAATCCTCTTGCCATTTTTCCTCCTCTGAACTTTCAAACAATTTTCTTCTTTCTTCTTCTTCTTCTTCTTCTTCTTCTTATTATTCTCTCACCGTTGTTGTGAATATTTGATGAACAACAATCACCTGTAAAAAATTTCTGTATTTAAATATTTTTTATTTATTTGTTCAAAAATGGGTAACGGAGTGAGAAAGTTGAATCTTTGTTTTGCGGGAGATGTTGGAGAAATATCAAAAAGACATCATGATATAGCTATGAACATAACTGATCCACTTGATGAAGGTTTGGGTCATTCTTTTTGCTATATTCGACCCGACCCGTATTCAAAACCCCACCTGTTTTCCGATGATTCGTCTTCTTCTTCCACTACCACCACTATTTCCAGCGCTAGCAGCTGCCCTACGGCGGCGTTCCGTACAATCTCCGGCGCCTCCATCTCTGCTAACACCTCAACGCCTTTGTCAACGGCCATCGTTGACTTTTCTGCTTACAATCATAATATTGATAAAGCTTCAGCTTTTGAGAGTTCTCAGTTTTTTTCATCCATTCCTCTTCAGCCAATCCCAAGAGGTTCATCATTTGCAGCTTCTGCTATTCATTCAGGCCCGATTCCGGCCCGTATTTCTAATATGGGCCCTAGCTCGGGCCCGATCGAGAGGGGATTCATGTCAGGCCCGATTGAGCGGAGCTTCACCTCGGGCCCGTTGGAGAACCAGTATGATCATATCCAAAGGTACAAACCCAAATCCAAGAAATGGGGTTTAATTAGAAGTTTAAAGAAAGTGTTGTCAAATTCTTTTTTGAGGTTTAATAAAGAAATGAATTTGGTTGAGAAAAATAATAATAATAATAATAATGAAGTTAATGTTCAAGGGAGTAATAGTCATCATAGTAATGTTGGAAATAGTTTGAGTAGTCAGAATAGTTTGGTTGATGATGATGATGAGGGAAATGACTCATTTAGAGGCCAAAATGTGCATTGGGCTCAAGGTAAAGCAGGGGAAGACAGAGTACATGTTGTGATTTCTGAGGAACATGGTTGGGTTTTTGTTGGGATTTATGATGGATTTAATGGACCTGATGCTACTGATTTCCTGTTGAATAATCTTTATTCAAATGTCTATAAAGAACTCAAGGGATTGCTATGGAATGATAAGTTAGAAACCCCCAAGAATTCGACGAGTAACGAGACAATTCCATTAAGAAACTCGGGATTTAAGGTGGAACATTTTGTTCAAAATCAAGAATTTGATCAGAAGGAGAAATTAGATGGGGTTTTCGGTGTTGACCATTCTGATGTATTGAAGGCTTTATCTGAAGGGTTAAGGAAAACCGAGGCGTCATATTTGGAGATTGCTGATATGATGGTAAAGGAGAATCCTGAATTGGCTTTAATGGGATCTTGTGTTTTAGTAATGTTGCTTAAAGATCAGGATGTTTATTTGTTGAATGTTGGAGATAGTAGAGCTGTTTTAGCTCAAAATCCGGAATCTGATATTTCTATTAGCAAGTTGAGAAGGATAAATGAGCAGAGTGTAAATAGCATTGATGCACTTTATCGAGCTGAATCTGATCGTAAACATAGTCTAGTTCCTTCTCAACTTACTAAGGATCATAGTACATCGATTAAAGAGGTACAAAATTTAGTCCATTTACATAAGCAATTGTACAAAAACATTTGTAGTTTTTGCCTGTTTCATATGTTTATGTTGTGCTTGTCTTGTGAATGATTGCAGGAAGTAATTAGGATTAGAAGCGAGCATTTGGATGATCCTTTCGCGATTAAAAATGATAGAGTGAAAGGTTCCTTGAAAGTTACTCGAGCTTTCGGGGCAGGATATCTCAAACAGGTACTAATCTTGATTTTACACTCTTTGTATTATTGATCATATTGAAGGGGAGCCTTGGCGTAATCGGTAAAGTTGCTGCCATGTGACTAGGAGGTCATGAGTTCGAGCCGTGGAAATAACCTTTTGCAGAAATGCGGGGTAAGGCTGCATACAATAGACCCTTGTGGTCCGGCCCTTTCCCAGACCCCGCGCATAGCGGGAGCTTAGTGCACCGGGCTGCCCTTCCTGATTTTTGAAGATTGTTTTTAGCCTTTGTTAATTTCTTTTCCGCTTCTGTGATTTTTACAGCCCAAGTGGAATAATGCACTTCTAGAGATGTTCAGAATTAACTACATTGGAAATTCACCTTACATAAACTGTCTACCATCACTTTACCACCACACACTTGGTTCAAGAGACAGATTTTTGATCTTATCATCTGATGGTCTTTACCAATACTTCACAAATGAAGAAGCAGTCTCAGAAGTAGAGACCTTTATGTCTATATTCCCCGAGGGAGATCCTGCACAACATCTCGTCGAAGAAGTGTTATTCAGAGCTGCTAAGAAAGCTGGTAATTACAAACACTCAGAATCTTTTGCATGTGATATTTGCTAAGTACTGATTTCTCATAGCAATCGTTCTAAACAAAACTTTGGTTTTGGATTTTGCAGGATTGAACTTCCATGAGTTGCTCGATATACCTCAAGGAGATCGTAGGAAGTACCATGATGATGTTTCGATTATCATTTTGTCTTTCGAAGGAAGGATATGGAAATCATCTTTGTAAATCAGCTAGACAGAGGAATTTTGATATTTTACCCTCAGGAAAAAAGAAAGTACATAGAAAAAATCGAGCTAATTTTGCTGTTAACCGTTGTTTACCCAAATTTAGCAGTAGTGTTTATAGTATACAGTTTAGGCTGCTCGATAAAAGATAGCGAGGCTGAGGTTTCTTGATCCAGAGATTGTAAAATTGTCAATAAACTTATGCCTCTCTTTACATTCAAATGTCATTAGAACATGGTAAGTTTTGTAACAGATGGTGCTCCTTGTATACATTTTGGAGTTCCATTTCACAAACTTTCACCTCAATAGATATGACGCGTTGGTCGAAATTCCTTTATTTTATACCATACTTATTTTCTAGTTTCAACTATTCAAGATGGTACGCTGCCCGCAGACCATTTTCTTTATACGATATTTCTACTCAGCTTGAAAAGAAGCCTCTCTTAAGTTCAAGAGTTTAGAAAGGCTCTTAGCATGGGAAGGAGCTCAGACTTCCTTAGAAGGAGGCGAAGATGATCGATTCTCTTTTTCGAAGGGAATTAAAGACCCTGCATAAACGCCAGATGCTTTGTGCATTGGATTGCCCTTTAACTATTCAAGATTGATGTTCTGTCCTCAACAAGTTAGAAGAATGTATGTGGAATCAGAATATTGGCATAATGCTAAAAGTAATTGAAGTGACCAAGAGAGGAAAAGTTGAAGTTGAAAATCTGGTGGAATTCTTTTATTCCTCATGTCCATAAGTTTGGTTTCTCAAACAAGCAATAGATTGTTGTTGGAAATAGAAAGTTGACTACTGATTTTGTTTACCATTTCAAACTGTGTTTTATTTTCTTTTGTTCTTTTATTTCATCATGAATGATTCTAGTTGACCAAGTTGTCTAACTAAACTGTTCAAGTTTCCTTATCACTTATCATCATTTGGTTGGTTTGGTACCAACTTTCAATGTGATTAATGACAATAACTATAACTATGTCTCAATCTCAAGCAAGTTGAGGTCAGGTTGGCCAGATGAATCATCACCATCCTTATAGCTAAGTAGAAATTTTTTTCGAAAATAACAATATTGTTGTCATTTTTCGTCGTCACTATACAAGGACATGAAAAATTATTGCAGGATTTAGTAGGCGTTTGGACATAAGAATTGTAAAATTCGAAACAAGTGAAAATGGTATTTGAATTTTAGAGTTGTATTTGGACACAAATTTCAGTTTGGGTTGTTTTTGAAGTTTTGTGAGTGAAATTTTTGAAAAATAGCTTTTTGCAGTTTTTCAAATTTTCGAAAATTTCCAAAATGCATCTTCAAGTGAAAATTAAAAATTTTATGAACAAACACTGGTTTCGAAAAAAAGTGAATTTTTTTTGAAAAAATCTTCCATCAAATTTTATGTCCAAACAGGCACTTAGGATATGGAATGATGGATTAAAACCAGAGGCGAATTAAAAATTTAAATTTAATGAGTTCAACTTTTAAGATTTTTAGCATTAAATTCATTGTACTGTAAAAGTATGGGTTCAAACCTAGTATTTGTTAAGATTTTAGTGGGGTTTTTTATATATAAATTCATACTTTATGTCGAAAGTTATGAGTTTTAATTGAACCCGTAGCCGAAAGGCTACATCTGCCCTTGACTAAAACTCTATATTTCCAAGAATTCATTAGAAATTTCAAGTTGAAAATTTCAAAATCAATCCTTTGTTTACTCTAAACAGAAAGCAATTGGCCAGAGAATGGAGATAGTCAATTATACTCATCATTTGTCATAAATCCTCTACGCGTTTTCTTTGTTAATCTAATCCATTCTTGAGTTGAAAAATGAAAACCCAAAAAAAAAAAAAAATACAAGAAAAAGTTAGGCAAATTACCCACAAAAGTCGTACTTACAACCTATGAAATTTAATTTACAGAAAGGAGCAGTATATATATTTGGTCTACTTACGTTAGTAAACTGCTATTATAGTACTATAATGCTGTATGAAGCATGACTTCTTAAAATAAACTACCCCATAATAAAGAAACAAACAAAAAGGAAATAGTTGACCAAAAGCTAACAGACAAAAAGCTTGCATTAAGGTTGTTTTCTTTCAAGAGCATTGATTGGATGTTTTTTGTTAGCTGATGATGTAATTAGAAACAAATAAATAGGCCACATCATAGGCGTAGTGGGATGGTTATCGAGGCGGACCTATGATTCGGCGGTCGTGGGTGCACCATATAATATTCAATAAAAATTTATTACTGTTCATAATAATTAATACGAGGGCATGTGCTATAATATCTGATTATTTTTTGAACACATTTGTAAGTATATATGAGTTTTTACTGAAGTTTTCTGATGCGGTGACCCCTCAATCTATAATGTGTGTCTGCCTCTAGACGGTTCATATGTTTCAGATTTAACTGGGTGGACGTGGAGTTTAACATACGGGTTCATCCGAACACATTAGCTTTGGTTCAGATCTTGTATATATGAGGGTAAAAAATTCATTAATGAAGTATAAATAATTAAATTTCAAACCCAATAAATCAGATGTGTTGTGGTAGATTCGTAAATTCGAACTCATAAGTTCAAATTATGAATACGCTTCTTGGATTCAAGCAACGAAATTGAAGAATTTCAGTAAAGAGCGCTTTACCTTGCTCAGTCGGTTGATTAATCGAATTAGTGAAAATAGCGAAATTATGAATTTCGCTAAGGTTTTTTTATTAATATATGTGCAAAAATTTATATTTGACTCCTATACATGGTATAATTTTTCGATGATGGATGTTTAACTAACCACCATTTACTGGGTTTCATTCCGGATTAGTGAATTTCAGATTCCGGATTATTTAAAAAATCAAATAAATAGAAAGAAATGGAAAAAGAAGGAAAAAAAAGAGAGAGGTAGGTTTCGATCAATAAATATATGAAAACGTTGCGCTTTATAAAATTAAATACATGAACATGGAGGTAGAAAGTCAACCTCTTAAAAGCTAAAAAAAAATATTTGACAGTTGCTTGTGGTTTAGGTATCTCTAAAATCTCGTGACATTATTAATGACTTAGCATGAGTTTTAAAATATTAATGAAAAGATGAAAATAAATGTTCAGAGTACAGAGGAGTTGGTTTTGATTTTTTGGACTATCAACATCAGTCATTACCCACTGAAAAATACTATTGTTATTTGCTAAAGTGATGCTGATGCTTCTTTCACCTAAAAACAGCAAAAAAAAAAAAAAAAAAGGATAAATCCTAAAAAGGAACTCGATATTTTAGGAATTTTTAATTTGAGAAATCATGCAATGTTTTTGGTTTGGTTGTTTTCCGATTATTAATTTCTAAACTTCTAAAGGAATGGTAATGTCTAGTTTTACTATATAACTAGAAACCACCTCTTATTTTTCTGGTCTAATTTATATCAGTTGACTCCACCTATATAACTAATCAATTGTTATATATAGAGTCAATAAAACTACAGAAGTAGTAACAAAACAAGTTTGTTTATTTTCTTTTAAAAAAACAATATTATAAAAGACTGAATGAAATAATTATTTTGAGAGTAAGATGAAAAATAAAAAAGAGATAACTGGCCATAGCTTAATATTTTGTTTTTTTTTACCTTTTTTGTCAATCAAAACTTAATTACATCTATACAATTGAACATAAAAGAGAGAAGACAGAAACACTCAATGGACTTAAAACAAAAATAGTGATTAAAATAAGGACAGATTTTATAGTAAAGTCATAAAAGAACTTCACTATTTATGTTGTGAATGTAGTCAGTATTACAATTTAGAATAATAAAAAACACCAATTTTTATATAAAACATTTTTCGGTAAAAAGGGGACGAAAGAACATCATCAGCCTGTTATCCCCGGCGTACCTTTGTTCCGTTGAGCGAGAGCCCTTCCACACGGGACTCCTGGATCCTTCGGGCAAGGAACGCTTGATAGTATTTATGCTAAAACGATCACTAAGCACACGACGCCTCTGTCCGAAAGTCAAGTTAACTGATTTCACGAAAAGGCACGGAAAAGAAAAAGATACAAGGAAAGAAGACTATTTCTTTTTCATAAAAAAAAAAAAAAAGGGAGATTGATAATTTAGAGAGTGAAATAGACATCATGTCTTCAAAATCACTAGTCAATGGCTGGGTTTTTAGACATGAAGAGAAAAATATCTATAATTTGAAGTTAGAGGGAAAATTTTAATTTTTAAAATAAATTTGGAGAAAAATCTTTTTCACCTCTTCAGAAATTCAACATTAGTAGTCTAAGATCAAGCATTTTAAAAGCTTAAAGTTTAATAACGTCATTTGAGTTAGACTTCATTCTCAGTATTATACAAATTTATGGTTCCTAATTCATTAAATATCCATTGACTCTATTCTAAGGTACAGGTAATTCGAGATGTGAAGCGATCTTTGACTAAACAAACTACTATTAAAAAATTATTTGAAAATTTTATTTTTTTTTCCTCAAATGAATTATAAAAGTATGATTCACCAAAATTGGAATAGTCTAAGATGAAAATGATATCTTTCTGAACCAACCATATGTGGTTTAGGTTTGTACACACGATTAGTTAATCGAGTTTTTTTGGAAAAAGGGCCCCTCGTTTACTTCCTACTTTCTGTATTTGTATACTAACTGACTTGCAATTGGGTTATCTTGAAAATTTGTCTTAATTGCAATTTGTAAAGTCAGACTGTATTATTTGATACACACATATATATTTGGGTTTAGAAAATTCCTATTTGGTTGCAGTTGCAAATTTAAATTTTGCAATAACCTAACCTTACATCCACTATTTCTTTACTAGTATGTACGAGTTTATTATTAATATAATTTTATATTTTTAGAATTTATGCTAAAAATATTAACAGTGTGTACTGTAGCATCTATTTTGAAATTTGAATATAGACATAAACCTTTTGTACAGTCTCTTTGTGCAAATCCATATTAACTTTTCATGCACAAATAAATGGGATAAAGACTAGTAAACTAGTAGTAGCATAACAAGTGGGACCTGTTTAGTTTTGACTTATATGGTTTTATAGAATTAAGATTATCTGTCAAGAAAATAATTATTTTTTAACTATATATCCTCATAAGAAGCGGATTGAGTATTTCAGTCTATGTACAAAATATTACTGTACGTAGTATTTCTTTTTTAACACTGCGTATGAATCTATTATGAATATATGTGTATTTTAATTCGAATTTTACGTATATGTCTATAAATAGTTCTAATCGAAAACCATACTATTAACAATGGATCAATAAAGAAAAGTTACACGATTCCGTACCTAGGGATTCCGTATCTAGGGATTTGGTCTGACAGTAAGAATGCAACACATGATATGTGAGTTAGACATACGTAAAAACTAGCTAGGGTTGATCTCTGTTACAACAAAAGTTTAGTATTTAAAAGGAGAAAAGTGGAGGGCCGGAGCGTTGAACCGTAGGCCGATTTAAACATACGTGAATTGTCAGTTGTAAAAAAAGTTGCACGGTTTAAACTTCTCGTATACAACTGATGCGGGGAGCATTATATTCTGTTGGTTTTGCGACAAGCCACTACTTTAGATGCTGCACAACAAAACCTTACTGTTGAAACTTCTATTAAGCAATAATTTGAAATGGTCTATGTAGTACTCGTTTGTCAATATTAAACTAAAACATGGATTTGTGCTTTGAGCCACTAGTGGAGCTAAGATTTCAAACTTATGTATTTAGGATTTTAATCGTTTAAAGTTATTGAATTCTAATTAATAATTTATACATTTTATTGTTTAATGGATTTTTTTGAAACAAATAAATATTTCGATCAAAGCTACTGGATTCGGCCAAACCTGCTTCTGGTACTCTAGCAGCTCCACCTCTGCTTTGAGCCCTTTACGCAGGCTACAATATGTGAATCGGCTATGACCAGGTCACATTTGGGCTCAAATTTCACTATTTTCGGCCAATTTTTCTGAGTTTTCATCTTCTGTTTTTTTTTTAATTTTTTATTTTTAAATAACTACTCCTGTGCTTGTTTATTCAAAAAACTTTTGAATGCAATTACTTAAATTTCTTAAATCTGTTCAAGAGTTTGAGGGTTATTATTTACCTTTTCCCATTAAACATCCAATATTCGGATTGGCCTAATACATTGCTGCAAGTATATTGGCTCATTTCGGGCACCGCCAGTTATTATTCACTATATAGAGTTTGTTAGATTTGTGGAAATTTCAAGAAATTACAACTTCGATAAGGTTTTCTTAACTTTCCTAACAAGTATATGTTGACTTGTGCGAATTGCCAATTATATGAACTCACTCATCTAAAAATTTAAACTATCAGAAACAAAATAATATTATTTATATATTTATTTTATAGGTCTCATTGACATCAATATCAATTTGAGTCCTCAATTGGATGGATCGTGCCTTATCTTTATGGAGAATTTCGTGTAAGATTATATAAGGGAATGAATGTTTACTTTTCCTACCAAATATACACTAATTATACTCAATTATATATTATATATATATATGAATTATGCATATTAGTATATATACATCGATAATTTTTAGTTTAAGCGGTTGAGTGGGTGGCTATTGGAGTTAAGTCTTCAGCCCAGTGGCGAAGCCACCCACCCTTTGTCAAAAAATTGTAATGTGTATATAGATAAAATATTACGTTTTAGAGGTATATAACACATATTGAACACCCTTTGTCGGAATCTTTTTTTACTTCTTTCAAATTTAAATACCTTTGAAAAAATTCCTAACTTCGTCACTGCTTCAGCCACTAGCTACCTCTTGCGATCTTATAAGGGAGAAGTAGAGTTCCCTTCTCCAGTATTATTTGCAAGTTTCATCCAACTTTTCAGCTGCGAGAGGCCTGTTTCATGACCCTTTAGATGCAAGTTTTGATTCTTTTTCTTAGACCAAACATGTTCGAATATTCTGATCAAGTGTGATGGTAAGACTTGAATAGGATCTTTGCCTACTATATATAATATCATGTCACATAATTTCTTTCATAAAAGGTACTTTTCTTACCACATTACTAATTGACAAATACAATGCATTGGTTGTTGCAGTTAAGCATATAACCGTGTAGTATAGTCATCTCATTGACTAAAATATCCACACAAAATTTGACTAAAAGCAAATATAGTTTTCTGTCGTGGGAGTTCTCTCCGCGTAACTCCATGTCTGAGACAGTACATAATGTTCAACTTTCAAAGAGAACCTACGAATATAAGTTTTGTTTTTATATGTCGTAAATGGTAATCCTTTGACAAAATGGAACAGACTTCTGCTTCCACTAATTGTGTTACAGCGTTAAGTTCTTCTTCTTCTCCTTACACTTTTATTCAACCAACTTAGTCCTAATTCCAAGGTAGTTGGAATTATCAATATTATTTTTTTCTATCCACTTTGCTTTGCTTAATTATAACTACTCAATCGGTCTTAATTTATGTGTCTTAGTTTGATTAGGCACAAAATTTAAGAAAAAGAAAACTTCTAATTTTGCGGTCATTAAAGATGTATAATATACCAAAATGTCCTTAAATCATGCTATCTCAAAAATGTGAAATGTTAGAGGTGAAAAGCTACTATATATATATATATATATATATATATATATATAAAAAAGACATTCTTTTTTAAATAGATTAAAAAGGAAAATAAGATACATAAATTCAAACAGAGGAAATATTCAAAAGATTCATCATAATTACGATATTTCAATAGGGGCAAGTATAATTTGCTTTAAAAAAAACCACCAGTCAATCTACCACAGTTCGCTCTGTTCATTAGTATTTAGAGATTTGATCGGGATTAAAAATATATTACACTATATCTGAATTTTAAATTGAGTGCACTTTACGCGTAGGCAGAGTTGGAAATTTCCAATACACTATCCCTATAATGTGCAAAATACCTACCATTCAAATTCCACAACACATGCAAGCTTCCTTTTACTTACTTTTCTTACAAGTCTGTCAATTTCATCGTAGAAATCCTCATTCCAAAATTCCCACGTTTTCCCATCAAATAAACATTTGAAACCAAAGCTTAAAGATAAACTATATTTGACGAAAGTAATTTACGAAAGCAGACAGAGTTAATTTGATATAATGAGCTAGTAACTAACCTCAATGGTTAGCAACTTGTTTCGATAAAAAGTTCCTTTCACCACTCATTCTGATGCTAAAATAGTAATTGTACAATATCAACGACTTGACCCTTTCCCGCGTGAATGCAGGATGCTTCGTGCACCGAACTGCCTTTTTTTTGGTACAATATCAACGACAACATCTACCAAAATTTGATAGGCCAGCTAGATCATCATTCTCAATGATATAGTATACCAGTTCCCCCTAAACTTACAAAAAAAGAATGATCCTAACTGCCTGTCAAAAGTAGAATAGGTGTAATAGTGCCTTGTGAACTTTATGCTTGCCAGATGAATGAGCAAATTGGCCAATTGGGGTCAGCAGGTACAGCCAGAATACTGGTGCAGCAAATTTAAACCACTTAAGTTCTCCAAAGTGTCTGACTTGCTACCATATAAATCTCTGTACACCAGTCTCATGGACCCAAGAAAACGGCCGGAACAAGAACATATACATAGTGAAAAAATTGATGGAAACATACAGGACTCCCATCAGAAGCCAGCTTCTGTCATCATCAACATGAGAGTGGAGGATCAAGAAAAAGAATGGAATGGTATAATATCTGAACTCTATAAGTGGAGCAGGAATCAATGTCGCAGCGGTAGCCAAAAAATATACTAGTACCCATGTCTTCCTCTGACTTTTAGCTGCAAATGGAGGAAAAAAGGAATATTCTTAGGAGAAACCACAGCTACATACAAAATTTTCTCTCCTTTGAACATCTATTGCACAAACCTGAGGTAACCCCCAGGAGGAGCTAGGGCTGTATAGTCGAAACAACATATGCAACTTAAAATAGGACTGAATATTTTACTGACCCAAGATATTGAAGATGGATATCCATGAATACACATAGAGTGGAACCAGAAGGTACTTCATTGTCCAATGAAATTTGATTACTTTTCTCCAGAGATAAAAGGGATAGTGTCGATTGTCAGCAACGAGATAAGGGTGGGCAATGCTGCATTCATCAAAATATTATGTAAAAAATACACGCTACCATTTCCTGGTCACTTGAATCCAAACTATTGCCCTTCAAATTTGTGAGGAACCAATTAATAGATATCAAATTAGAATCAGCCAAAAACAATAATGCACACACCCAAAATCTCTAAGAAATGAACTCCAATAAATCTTTGCTTGCAATAAAGAAGAGAGACATAAGAAAAAAACTCTTTAATGAATGATGTATAGTTTGGATTGCAGAACAAGGAAGTGATGAATGGCTAAAAAAATAGAAAAAATAAAAAGAGAGATAAAAAAAGAATATAAGGATAGTGGAAATAACAAACTAACAGAGATTATCAATCATCTTACCTGAAAAAGTGCACTGAGAAGAACCCAACGATTAACGCCGTACACAACTCAAAGAAATTGACTAGCTTATTTTTCTTCCAGAAGGACTGAGCTAGCATTGCAGCTTGCCTAATTGTGAAGTGCACGGGAGTCATAAACAGGGCAGATACCAAGCTAAAATACATCAATTGTGCAAAATGTGGAGAAACTGTATGAGCCTCTTTTGCACCTGGAATGTAAAGAACGTGCATGCACACACGATTAACAAAGGAGGAGACACCATAAAAGAAACAAAGAAATGAGAGAGAGAGAGAGAGAGATGGTACCAAGAACTATACTCCCGTTCCAACAAACAAAGGTAATGAAAGCGACCATAACTATGAAGTAAGGCCAAAAAGTTGCAAAAAGCTCCCACTTAAGTTGCCACAGTCTTGAGATAATTTCACGCACCTCGTGGGAGAAATCTGAAAAGGAATATAATCACATGTACAATAATGAAACTTAAACAATACTGGCAAATAAACTTGCATATACAAAAGGAACCAAAATCACATTGCAAACTAACATGAGGATAACTATGCATGAGCCCACAGGAGCTTACGTGTTTGAAACATGGCATCTGACAAGAAAAGCTTACATGTCCGTACCATGCTTAAACACAATGGACGAATTTGTTGCCAATGTGTTCGTGAACATGCTAGGCACTCTGTTTACATTCGAAGGTTGCCTCAAACATGTGAAGTTTTCCACATGACACTTCTTGTAAGAATGTTTGCAGCAAGGAACGTTCTTTCGAATTATCTAATTTTGTATTTGATCCCTCCTAATAGACCCTATCAAGTCAAAGGAAGTTTGGCTACTAAACCTGATATACTAACAAAGCAATTTTGATAGAGAACATGAAATTGCAAAAATGAGAAGGATGAAAAACATGCCCAAGAAAAAGAAGAAGAGATTTACCCTGAAAATATGAAGAATAAAATAAAACACTTACCAGAACATGTAATACTCACATTGCTCATGTATCAGCAATACATTAGGTTTGTAAGAATTAATTTATGGAGGGATCTCAAAAGCCTGAAATTCATTTATTGAGGGTTAAGTGTGTTTTGTCAAGAACCACAAAGACCACATGCAGATGTTGCAACAACAACAACAACAATAACGACCCAGTATAATCCCACAAGTGGGGTCTGGGGAGGGTAATATGTACGCAGAACTTACCCCTACCCCGAAGGGTAGAGAGGCTGTTTCCAGGAGACTCTCGGCTCAAAAAAGCAACAGGAGCCGATATATTAGTACCATAAAAATGCATAATAAAATAACAGCAATATAAGAGATATGAAATACAGAATACGAAATACGAAATAGATGGTTGGTATAGTAAAACTAGCAGGTAAAGCCCTGCATCAATAGACGACCAATGACATTCTTAGTCTAACTCCTAACTGGCTAGTCTCACTCTATTGTGCTGTAGAAATATTCACAAGTTTCCCCTAACCTACAACCTTAATGCTCGACCTCCATAATTCCCTGTCAAGGGCCATGTCCTCAGTAATCCTAAGTCGCGCCATGTCCTGTCTGATCACCTCTCCCCAATACTTCTTAGGTCGCCCTCTACCTCTCCGCGTGCCCACTACAGCCAGTCGCTCACACCTCCTCACCGGTGCATCAGTGCTCCTCCTCTGAATGTGCCCGAACCATCTGAGTCTTACTTCCCGCATCTTGTCCTCCATGGGGGCCACGCCCACCTTCTCTCGAATATCTTCATTCCTAATCTTATCCATCCTTGTATGCCCGCACATCCACCTCAACATCCTCATCTCTGCTACTTTCATCTTCTGGATGTGTGAGTTCTTTACCGGCCAACATTCAGTTCCATATAACATGGCAGACCTAACCACTGCTCTATAAAACTTACCTTTTAGTAACGGTGGCACTTTCTTGTCACACAAGACTCCCGACGCTAACCTCCACTTCATCCACCCCACCCCTATACGGTGTGTGACATCCTCGTCAATCTCCCCGATCCCCTGAATAACCGATCCAAGGTACTTGAAACTACCCCTCTTGGGAATGACTTGAGAGTCAAGCCTCACTTCAACTCCCGCTTCCGTCGGCTCAACTCCAAATTTGCACTCGAGGTATTCCGTCTTCGTCCTGCTCAACTTGAAACCTTTAGACTCAAGAGCATGTCTCCAAATCTCTAGCCTCTCGTTGACGCCGCCTCGTGTCTCGTCAATTAGAATAATGTCATCAGCAAATAGCATGCACCATGGCACCTCCCCTTGAATATGATGAGTCAGTGCATCCATCACCAGGGCAAATAGGAATGGGCTGAGCGCAGACCCTTGGTGCAACCCCGTAACAACTGGAAAGTGTTCAGAGTCGCCTCCTACTGTCCTAACCCGAGTCTTAGCTCCAGCATACATGTCTTTAATCACCCTAATATAGTCAACCGGGACCCCTTTATCCTCTAAGCAGCTCCATAAGACCTCCCTAGGAACCCTATCGTACGCTTTCTCCAGATCAATAAACACCATGTGGAGATCCTTCTTCCTATCCCTGTACTGTTCCACCATCCTCCTAATAAGGTGGATAGCTTCTGTGGTAGATCGCCCCGGCATGAACCCGAACTGGTTGTCTGAAATAGATACTGTCCTTCGCACTCTCATTTCTACCACTCTCTCCCAAACTTTCATGGTATAACTTAGTAATTTGATGCCCCTATAGTTGTTACAGCTCTGGACATCACCTTTGTTCTTATACAACGGGACCATTGTACTCCACCTCCACTTTTCAGGCATCCTATTAGTCTTGAATATAACACTAAACAATGCAGTAAGTCATTCCAAGCCTGCTCTACCCACACACCTCCACAGTTCAACCGGAATTTCGTCTGGCCCGGTAGCTCTGCCCCTTCTCATCTTACGCATTGCCTCCATGACTTCATCGATCTCAATGTCCCTACAATTACTTAATTCATGGTGACTGTCGGCATTCCTCAATTCCCCAAGTATAATATCCTGATCCCCTTCTTCACTTAGAAGTTTATGAAAGTAGGTCTGCCACCTCCTCTTAATCTGGTCATCTCCCATCAAAACTTTGCCGTCATCATCTTTTATGCACCTCACTTGGTCCAGATCCCGAGTTGTCCTCTCTCTCGCCTTAGCGAGTCGGAATAACTTCTTCTCCCCACCTTTGTTCCTTAGTTCCTCATACAGACGAGCAAAAGCTGTCGTCTTAGCCTCCGTCACTGCCATCTTCGCCTCCTTCCTAGCTACCTTATACCTTTGATTGTTCTCTCTCTTCTCCTCCTCGTCAGTGCTCCCTACTAACCGCAGGTAAGCCGCCTTCTTTGCTTCCACTTTACCTTGGACAACTGCATTCCACCACCAATCTCCTTTGTGGCCACCATTGTGGCCCGTAGATATCCCTAACACCTTTCTCGCCGCCTTTCTTATACAGTCCGCCGTCGTCGACCACATTGTGTTTGCGTCCCCACTACTTCTCCAAGCTCCCATTGCCGATAACCTTCCTTCCAACTCCTTAGCTTTATCCTTAGTTAAGGCGCCCCACCTAATCCTGGGGCGTCCTTGTACTGACCTCTTCTTCCTCCTTATCCTAATACAAATGTCCATCACCAAAAGCCTATGCTGCGTTGAGAGGGTCTCACCTGGGATAACCTTGCAGTCCTCGCACAACCTTCTGTCGCATCTCCTGAGGAGGAGATAGTCAATCTGAGTCTTCGCCACCGAACTTTGGTAAGTAACCAAATGTTCATCCCGCTTCGTAAAACTCGAGTTTGCAATGACTAGATCGAAAGCCTTGGCAAAGTCCAACAGCGCAATGCCCCCTCCGTTCCGCTCTCCGAAACCAAATCCGCCATGCACCTCAGTGTACCCACCTGCAGATAACCCAATATGACCATTGAAATCTCCTCCTATAGTATCTCTATGTAGGACACAATAAGTGGAACATTTTTTGCCCCTTTTATCTTCCACGGTCACCAGGTTGTTTCTTCCAAACCAGATGAATTGCATTCACCATGCAGGTTCACAAGTAAACCGTTTGGATATTTCTGCTCATAAGAAACACTTGACAGCTTGTACAATTGAACTTGATGTATTCACAACGGTGTTTGATTGTAATTATTTGACCCGATGTACTTTAGATAACTGAACAGAAATTACTTGTCAAAAAGAAGATAATTGGATTGACATAAAAATCAACAGATGCTATTATGTGACCTAAAACCACATAAATGCAGATGAAAAAACTCAAAACAAGATGAGATGAGAGAACCTGAGGAAGGCTTTGTGGAAGCAACCATTTGGTGGACAGAAGAGCTGAATGTAGCTGCCTGATTACCGATTCTGCGCTTTCTTAAGTTAGAGCCTGTTCCGACACCTTGATTCCAAACTGAGAAAGCATCTTTACCTTGTGATGGACTAGATTCAGCCAATACAGCACTATCTTTCTGCTGAGTTAGAATATAGTCTAAAACCCCCGTGCATGCTATAAAAAGGACCCATATGATATTTGTTTGCCGTATCAGCACAGCCAGAGCCCCAACCTTCAGATATATGAACACAGGGTTAACTTTTCAATTAGAAAAAAAGTATGGTCAAATTCAGTTTTTGATCATCAAATGGAACTATCAAAAGCGGCTAAAAAGATCTGCTCCAGGAAGGTAGTCAGGCTTCAGAGGAAGAGGGGGGGGGGGTATTGAATATTGTTATTATTTTGATACAGCTCAAGTGGAGGGCGAAAACATTATATAACGCCAAAGCACACTGTAGTATAACGTGCAGTTTCCAGTAATCAGTAACTTGTCAGATGTTAAAATCATATATATTCTTGGAACATGTTTTTGGTGCATGAATAACTACAGTGCATAAATATTATTGGAGAAAAATTCTTTATTAATCACAAAGGCCATACAGAAGAATACAATTCCATAAGAGGAGTAAGCTATAAAGAGTTTGAACAAAAGTCGATTTATAACTTTGCTCCCTTTTATTATCGACTAGAGAGAATTAAATGGGATTGAGTTGATCCACTTACCACGGAACTCAAGAAATAATTCTTCTTGAGACTCATAAGGTATGATGCCAGTACAGCAGTTAGTGATGCTACATCTGTATAATAAAGAAAACTGAAGAACCAGTGAAGGGGATACAACGCTAGGACAACTGTCCGAAGAGTTACTTTTCTGTCACTAAGGGAAGGCCTGAGGTGGTTAAGTATGTTGTAAACCAGAAAGCTGCAGAATACAGCCAATACACCATTGCTGGAGCGTAGGATGGAAGAGGAACAAGCATCTGAAAATGAGGCACCTACTTTCATTGAGAACAGCCCTGGAAACAAAGAAGCAACATGGGCAAGTGAAACAATATACCTGCAAAAATTTTAAATTATCTGCGTCAAATTCCCTTATCAGTTAGATCTAAACTGTTTTTTTCAACTGAAGCATCTTAAAGAACACTTCTTTCAATATCTACGGATCAAGGTCATGGCACATGTTATGTGATACTAGCTCCGTCCTTTTATTTCCTGTTCTGTTGTTTACATCCTTTTTCGGTTATCTGTATTCCTTTTTTCTCTTTGACAAACAACAGAGACAAATCTGAGAGAATTCTTTGTATCATTTGATGATGTCTCTATAGCATTTAGCTGAAATCTAGTCACTGTCTTCAACGAACCTCACTGCACCAAAAATCTATAGGTCACAGCTCGAGCCATGGAATCAGCCTCAAACTTCTCATCCCAACCCCAACTTCATGACCTCAATCCGCCAAAATAAACCTATTTTACATGGCCATTAACATAAAATTGAGAGCCTGAGAGAAAGATAGTACATAGTACAAAGAGAACTAAGTTCCATAAACTTTAGTAATTGCTTTTTCAGTTATCTTGTTCGATCGTATGTCACTCCCTCCGGCCTAACTTAGGTGACACTCTTTCCTTTTTAATCTGTCCCCAAAAATCACACCTTTCTCTTTTTGGGAACAATTTAATCTTAGAATCCCCATTTTACCCTTAATGACGCGATTTTATAATTAGCCACAAAAATGTCATGGCAGGTCTAAAACCACAAGTTTCAAAGCCACTATATGTTTCAAATCTCAACTAACTAGTATTGCCAATATGTGTCCTTTAATTCCATTGTGATGTTTTATGCTAAAGTCTGCATGCTAAAAACAGAAGACAATAGTAGTATACTAGTATGCGCATAAATTGGTTTTGCAATATCAAAAGATTGTAACAAAAAATGCTTGACGTTTCAGTTATCACCGAATTAGTGCAATATGTTGCCCCCATATTAACTCTTTCATAGACTCTTCCTTTAAGCCAAATTTTCTAGATAATTGGTGGAGTAAGAATGTAAGACTGGTACCAACAACTCCTATATGAAGAAACCACTTGCTAAATTAAGATCATCAACAAGGTGAAGCTATACTTAGGAAGAAAAACAATGTACATTTTGCAATCAAATAAAGGGAAAAGACTCATATCTGCAGACACACAAAGCATGACAATTCCTATTTCCTATTTCCAAGACTCGTAATCTGTAGGAGAGCATAGTATGTACAATTCCTATTTCCAAGAAGACATGCTTGGTTTTCTCCCTAAGAAGAACACATATATTGCTATTTCCAGGGGCGGATCTACAGTGTTGGTTACTAGTTCATGTGAACCCAGTAGCTTGTCTAGACCCTATATATATATATAAAGAAATCCATTAAATATCTATAAATAATTAATGTTGAACCTAGTTACAAATATAGTATTAATTTGAGGTCGTTATAGAAACCCATAAACTTTAAATCCTGAATCCGTCTCTGGCATAATTTAACACCCAAATGAATCAAGAAACTAAATGAGGAGAAACTCGCTGCTAATAGTCATTTAAACATATTCCTAACTCTTCATAAATTTATTCTTCCTGCAGAAGGCAAAATTGACTACAAGAGGCTAACCGCTAATGCTGTCACATTTCAGTTGCCACATATCACTAGGCACATATATTGTAGGTTGCAAGTAATGAGAAAAAACGAGGTAATACTCACAGGCCAGGAGGGGTAGTGATCATGGGATCCCAGCTTCTGAAATTGCCTTTGCAGTACTGTTGCGCTTGAGGTATATGAAATATCTCATCCTAGAAAAAGCACCCATTATCCACTTTACACAACTATAAATTTATCAAAATCAATCAATATACATTCATAAAGAAGAAAAGTTGTTTAAATAGAAAAAAAAAACAGAAGGAATACCATGTAAGGATCAGGCACAATGCAATTGACGAGGATTGATATAGCTACTACCCATGAACTTACCATCGCCACAACCGCAATTTTACCCATTTCGCTCCAACTCGCGTTAATGGGTCTTCGCCGATACAAAAATTGGGAATCCCTGATGCCGCTGCAGGCAGCTTCAAACGACGACGTTTCGAATTTTCTCTCAAATTTTTCTCCTTTGGGTCTCCAAGTTTCAACTAAGTGTGAAATCAACCCCTTATATTTGGCATAATAGCTTCTAACATATAGACGTTGAGACTACTGCTACTTTCCGGGTTAGTAATAAATTAAGAACTCGCCATCTCCGGTGGAGTTCTCCGGCGATCGTCGTCTCTTCCGTTTTCCGGTCAGTAAGTAGAAAACTTTTCTCTTTCTTCTGTCGTTGTTTATCTCTCTTTCCGATTTGCTATAGAGTATAAACTGCCTCAGCTACTGTTTTCTATTTGAGTCCTTAGTTTGACTATTTGCTACTCAAGATTATGAGCTTTTCACAAAATTGGATAGGTTTTCTGCATCTTTTATTTCTAGCAGTAGAAATTCTTTGAGATATCCCTTCCAAAAGACCAAACCAGCGCATACATCTTTTAGGGATTTTATAGCTATTGCTGAATTCGGGTCTGTCACGGCTGAGCTTTTATCTCAGAGGTTGAGCTTTATCTCAGAAGTTTCTGGCCCTTATTTGATTTTCGGGTCTTCTTGCCCCACCCCTTTTGCGTCCCAAATCTGCCCCCACCCCCTTATATTCTCATTTTTTTTTCTCCTTTCTTTGTACATTTTATATTATTGGGGCTATACCAGTGATAGCGGTGAGGTGATAGCTCCTTCTGGTTTTTGGGTCGTGGTATTTTCTGTATTTTCAGGAATTCTCGAAGTATTGGAGACAAGTTGGGCGCACGAGCATTGGCAAAGGAGAGCAACCTAGGCGAGTGTTAGCAAAGGGCGGTAGGAAGTGGTGCGTGAGCGTACAACTACATCGAGTACAGCAAATCAGCCACAGGTTTTGTTATCGGGAGTTGGTACCTCCTGTTTTACTGTTTCCCTTTTGGTGTTAGCTAAATTACTGTTACTTTACTTCGCAATAGTTAAACCTTTCAACTAGGATACTAGTTACCACTTGTTTCCTTCTAGTTTGATTCGTTGTCCGTTGTGCACTAGCGAGTCTTCTTTAGATTGTTGTAGGTGTAGTGGCTGCAGTCTGGGATGATAGAATAAGGGCATGTCCTCGGGTGGGGCAGAGTGTGGGGCTGGGGTCAGGGGGTGGGACGGGTAGCAGGGGAGGTAGAGGGGGCAAGGGAGCATATAGGTTGAGAATCGGGTCATGGAACATCGGTTCACTAACGAGTAAATTCATAGAGTTGGCGAAAATCCTTCAGAAGAGGAAGATTAATATAGCGTGTGTCCAGGAGACTAGGTGGGTCGGATCGAGGGCGAAAAACGTGGATGGGTATAAGTTGTGGTACTCTGGTGTCTTGAGGGGTAAGAATGGAGTGGGTATCCTAGTAGATATCCATCTTAGAGAGTCCGTGGTAGAGGTCAGGCGGGTGAATGATAGACTAATGACTATTAAGTTGGTGGTGGGTGAGGGTACTTTAAATGTCGTTAGCGCGTACGCACCGCAAGCAGGCTTGGATGAGGATATTAAGAGGCGCTTTTGGGAGGGGTTGGATGAGATTGTTCGTAGTATCCCGCCTTCTGAGAGGTTATTCATAGGAGGAGATTTCAATGGTCATATTGGGTCATCTGCAGGTGGGTACACTGAGGTGCATGGCGGCTTTGGTTTCGGAGGCGGAACGGAGGGGGCATTTCGCTGTTGGACTTTGCCAAGGCTTTCGATCTAGTCATTGCGAACTCGAGTTTTACGAAGCGGGATGAACATTTGGTTACTTACCAAAGTTCGGTGGCGAAGACTCAGATTGACTATCTCCTCCTCAGGAGATGCGACAGAAGGTTGTGCGAGGACTGCAAGGTTATCCCAGGTGAGACCCTCTCAACGCAGCATAGGCTTTTGGTGATGGACATTTGTATTAGGATAAGGAGGAAGAAGAGGTCAGTACAAGGACGCCCCAAGATTAGGTGGGGCGCCTTAACTAAGGATAAAGCTAAGGAGTTGGAAGGAAGGTTATCGGCAATGGGAGCTTGGAGAAGTAGTGGGGACAGAAACACAATGTGGTCGACGACGGCGGACTGTATAAGAAAGGCGGCGAAAGAGGTGTTAGGGATATCTACGGGCCACAATGGTAACCACAAAGGAGATTGGTGGTGGAATGCAGTTGTCCAAGGTAAAGTGGAAGCAAAGAAGGCGGCTTACCTGCGGTTAGTAGGGAGCACTGACGAGGAGGAGAAGAGTATAAGGTAGCTAGGAATAAGGTAGCTAGGAAGGAGGCGAAGATGGCAGTGACGGAGGCTAAGACGACAGCGTTTGCTCATCTGTATAAGGAACTAAGGAACAAAGGTGGGGAGAAGAAGTTATTCCGACTCGCTAAGGCGAGAGAGAGGACAACTCGGGATCTGGACCAAGTGAGGTTCATAAAAGATGATAACGGCAAAGTTTTGATGAGAGATGACCAGATTAAGAGGAGGTGGCAGACCTACTTTCATAAACTTCTAAGTGAAGAAGAGGATCGGGATATTATACTTGGGGAATTGTGGAATGCCGACAGTTCCCATGAATTAAGTAATTGTAGGGACATTGAGATCGATGAAGTCATGGAGGCAATGCGTAAGATGAGAAGGGGCAGAGCTACCGGGCCAGACGAAATTCCGATTGAACTTTGGCCGTGCGTGGGTAGAGCAGGCTTGGAATGACTTACTGGATTGTTTAGTGTTATATTCAAGACTAATAGGATGCCTGAAGAGTGGAGGTGGAGTACAATGGTCCCGTTGTATAAGAACAAAGGTGATGTCCAGAGCTGTAACAACTATAGGGGCATCAAATTACTAAGTCATACCATGAAAGTTTGGGAGAGAGTGGTAGAAATGAGAGTGCGAAGGACGGTGTCTATTTCAGACAACCAGTTCGGGTTCATGCCGGGGCGATCTACCACAGAAGCTATCCACCTTATTAGGAGGATGGTGGAACAGTACAGGGATAGGAAGAAGGATCTCCACATGGTGTTTATTGATCTGGAGAAAGCGTACGATAGGGTTCCTAGGGAGGTCTTATGGAGCTGCTTAGAGGATAAAGGGGTCCCGGTTGACTATATTAGGGTGATTAAAGACATGTATGCTGGAGCTAAGACTCGGGTTAGGACAGTAGGAGGCGACTCTGAACACTTTCCAGTTATTACGGGGTTGCACCAAGGGTCTGCGCTCAGCCCATTCCTATTTGCCCTGGTGATGGATGCACTGACTCATCATATTCAAGGGGAGGTGCCATGGTGCATGCTATTTGCTGATGACATTATTCTAATTGACGAGACACGAGGCGGCGTCAACGAGAGGCTAGAGATTTGGAGACATGCTCTTGAGTCTAAAGGTTTCAAGTTGAGCAGGACGAAGACGGAATACCTCGAGTGCAAATTTGGAGTTGAGCCGACGGAAGCGGGAGTTGAAGTGAGGCTTGACTCTCAAGTCATTCCCAAGAGGGGTAGTTTCAAGTACCTTGGATCGGTTATTCAGGGGATCGGGGAGATTGACGAGGATGTCACACACCGTATAGGGGTGGGGTGGATGAAGTGGAGGTTAGCGTCGGGAGTCTTGTGTGACAAGAAAGTGCCACCGTTACTAAAAGGTAAGTTTTATAGAGCAGTGGTTAGGCCTGCCATGTTATATGGAACTGAATGTTGGCCGGTAAAGAACTCACACATCCAGAAGATGAAAGTAGCAGAGATGAGGATGTTGAGGTGGATGTGCGGGCATACAAGGATGGATAAGATTAGGAATGAAGATATTCGAGAGAAGGTGGGTGTGGCCCCCATGGAGGACAAGATGCGGGAAGTAAGACTCAGATGGTTCGGGCACATTCAGAGGAGGAGCACTGATGCACCGGTGAGGAGGTGTGAGCGACTGGCTATAGTGGGCACGCGGAGAGGTAGAGAGCGACCTAAGAAGTATTGGGGAGAGGTGATCAGACAGGACATAACGCGACTTAGGATTACTGAGGACATGACCCTTGACAGGGAATTATGGAGGTCGAACATTAAGGTTGTAGGTTAGGGGAAAGTTGTGAATATTTCTACAGCACAATAGAGTGAGACTAGCCAGTTAGGAGTTAAACTAAGAATGTCATTGGTCATCTATTGATGCAGGGCTTTACCAGCTAGTTTTTACTATACCAGCCATCTATTTCGTATTTCGTATTCTGTATTTCATATCTCTTATATTGCTGTTATTTTATTATGCGTTTTTATGGTACTAATATGTCGTCTCTTGTTGCTTTCTTGAGCCGCCTCCTGGAAGCAGCCTCTCTACCCTTTGGGGTAGGGGTAAGGTCTGCGTATATATTACCCTCCCCAGACCCCACTTGTGGGATTATACTGGGTCGTTGTTGTTGTTGTTGTCGTTGTATATTTGGCATAATAGTAAAAAAAAACCTTTTTATAGTTTGGCTATGGAAGATGTTATATTATATTTTGTATTATATTAACCGGATATGTTTCAGTTTGTGTTAAGTTAATGTTTGTGTAATTGTGTTACTCGTATGATTGTGTGAAGTTTTCTTGAGATGCTTATCTTATACTAGTATTAGTACCCGCGCGGATGCGCGAACACTAATCATGTCAAATATTTAAGTTATTTAAATTGTATGTAAATAATTTTAAAATTTACATTTTCTCAGTAAATATAGATAATCATTGGATAGTAACTACATGAAAAAAATTAACCATTTCTTCTATTTTTCTTTTTTGATATCATTCTTGCACATGTCATTGGATCCTAAAAATAGTTAGGAAGTAAAATAATAACTCATATTTATGACAAAACAATCAAATGTTGAGACAATGAATGACTTTTTGGATTAGACTTAACTCTTTTACTACTACTTGAACTCTTATTTGGTGTGTTGATATCTCTTAAAAAATATTTCTTTCTTAAATTTTAGTTTCTAAAATATTATTTTTTTAATAGTAATTATTTTTATAATAATATAATTAAAAATATTATTCTTCATTCAAAACTCATTTTAGTTGACTATCTAAAAATATAAAAAATTCTTTAGCTAGTGAATTTTTTTACTCCATTTTGATGTTTGACATTAACCATATTAAATATCTGAGTTATTTGAATTATATGTAAATAACCTTAACATTTAAACTTTCTAAATAATTATGGATAATTGTCAGATATTAATTAAGAAACAGTACATGAAAAAAGACTAATATTTTCTCCATTCTTATAGTGATAATTTTATTTTTGCACTATTCTCATAGGTGTAATTAGAACTTAAAAATAGCCATAAAGTGAAATAATAACTCATACTTATGGCAAAACACAAAGGTTAACACGATATAAACGATTCTTTGATTACGACGTGACTCTTATACTACGACTTGAACTCTTATTTGGTATGATTTTATCTTTCAAAAACTATTTCTATTTTGAAATTTTAATTTCTAAAACTTTATATATTTTAATAATGATGCAAGTGAAGATATTATCCTTAATTTAAAATTCACTTTAGTCGGCTATCTAAAATTTAAATGATTCTTTGGCCGAATTTATTTCAGTATGACTCCACATTAAGTTTTTGTAGCCCCAAAATTTGAATTTTTAATACCCTATATATACAAAAAATTTGTTCTTTGATTCATTAAATGTTAAATTAGTTGATTATTATTATAAAATATTTCATATGTTGTCTTAAAATTGTCAAGTAGTTTATTTTTCGACATCATACTTGGCTTAACCTAAATGCAAATAACTCAAATTGCATTCCAATTCAAATTCGAATATCATATCAGTTTGTTAGTAATAATGATTTTTTTTTTAAAAACGACACATAATGTAAATTAAAAAAAATATTCTAAGATATCCTTATCTTATAATCTATGTATTTGAGTTGAAACAAAAATATTTGAAATCAATGAAATTAACTTTCAAATATTTTATACTAAACAAAGATGAAACATAAGAAAAAATTTGTTGTCATCTTTTATTTCTAGTTTTAACCTTTTTTCAATATTTATTTTCTTTTATCGTATTTTTTATGTCATTATTTATTTTGTTACAAAAAATTAATTTATTTCACTATAAAAGGATGAGTTTTAATAAAAATTGTCTACATATGAACTTTAATTATATTTTTAGTCTTTGGTTGAAATTATTTCATATTTTTCTTTTGGCTTTATCTAATCAGCCGAAATAGGTGCTCACCCGATTAAATAAAAAAATTGAATGATGTGTAATTTATATATAATCCATATATAATATGTGTACAATCATGTGTTGTTGGTATATCATCTATTTATATTAGCTATAAAAATTAAACAATAAATATAGCCGAATATTATATAAATATTTCATAAGATTTCGTTTTTTTTAATTTATCCATGATATAACTTCTATTATAATAATTTTAAAACTCTCTACTAATGTTCAGAAATATCTTATCTTTTTATTATCTTTGAATTAAAAAAAAATAAAGGCGTTTTCCAAAATAATTTGTTTACATTTAAAAAAAAATATTTCAAGTCATACCAATTTTTCTTTATATATACTTTTTGTTACACTTAAAAGTCGCTATCGAAACTATAAATTAGAAACCAATTTATCTCTTGTTGAGTTTTAAAAAAAAACCTTTCACATAATCTAATGATTCAAAACTAATATTTTTCAACGAAAAAAATATTATACCCTTACAATATTGGCTTGACTACAGCTAAATGAAGGGGTTTCAGCTTATACCTTTCAATTCCTTGAATGTGCTAAATTAAAATTAATGATAGTAATTGTATAGTCAAAGTTTTGTTATTTGTTTGATGTCCATTTATGCAAATTGACTCTTCAAACAAATATTCTTCAAGAAGAAAAAGAAACAACTTTTTTTCTTAATATTGACTGATTTTGTGATGTTTCTTTCTCCAGCATGTATGTTTACTTTATTATATATATAAATAAACTTTTATTTGGTTTTGTAAACTCTTTTTTGTTATTTAGATAAACATAGACGTGCACCCTATATATTACATTTATTTTTAAAGAATTTCATTTTATTCAAATCTAGCTACAGTGTTTCAAAGAACTATACTTATAGGATTTTAAATGTGAAAGAGTTTTATAGTTATATGGAGTAGTTTTTTTTTGCTAGAGGCGAAGTAATATTTAAATAATTAGAAAAAATAACAAAAGTTCCTAACATGATTGCATATGATCATTAACCGAATTAAGTATAATAACATGATAAAAAAAGATAAATTTTATTTTAATTTAAATTCAAATTTTAGAACTTTATCTATAAATTCAAAACTTTATATTATTATATTATATTATATTATATTATATTATATTATATTATATTATATTATATTATATTATATTATATTATATTATATTATATCTGTATTTAACTAAAATAGTTAAATATAGAATAAAGTTACCATATACTATTGATATTTATTAGCTTGCCACTTGGCTTAACCATAATGTCAATTATATATATTAACTTTCTTGCTTTAATAGATATATAGATTAGAAAATTTTCGCAAATCATATAAAAAATCAACATACACAATTTGGAAATATTTATTAATGATCAATAAATAAAATATGAATGAAATGCAACAACCTTAGAAGAATGTAAACTTTAGTCATTTTTTTTAAAGATAGAAGAAAATTACGATAAACGTAAATACCTAAACATGTAAAAGGACTAAGATCCGTTATGTGCGAGATCCGGGAAAAAGTCGAATCACATTATGTTTTGTGTATGTAGTCTTATTTTGCTATTTTTGTGACTTAAACCCGTAATTTTTATTTATACGGCGGTAACTTCTAATATTGCATCGAATCTCCCCTTCACAACAACAAAACGAAATGTATAATTTAGTAAATATATTTTTGTTTAATGATCTTTTTGCGATGTCGATGCTTAGATGGAAGGATTTGAAACTACCAAGTCAATGTTTGTGTGATTTTTTTTACTATTCCTAACCATTTTAAGAAAAGTTAAATCTGTGTAAAAACAAGTCTTTAACTTACTAAACAAATTTAGCATATCAGTTGAGTTCTCTGGCGCCGTGGCTGCGCTATAAATATTCTCAGATTCAGTAACCTTTTGACTTTTGTCTTTAATATTTCAATTTCAAGATCTCAAATCACACTTTGGGGACGAGGGACAAAGTGCCACTTAAACTTCAATATATTTTATCGGGATTTCTCTTATTATCTCTTCGTTAAGAAAATAGAAATAAGGTCCAGTCTATCACATATTAAAATTTGATGATGCTCTATAATTGTAGATTTGTACATTGCTTTGACATAGGCATAAAAATGAACAGTTCTATTCAGCTGAAAAACTTATTAGATGGTCCTCTTGAAATGGTACTGCAGAAAAAGAACAAAATATAGAAATACAACATGATATTTTGAATACAATTGATTAAAAGTAAAGAACTAAAAATTACACCAACGATATATAGAGATGAAACCAAAAGAAGAGGGGTCATTGCCATCAGAAACTCAAATCTTGAATCCGACTCAACTGCCTTATCATTTTATGATTAGAAGCACTTCCTATGCACAATGGAGGGGCCAGACTCATCATACTCTGCTTTAGCAATCCACATCTACAATCCAAAGAATTATAAGTATGTTAATTATCATCATTAACATAAAGATAAATGAGTTAACCAGTTGAGAAGGAGAATATATGTATAAGAATAAAGGAATATGCCCCTCTTTGGTTGGGAGCGATAAACTCCCATAGTGGTCTTTCTACGGCGCGAACTGAATTAGTCGAGACAGTGGATTTCAGAGAAAATCGGATGGTTAAACATACAAAAAAAAATAAAAATGCTAAACCTCCCATAGCGGGCTCGCTACAGCGTGATCTGGATTAGTCCAGCCAGTGTATTTCAAAAACCAAATGGTTACACCCCAAAAGAAAAAAGAAGGAACATGCTAACCGACCTCAATAATGGGCTTTCTACGGCATGATCTGGATTAGTCGAGCCAGTGAATTCCGAAAACCGGATGGTTAAACTAAAAAAAATGCTAACCGCCCCCATATTGGGCTTTTTATGATGAAATCTGGATTAGTCGAGCCAATGAATTTCGAAAACCGGATGGTTAAACCCAAAAAACAAAAAACAAAGAGAAGGAAAATGCTAACCCCCAATAAGTGGGCTTTCTACGGTAAGATCTGGATTAGTCAAGCGAGTGGATTTTAAAAACCGGATGGCTAAACTCAAATAACCGAAAAAGAAGGAAAATACTAACCTGCTGGAAGGTACTGAGGGATGCCAAAATGGAACCTCCTATCCAGACACTATACTTTCTTTCAGGAGGAGCAACCACTTTGATCTTCATGCTGCTTGGTGCTAAGGCTGTAATCTCCTTGCTCATTCTGTCAGCAATGCCAGGAAACATAGTCGATCCACCACTAAGTACAATATTTCCGTAGAGATCCTTCCTAATATCCACGTCGCACTTCATTATAGAATTGTATGTCGTTTCATGAATTCCAGCAGCTTCCATTCCAATCAAGGCAGGCTGGTAAAGAACTTCAGGGCATCGGAAACGTTCAGCCCCAATAGTAATCACTTGTCCATCAGGCAGTTCATAGTTCTTCTCGACAGAGGAGCTTGTCTTGGACGTCTCCAATTCTTGCTCAAAATCAAGAGCAAGATATGCCAGTTTCTCCTTCATAT
The DNA here is from genome assembly GCF_000393655.2 of Nicotiana sylvestris. Taxonomy (NCBI): domain Eukaryota; kingdom Viridiplantae; phylum Streptophyta; class Magnoliopsida; order Solanales; family Solanaceae; genus Nicotiana; species Nicotiana sylvestris. The sequence continues at coordinate 151,363,537 of NC_091063.1, forward strand.
CCCTCACAATTTCCTTCTCAGCAGTTGTAGTGAAGGAATATCCACGTTCAGTGAGAATTTTCGCCATGTACTCGGTGAGATCACGACCAGCAAGATCGAGACGTAGGATAGCATGAGGGAGTGCATAACCTTCATAAATAGGAACTGTGTGGCTGACACCATCTCCAGAATCCAGGACAATACCTGCAAGAAATTTGCGTAAATTTCCAAGAATAGGAATCCTATTCGGCTGCAATTCATTCCATGTTTATCACCTATACAATTTGATAAATAAACCACCCCAGGTCACAACATCTGAACCGGTGCAATAAGCTCCCGCTATGCGCGGGGTCCGGGGAAGGGCCGGACCATAAAGGTCTATTGTACGCAACCTTACCCTGTATTTCTGCAATAGGCTGTTTCCACGGCTCGAACCCGTGACCTCCTGGTCACATGTCAACAATTTTACCAGTTACGCCAAGGCTGTCACAACATCTGAACCATTTGCACAATTACAATAACTGCTATTTCATTCGCCAATTTTTTCCAGTACACTCAATAAAAGTACTTGGTAGTTGGTATTCCTTATTAAGGTCTGTTAAAGTTGGTTCTCCAAAAATTTGGTCTATTAGTCCAAACAAAGTTTAAAAAACCAGCTAGGATTTTCCCATATTGTCGAACATTTCCCATCCATATACACAACTACTCCAATCGCTCCACAAAAAGGTCATCAAACTATATTGTTAGAAGAAAATATCACCTTAATATGATCTGCTAGATTTATCATGATACTATTTTACATCAATGACTAGAACTAGCTTAAATGGATTTCCTTATTATTGACACAAAAACACAGTTAACACTCAAAAGCAAAAACTACAGTGTGCAAATATCTTACCAGTTGTACGTCCACTAGCATACAAAGACAGAACAGCTTGAATTGCAACATACATTGCTGGTGCATTGAACGTTTCAAACATTATCTGAGTCATTTTCTCACGATTAGCCTTCGGGTTAAGAGGTGCTTCAGTGAGCAGAACCGGATGCTCTTCAGGAGCAACTCGAAGTTCGTTGTAGAATGTATGATGCCAAATCTTTTCCATATCATCCCAGTTACTTACTATCCCATGTTCAATAGGATACTTCAGTGTGAGAATACCACGTTTCGACTGTGCTTCATCTCCAACATATGCATCCTTCTGTCCCATGCCTACCATCACCCCGGTGTGACGGGGACGACCAACAATGCTAGGAAAAACAGCCCTTGGTGCATCATCTCCCGCAAATCCAGCCTGCAATAAAATATCAAATTGTTTTTAACCATATATTGCTTCCTAATTTTACGGAGAGATTAAAAACTAGGATGAATGAGGAAATTTAAAAGAAACTGCTAACAACTGGAAGCAAATTCATTACCTTAACCATTCCAGTTCCATTGTCACAAACAAGAGGTTGAATGTCCTCAACATCGGCCATTTTCTAAAAGTTTCACACAAGTAAAAAAGTTATAACCAACTCAAAAACAAGGCTAACGAAACACGAATGAAACCTTTTACTATCTGAAGAAGATTTGAGTGCTTTGTCCAATACATTAGGCAGCTTAGTAACAAAAGATTCAAACATTGACGGCAAAGGTAGTGTATTTCAACAAACACATTTCAGAAATGAAATGAAATAGCTTGTCTCTGCTCGTGTTTTCAGTATTTGGTTTTTTTAAGCCCAAATCAAATCCTTATAACTCAAGTTTGGTTTTGGTTTGATTTGATTTTTAATATTTTTAATCAGAGGAAAAATCATTATTTGTCCAAAAATTATATATCCAAATAGCGAAACTTTAGAAAAATATAGCAGGTACAGATTTTTCTGTTCACGTTCATTCAACTACATAATACTAGGACATCATGATAATCCCAAACTTAGAGCAATACTTCATTCCTGTTCATCATATTAAAAAAGGAGTAAGAATCTTGTTCACTCATGTAAGATGTAAGATGAAACAGTATTTAATAAAAACATAAATTAGGACCAAATCAGTTACTCCAGATGGATATCAAAATTAATGTGTTAGGTCAACGAACAAAGTACCACATTGGTAGCTGAAAAGATTGAGAGCCTACATATAAAGTGTAGGGATGTATGAGACCTTTTGGGGAAAAACGTGCTGGCTTGTCTCAAATCGAACAATATCACATCATGTTAAGAATATCTTTGGGTTGGTTTAGCCCAACACGATGAGACACAAATATTCAGTCAAGCAGACGCCACGTGTGCGATATATAATTGTACCAAAATATAAAGCCAATGCATCATAAAATTGCAAGCTGATTTCCAATAAAATTTTACAATTTACACCTCATTTTCAAAATTCCATTTGAACCTAAACTATTCATGTTCTTTTTCATTATTTTGGTAATTGATCGGTTCGTAGACACATGCTTACACTATTATGCAAGCTGAATTTGTATTCCGGAACGGTAATTTCCGAAAACTTAATGACGATCACAAGAAAATGAATATGCAGAACTCAAAATACTTGTAAAAAGGAAATTAAATCGATCATAATTTCACCTCTGCTTTGATTTCAAAAGCCTAAAATTGTAACTATAGGCTGTATAGGGTATTCAAAGGCGAAGGAGGAAATAAAAATGAACAAAAAAAGCAGAATAGTCATCTTTGTCACCTTAGTTTCAACAATAACAAAAGGGGGCGCAACTATTCAGGTTAACTATAGTTCATACACATGCTAAATTCTAATTAAAAACTTAAAATGAACTCAAATATACGTAAAATCTAACAAGAAAAAAAAAAAGCAAATAGTAAAAGGGATGAAATAAACATTCTCACCTTTGTTGCTGAGCTTTTCTTTTGAAAACCGTAGAGAATGTGAGAAAGAGTTTCGACGTAGAAATTAAATAAGACGTAGGAGTATAGAATAGGAGATATAAGGGCATGGATGTAAGAAGAACAGAAACCGAGAGAAACGCTTTATGCATTCATGACTCGATTCTTTTGCCTTATTTCTCGATTGATTTGTATTCTTTCATTTTAGTTTTTAGCCTTTGAAAAATATTTTCCTATTTCAATGGCCGTTATAAATTTTTCCAAGGTTAGTAAAGGGAAAGTAATTTGAAAATTGAAACTTCTACATATAAAATTTCTAAATGGGTTTTTACGATAAATATTGATTATTTTTTGGTAACTATCAACTTTCATTAATTATCAAGTAAAATATTTACAAATCCAACTAGACTTTATAACTCACTTTGTTGATCATATATCAAACAAAAGAACCTCACTGATGGAGACTATCCTGTACACCTTAGCTATGAAATATAAAATTCTGTAGAGGTATCCTAAGGTTATGAGCAACGCGAACATGACAAGTATAAGCTATTTCTCTAGCTATAACATCACTTGTACTTTCTTTCTGCACAAAAATTCTGTTATTTCGCTCAATCCATATTGCCTAGATGAACTCTGTATGTATCATTTTCACAATTCTTGCTTGTTTTGTCTTTTCCTCTTATACTTTGCTCTATCCAGTTTTGCATTTGATCCCATGAAGTCATTGTTGGCCAAGCAATTTGTATCCAAGCCATTAGCTTACCCCACACTCGTCTACTAAATTCACAATCAGCAAATAAGTGATCACTGCTCTCCTCTACTAGTTTGCACATTTGACACCTTGTATCTATTTGCATTCCCCGGCTTTTCATCCTTGTTGCTGTGAGTAGTTTGTCTTGAAGTTGGAGCCATGTTATGAAAACTGTTTTCGGCCTTGCTGCATTCATACACATTAGATCCTTCTAGGTAACTTCTGGTAATTTCCCAATCATTTTCAGGTAAATGCTCCTAATTATGCTTCTCCTGCCTAATGAATCATGATCCACAATGCTCGACTCCTTCTTTGCCTTGAATATTTTCCTTGCCATCCAGCTTGCTTACTGGGGAATAGGCATATTCACTAATTGTTTCCCATTTATGTAATACACATGTATCCATTTGATCCATAGAGTATTTTTTTACTATGTAATTCCTAGCATGTTTTAGCTATAGTTGCTTTGCTCCAGATCTTCAAATTTGTGAGGTTTAGACCTCTAGTTGATTCTGGCACACACATTTTACTCCAGGACACCAATGACTTTTTAGTAATTTCATTTGCTCTAGACCAAATATAGCTTCTGCAGTAAGCTTCTATGGCGTTCATCACCTTAGCATGTATTATGAACAATTGAGACCAATAAGATTGAACTCCAAATAGTACTGATTTCACCAATTGGACTCGGCCAGAATATGACAACTTCTTTGCCATCCATGGAGATACCTTGCAGTGATCTTGGTGATTAGGGGTTGCCATTTAACTAGCTTCAGTTTTCAAGCCAATGGAATCCCTAAGTGCCTAAAAGGTAATTCCCAATGCCCATATCCCAACAGCTGCTGGATATCATATTTTATAGGGCCTGAAACTCCACCAAAATATATAGCACTATTTGACAGATTAACTTGCAAACCTGAGACAGATGTGAAGTTGCCAAATTTTTGTGCAGTAGACCTACAAAAATTATATCTCCCTTGGCAAACATTAGCAAGTCATCTGCAAAACTCAAGTGAGTGATATTCATTTTTGAACACTTAGGATGATATTTAAATTACTTCTCATCCCTCAACTAACTAAGATTCCCGCTTAAGTACTTCATGACTATAGCAGACAAAAAGGGTGACATTAGATCCCCTTGTTTTGTTGAATTTGGCAAAGTCCCACATCGGTGGGTTAGCCATTTGGTTGGAAAATTTTCCCTATAAAAGAAGGCCTAATGTTTAGGATTTAAACACACCTCTCATTTGCCTTCTCATCTGTTTAAGGCATTTGTATCTTCTCTCTTTAGTATTATTTCACTTGTATTTTTGGAGTGAAATAAAATATTGGTTGTGTCCGAGGAGTAGGCAAAATTAGCCGAACCTCGTAAATTCTGGTGTTCCCTTTATTGTTGCTTTATTGTCTTATTTATTATTTGGTGGCTGTCATAATTTTTGGTATAGTAGTTGTGACTTATTCACACTATATACATTTGGCTTCCGCAACAATTGGTATCAGAGCCAAGGTACTGTCTAAGTATGCTCTGTGGTTGCAGCATAGTCTGATCTTCCACATCAGAAAAGATTTATCTTGGTAACTGAGTCAAGGTTCTGTCTGAGTATGCTCTGTGGTTGCAGCTTAGTCTGATCTTCTACATCAGAAAGGAATAATCTTGATTTGTGTCGTCAGCTATTAAATAATATTTGTGTCAAATATGGGAGACAATAAACAAGAAGAATCTACATCAAGTGTCAACAATACGTCATCATTGGCATCTTCGCTTATGACAAGAATTGTGTCAAATGCGAAATTTGCGGTAGAAATTTTTGACGGGTCCGGACATTTTGGGATGTGGCAAGGCGAGGTTCTAGATGTCCTTTTTCAACAAGGGCTAGATCTGGCCATTGAAGAAAAGAAACCAGATGTTATTGGAGAAGAAGATTGGAAGATTCTCAACCGTGTTGCTTGCGGTACCATTCGATCCTACCTTGCTAGAGAGCAGAAATATCCATACACAAAGGAAACTTCTGCAAGTAAATTATGGAAAGCACTGGAGGATAAATTTTTGAAGAAAAACAGTCAAAATAAATTGTACATGAAGAAGAGACTGTTTCACTTCACCTATGTTCCTGGTACCACGATGAATGAACATATCACCAGTTTCAATAAGTTGGTCACAGATTTGCAAAATATGGATACAACTTATGATGATGGTGACTTGGCCTTAATGTTGTTGGCGTCACTTCCTGATGAGTACGAGCACCTTGAAACTACTCTACTCCATGGAAATGACGAAATTTCTCTCAGAGAAGTTTGTTCGGCTTTGTACAGCTATGAACAAAGAAAGCGAGAAAAACAGAAGGGCGGAGAAGGAGAAGCACTATTTGTGAGGGGTCGTCCTCAAAATCAAACGAGGACAAAGAAGGGAAGATCCAAGTCAAAATCCAGACCCAGCAAAGATGAATGTGCCTTTTGTCGAGAAAAAGGGCACTGGAAGAAAGACTGTCCGAAGTTGAAGAATAAGGCCAAATATAATAATGGAAAGGCCATTATGGATTCAAATGTAGCTGATTGTGATGATTCAGACTTCTCATTAGTTACAACAGAGTCATCAACATCATCAGACATATGGTTGATGGACTCGGCTTGTAGCTATCATATGTGTCCCAACAGGGACTGGTTTGTGGAATTTCAAGAAGGAGAATATGGAGTCGTCCACACAGCGGATAACAGACCTCTTACCTCATATGGCATTGGTTCAATACGATTAAGGAACCATGATGGAATGATCAGAACATTAACAGATGTTCGATATGTACCGGATTTGAAGAAGAATCTCATCTCTGTGGGAGCCCTGGAATCAAAAGGGTTCAAAATCATTGCAGAAAATGGAGTGATGAGAGTATGCTCCGGTGCACTAGTGGTAATGAAGGCTAATCGGAAGAATAATAATATGTACCGCTATCGTGGCAGTACAGTTATTGGGACAGCGACAGTGACATCCAGTGACGACAAAGAGGCAGAAGCAACCAAGCTATGGCACATGCGCTTGGGACATGCTGGAGGAAAATCCTTGAAAACTCTATCAGATCAAGGATTGTTAAAAGGAGTAAAGGCTTGCAACTTGGAGTTTTGTGAGCATTGTGTCAAAGGGAAACAGACAAGGGTTAAATTTGGTACAGCGATCCATAATACTAAAGGCATTTTGGATTATGTACACTCTGATGTTTGGGGTCCTTCCAAAACACCTTCATTGGGTGGGAAGCACTATTTTGTAACCTTTGTTGATGATTTTTCCCGAAGAGTATGGGTGTATACAATGAAGAGCAAAGATGAAGTGCTGGGAATTTTTCTCAAATGGAAGACGATGGTGGAGAATCAAACAGGCAGGAGGATCAAGTGTATTCGCACAGACAATGGAGGTGAATACAAAAATGATCATTTCAATAAGGTCTGTGAAAATGATGGCATCGTCCGACACTTCACTGTTAGACATACACCACAACAGAATGGAGTGGCAGAACGTATGAACCGGACCTTGCTGGAGAAGGTACGGTGTATGTTGTCCAATGCTGGCTTGGGCAAAGAATTTTGGGCTGAGGCAATTACATATGCATGCCACCTCATTAATCGTCTACCATCTGCTGCTATTGATGGCAAAACACCATTTGAAAAATGGTACGGAAAACCTGCTGTAGATTATAACTCTTTGCACGTGTTTGGCTCAACTGCATATTATCATGTGACGGAGTCAAAATTGGATCCAAGGGCAAAGAAGGCTATTTTTATGGGAATTACTTCTGGAGTCAAAGGATATCGCTTATGGTGTCCTATGACAAAGAAAGTAATATTCAGCAGGGATGTTACCTTTGATGAATCTATGGTAAATAAGGTAACAGAAGATACCAAACAAAATAAAGGTGCTTCTAAGCAGGTGGAGTTTGAGGGAAAATTTATTTTTCCTACACAAGAAGCAGAGGAGGAAACAAATGAAGATTACCCTCTGGAAGGAGAGCCAGTAGAGGAGATTCCAACTCAGGAACCTCAACAACAACTTGAATCAATAGCAACCAGCAGGCCAAAAAGAACAATAACGAAACATGTTCGTCTCATAGAGACGGTTGCTTGTGCAACCTCAATTGTAGCTGATGATGTTCCTACTACTTATAAAGACGCTGTTCAAAGTTCAGAAGAAGATAAGTGGAGGATTGCCATGAATGATGAGATACAGTCCCTTCATCAGAATCATACATGGAGATTGGCCAATCTCCCGAAGGGAAAGAAAGCAATTGGGTGCAAATGGGTATTTGCAAAGAAGGAAGGATTTCCTAACCAAGTAGATGTTCGCTACAAAGCAAGATTGGTGGCCAAAGGATATGCTCAAAAGGAGGGAATTGATTACAATGAAGTGTTTTCTCCAGTTGTAAAACATTCCTCCATTAGAATTATGTTGGCTTTGGTAGCACAATTGGATTTGGAACTAGTTCAGATGGATGTAAAAACTGCGTTTTTACATGGAAACTTGGAGGAGGAAATCTACATGACTCAGCCAGAAGGATTCAAAGTTGCTGGAAAAGAAAATATGGTGTGCAAACTTGAAAAATCGTTGTACGGATTGAAACAATCTTCTAGACAATGGTACAAGCGATTTGACGAGTTTATGTTGCGGCAAGGGTACAAGAGAAGCAAATACGATCATTGTGTGTATTTGCACAAGCTTAAAGATGGTTCCTTTGTATATCTTCTCCTATATGTTGATGATATGTTGATAGCTTCCAAGAATTCGGAAGAAATTGATAAGTTGAAGATTCAACTGAAGAAGGAGTTCGAGATGAAGGATCTGGGTGAGGCAAAGAAAATTCTTGGCATGGAGATAATTAGAGATAGACGTTCAAAGAAACTCTGTTTATCTCAGAAAGAATATTTGAAGAGAGTACTACAACGTTTTGGCATAGATGACAAGACTAAGCCAGTTAGTACTCCACTTGCTTCCCATTTTAAGCTAAGTACTACTATGTCGCCAATGGATGAAGCTGAACGAGAGTATATGTCAAAGGTACCATACGCAAATGTTGTTGGTAGCTTGATGTATGCAATGGTTTGCACAAGGCCTGACATTTCACAAGCTGTTGGAGTTATTAGCAGATATATGCACAATCCAGGGAAGGAGCATTGGCAAGCTGTGAAGTGGATTCTACGGTATATTCATAATACTGTAGATGTCGGGTTAGTTTTTGAGCAGGAAGACAATCAGTTTGTAGTTGGATATTGTGACTCAGATTTTGCGGGTGATATGGACAAACGAAGATCAACTACTGGTTATGTGTTTACTTTTGCAAAGGCACCAGTTAGTTGGAAGTCTACTTTGCAGTCAACAGTTGCTTTGTCTACAACAGAGGCAGAGTACATGGCTATTACAGAGGTTGTGAAAGAGGCAATTTGGCTTCAAGGATTGCTAAAGGAGCTTGGTGTTGAACAAAAAGGTATCACAATTTTTTGTGATAGTCAAAGTGCTATTCAATTAGCGAAGAACCAAGTTTATCATGCAAGGACGAAGCACATTGATGTTCGGTATCATTTCGTACGAGAAATCATAGAAGAAGGTGGAGTCACGGTGAAGAAAATTCATACTACGGAGAATCCTGCTGATATGCTGACAAAGGTGGTGACTGCGGTCAAGTTTCAACATTGTTTGGATTTGATCAACATTGTTGAACACTGAAGATTGAAGATGAAGACACAACCAAAATTTGTTATAGAGAGAAAATTGAAGACGTGGAATTTTTGCCAAGGTGGAGATTTGTTGAATTTGGCAAAGTCCCACATCGGTGGGTTAGCCATTTGGTTGGGAAATTTTCCCTATAAAAGAAGGCCTAATGTTTAGGATTTAAACACACCTCTCATTTGCCTTCTCATCTGTTTAAGGCATTTGTATCTTCTCTCTTTAGTATTATTTCACTTGTATTTTTGGAGTGAAATAAAATATTGGTTGTGTCCGAGGAGTAGGCAAAATTAGCCGAACCTCGTAAATTCTGGTGTTCCCTTTATTGTTGCTTTATTGTCTTATTTATTATTTGGTGGCTGTCATAATTTTTGGTATAGTAGTTGTGACATATTCACACTATATACATTTGGCTTTCGCAACATGTTTGAGCTCTCTTGCAGCATCAAATGGTTTGGTTGGCTCTCCATTGATTACTATAGAGTAGTGTACTATTGAAACATATTCTATCACCCATCTAACAAATTTTGGAGAAAATTGTAACTCTTCCAGTATCTCATTTAAAAACCTCCAATCTACTGTGTTATAGGCATTCTGAATATCCACCATAATCATACATCCAGGTGAGATATATTTCCTTGTGTATTCCCGAACCAGTTCATGTGCCAAGATCACATTGTCCTAGCCTTTATAACAGTCGAGAAATAGCTAGTGTTATAGTCTCCAAGATTTATCCACATCATCCTAGCCTTTAGTTGCATAACACTTTCTTCAATCATGGACCACTTTTCAAGTTGACAGATTATACTCTTCTTTTCTGAGGCAAGTGCTTATGTATGTTACATGCTCATCTTGGTCTGGATCTCTTGCAGGTCATCTCTACATGTTTAATTCTCATTACAACACCCTTGACTTCACTTTCATTTAGAATCTTCAATTTTCCCCTAAGGTCTTTCTGTTTCAGTTAGATGTTTCTCATTTTATCTAGGTGCAAGCTCTGTGTCCAACATTCCTCCACTAGCTTAAGAAAGTTATCATGTGTTGACCAAACATTGAAGAATTTAAATGGTGGTTTGATCCTTGGCCCCTCCAGGTTAGTAGCTATCAACATAGGACTATAGTCTGAGATATGTGGCAGTTTGTACTCAGTAGTGAGGTGTCCAAACTGCATCCTCCAATCTGTATTCCCATAGCTCTGTCAATTCTACTCCAGATTCTATTTCCCCTTGTTGTCTATTTATCCAAGTGTTGTAATCACCCTTCCATGGTAACTCATTTAGCCTCAATTTTTGAACACATTCAGTTAAATCCCTTACCTCCATACTAGTTCTGGTTGTACCATGTAGTCTATCCTGTGGACATAATATGACATTGAAATCTCCCCAGATAAACCAAGGTTTTTGTAAGGCCCCGAAAAATTTTGCTAAGTAATTTAAGATTTTGTAGTGCCAGGTAGGCTAACTATAATATTTTATGTGATAATTAGTACGATGGATGTCAATTGGATATGGTAATAAGTGTATAAGTCATGTAATAAGTAATGTGGGATCTAAGGAGAAGCCTAAGTCTAAGTCAAGTTGGAAAATTACATAATAGGCTAAAATTCCAAATGAGTACGCACAAGTCCAAACTTCGGACAAGCATATCTACACATATATAAGATTTTATGTGATAACAAATCTACCAAATGAAAGATCTTCGAGTTTAGTTTCTAACGCTTCAAACCATTCGTCATTTCGACACTCCTACAAAACGTTATGGTCAAATTACCAAAGGCTAGCATAATGCAATTTTGCGGCCATTCTGCAACCATTCTACGACCGCGGAAGTGGTTATGCGACCGCAAAATGGTCACAAACCTATCCAGTGAAGCCAAGTTCTAATCACCAATTTTTCAATCCATTCTGCGACCCACATACCTGTTATGCGGTCCATTCTATAACCGTAGACCCGATTTCAGAGGCTTCATTTCCCTATTTTCATAACCCGACTCTATTTTGATAAATAGGCTTTAGGGCTTATTTTAGGGCAATTTTTTGAGGGTTACAGAGATAGGTAAGCGAATTCTAGAGATAGAAGAGGGAAGCCTAACATTTTAATCATTCAATCTTGCATCAATCTTCAAGAATCAAGAAAACCAATCACAAGATCTTCATCTAAGAGGTAAGGTTCTATATACTAGACTTTAATTTCGAGTTTGGGGGTATAAGATGGGTGATTGAGGTATGATTCTTGGATGTAATAGTATTATGTATACATGCATGTACAAATAAGGTTTGTGGGAAGATTGTTGAACATAAATAAGTAAAGATTGGTTGGGGATGACGGAAATCTTGTAGAAGAGCTTTGAAATCAAAATGCACAACTAGTGTTTGATAAAATGCTCAAATGAGCTGAAACCATGAATATCTTCCTAATTTGTGTTCGATTTTGTTATGTCTCAAAATAAATTGGGATTGCTAGAATTTTTGGAACGTTGTAGTAACTTAAGGAAAGCTTAAACAAGGTATGTACGACTAAACCTCCTTCTTCTTAGAATCAAAATTCCCTGGTGTTCGTGTAATCAGTGTAAGTCCCCAAATTGATCATACTAGAACTGACTATCCCAAATATGTTGTGTGGAATGATATGTGTTCAATATTTGTGCTAAATGCTTATCATGTCATATTTTCCTTTGTGAATATGTTTAAAAATGTAGAACATGTGTTGAGAAAGGTTAAGAATTTATGTCAAAGAAATTGAATAAAGACTATTGTGCCAATTTGTATGAAAAGCCTCTATGTGCTTAGAATTTCCAAGCTTTTCCCTTATGTGTGAAAATGCCTTACATGATAGGCCTTATTGTTGCTGATGATAGTGTTATTGAATATGTAAAAAGGGAAACTTGAATTGTGAAATACGGCCAAGTGCCAAGAATGATATAATAAATGAGGCCACTCGTGCCAATGTATTGAAATATGGGAAAGAAATGTGAAGTGAAATGATTGATTGAAAGGTTGATGTCTCAAGTGAGATGGCCTAGCCGATCGGGCCGTGATCGGACGCCATGCTGCACACATGGTGGTACTGTGATGGAAATGATTGATTGGAATTGTGGATTTGGTTGATATCTCAAAAGAGATGACCTAGCCGATCGGGTCGAGATGAACTCCATGTACGAACACGATGGTATTGTGGATTGTGACATATTGGCACTAAGGTTATCAACCTAATAAGATGGAAATTGAACCGGAAACTATGTGATCCTTACTTGATATTTTTGTATTTGTTTGAAGCTCTTATTGAACTGATGCTTATTTCCTCCTTGTTTAACTGTTCATTCGATTAAGATGGTATTTTAGCTTTACATACTAGTACTATTCGACAGTACTAACGTCCCTTTTGGCGGGGGCGCTACATCTTTAAATGGATGTAGGTGGTTCCAAGGCAGACAGTGTTGATCACAGCTAGGGGTGTATCCTCTTCTCCTAGCAGTCTTAGTGATCCTCCACTTTATCCCAGGGTCATGTTTCGTATCTTTTGATTCTATTATTAATATGTTTTGATGTATTGCCGAGGCCTTGTTGTCGGCATTGTCATAAGTCTCTTTTTTGCATCTTTAGAGGTTGCGTAGATATTTTGTGGGTTATGTATGGGTTCTAGAAAGGTCCGATGAATTATGTTGTGTTCTGGACTCTTGTCTCACTAAATCTTAATATGTATGTATTTTGGGAACTTAACAACGATGTAGCAAAATGAAATGAATTAGTAATGTTTATATATATACACCCCTTCTATTGTTTAATTAATCAAAACATGCCTCCTCTTGATTATAAGTGAGTTGAGTAGAAAGTCTCTAATAGGTTTGCTTGACCGGGTTCACTCGGTTGAGCGCCGATCACGCTCCCTGAGGTTGGGGCATGATAAAGTTGGTATCATAGCCTAAGGTTTCAAAGTGTCCTAGGATGTCTCGGTGTTGTGTCTAGTAGAGTCCTTCTTATTGGTGTGTAGTCGACCACATCTATAAGTTGGAGGCTACATGGATATTTAGGAATGTTACCCTTCTTCAACACTTCATATCGTGCAATAAAGCTTGACTATGAGATTGTATTCTAACTCGTGCGTTGAGATTTAAGGTAAGTTTAAACGCTCTTTTGTCTATTCCAAGTAATGTTCTCATATGACCTAAAAAATGGGCAAGGGCCTGAAAATTAAGGAGATGACACATTATCTTGTTGAATGAATGGTATGGATATATATGATAAATAGGCAGTACCATGAATATATTTTAATTGAGAAAAGGTGTTAAAAGTGATTACCTACCTCCAAGGAGATATTGATTTGATAAACAAGAAGTAAGCTTGAACAACACACGTGGGTAATGTGGGAAGCATGTATATGATCCTAAGGTGTAAAAGAAAATTTGTTATAGAAGTACATGATGTATGGAAGGCATGACCAGGAGATTAATGATGGAAGTGCAAGTCTCTCCCAAGAGACAAGAAGCTATGAAAGGAGAATCAATCGAACCCACAGTGAGAAGACCCTTGTACTATGAATTTTATAAGAATCCAAAAATGTACGAAGTTATATTATACTACTAAAGGATATTGACATGAGGAATTAGAATTCCAAACCCGTGTGGCTGAATAAGAGTAGAGGATTTATGAGGTTAATACCATGGCGACTTAATTGTCCCTAATAGTCGAACATATATATACGAGGGCTAGAGACATGAGGCATATGTCCCTGAAGTTGCTAAATTCAAGACTTGTGTCAAAATCCGGGACATTCACCCCAAGTAGGGGAGGAAGGGCCACAATGAGGCCACTTAAACACCATGAAACAAGAGTAAGACCATGTAGCTATGATGTTTGAATAATTTGTTGAGGGCATGTGTAGTTTAGAAAAGTGATAATGAATAACATGATTCTCTGAAAGGATATGCTAATAATAGGCTACTAGTACCCCAAGAAGGTGGAAGGTTAAGGAAGGTGAATTCTTCATGTATGACAATGTGAATGATAGGGCCAACAATCCTAGAAACTAGGAGTAGTGTTTGTAAATGGGATTTTATTCTTGTTAGAGGATCGGGAACAATGGAACCCAAGGAAGTACTATAGATCGAAAGTCAAGGGTTGCGAGTTTTTAGAATGATTTAATCATGGATTTGCGATTTGACCAAAGTTCCAAGGCGTTAAGGGAGGCGAAACGAGTGGGAGAAATTAATGTGATGCTACAACAACCCAATAGTACATTTGGACTTGATGGAGAGCCTCTTAAAGATCTTACAAGCATGGAGGTGTTAAGTGATACGCGGGTGAATACAATTTCCTACGGGTAGCCCAACAAGTGTTGAGAGGTGAGCAAGACGAATTCCTAACTAAGGAAAAGGACCACGTAACATATGGAGGAGTGCTTAACTATTCACTAATTAGGATGGGTGAGGCGAGAAGAAATGGGAAGAAAATCTATAAAATGAGATAGTCATGGTTATCGTAAAATAGTTTGTATCAAAATGGTGAACTCGATTAGACGAGTTTGAAGCGATAAGGAGGGAATGACCCCGCCATTGAATCTGAGGGAGATTGCCCAAGAGTTTGTTAGGAGAATGTATCGAGCCATCAAGGGATTGAAAGAACTTGTTGCTAAGAGAAGTACCCTTGTTCTTATTAATGTCACTGTACCACCAAATCATGTAGTGAGAACACCTAAGAAACGAAAGAGGGTTGTTGGTACCAATAAGTCGGAATATTTGATTTGCAAGAAGCACCACTTGGGTTTATGTTGGGTCACTCGTGAAATACGTTATGAATGTAGAATCAAGGGGCATCGATTAAGTTATCCCCCTATCAACCTAAAGTCACCAAGTAAGTCACTCCTTAGTACACCATTATGAACAACTTAAAATTTTCCTTGTTGTATTTGTACATCCATATCGAAGAGGCTTCATAAACATGATCTTAACCAAAATGTTGAATCACAAAACATTGCATGTATCTACTCTTTGAACGAGGCACATTATTCATGAAGCCTCTTGATCACAATTCTCTTATTTACCTTGGGGAATTGAGTTATATTATTATGTCCTTGAATTGAGTTATAACTTTAGGATTAATACTTCCCACTTGCTTTCTTAAATTCTCAACAAGGGACTAAACCTGATTAATTTCTTACAGAAGCTTTTCAATCAAATGGATAACATATGCTAACTTGTGGCTATGCATGCACCATCGTAAAGTTTACCTATGTGGTGTCAAGTTCAATGTAAAGCATCCCAGTGTTGTGATCCTTCTCGAGTCACTCTTTTCTCTCTCAAGTGTATATGGTTCTATGGTTTGAACAGTCACTTTAATCCTTTGTGATTATTATCATGAATTATTTTCACTGTCTAGTAACATGAGAGCATATCCCAAAACCTATCATATGTGTATATGTCAATTGAAAGGGGTCACTTGTCCGCATAAAGTTTATGAGAAATTTGAGATTTGTCACAAATTCGTCACAGGAAGATCTTGTTGTTTGCCCATCTCAGTATGGCTTTATGTCCACCTAAATTGTCTCACAGTAAGTAGCTCACTTTATTCCTAGTATTGTAGTTTCCCATGAAGTGGCCTGGTATTATAACTTTAGAGTTATTATTGCAGAAACACATCTAGCACATAGCAAGATGTTCATTCTCTCTAACTAATACATGATCTCATCCCAATATTAAGATGTCCTAGCTATGTGAATTCACTCGTGAAAAGTTGAAATTAGATGCTTTCAGATTTTGGCACATATCATGAGCATATTGATTTGGAAGACAAGTTGTTATATCTTTAGTTCTCTCATATAGGATCAATTATTAGGAAGGCTTAAGCTGTTTGAATTATTATAATTACATAAGTGTTCGACTTATTTTTCATCCTCATGGGCTTGTGGCATAGATTCCTTGTGTCAGTTAATGTTATGAGTATAATTCAACTTCATGTATTTTGAAACCCATATCATATTCAAGGTGCCAAGAGTATTCTCATTCTTGATAAATGGATTTTCCCTGCACTCCAGGAGACGACTGGGTCACGTGCTTGAATATTCCTCCTTAATGATTTCTATTGTCAATATTTTAGTTAACTTTATGCCTCATTTGTCAAATCAATGATGTCATCACAATGAATAATCATGTCAGCGTTTTCAGTAGTAAACTTTATGTCTCTTAGGGTATACAACCTCACAAAATGCTTTGCTCATCACGTTGATGGATTCTTGAATAATTCCAGCCCAATCTCGGACCTCATTGTTCCTTATTATAGTAATCTATCGAGAGTGTAGATTCAAGTATGTCAAAAAGGAAGCATCATTCCATGTTCAATCATATTGTGTAGGAACTCTATATTTATATTCATTATAGCCCATCATAGAATAATGATTGAAGGTCACCAAGGGATTAATTTAGGTGACATAGATATTTAGAGTTAAATAAAGTGAGCAAGTTATTCTCAAGATTTTCTCCATGAAAATACTATGTGAATTGCTAATAAAGGTAAAGTAGGTGTAACACACTTTGGGATTTGTGGAATCTTGAAAGAAGTAGGCCGGACTATGAGTATGGTGTTTCCCCTATTATTTTCCTTCGTGTACCCCGTGTTTTCATGTGCCTATGTCAAGGAGGGTAGTTGGAGATACGTTGTGTATAATCCCCGTGGAAACTACTGAAGGTGAAGTTAATGGATAATTGGCTTATGAAGGGTATCTATTTGTCATCCTTGTTAGATAAGTCTAGGAGTTGAGATTGTTTCCGTGAATGTGTTATGGAGAAGTCTGTAAGTTGAAGAGGCCACCTTGAGGCCGAGAGTGTTGTGGAAAGAAAATATTCTCGCTTGATTCTATAACAAATGGTTTTGATTTGAAAGGTACCTTCTAGGTGTTATGATTTTAAAAATGTACAGTTCATGTCTAGGTATCATTATGATAATGTAGTGCTTGTAGTGCTGAGATTAGTGTTATTGATATATATATATATATGAGCACGTGATTTTTGCCCTATATGAATTACTCCCACAAATTCAAAATAAAATAATTTTCCATTGTTTGCAATGTCGAGGATTTTTGTGGCATTTTCTGTTATTGTGTGGATATTGTCTGTGCACGTTTATTTTTTAATTAATGAAAAATACAAAAAAAATGGGTTGCATGTGCATTTAGAATTTAACTGTGCATTTTTAAGAATTAATCAGTAATTAAGTTATTTTATAAAAAAGATAAGAAAATCACAAAATAGTTATTTTGCACCTTTTAATTTTAATTTTTAATTTTTGAGTAGTTTTTCTTTAATTTATTAATTGTGGTAATTATTTAGGATTAGTTAATATTTGTGATAAGTTAATTTGGTTTTATAACTTAATTTAGGATTTTAGTTTTAATTTTTGAAAAGAAGAAAAGAAAAGAAAAAGAATTAATTTTAAAATAAAAAGAGAAGGAAAAAGAATAAAAGAAATCGGAACTTGGGCCATATTCAATTTAATTCTCGAAGCCCAATTCCATCACCCCCAAAACCCATCCCATACCCGGTCCAAACCATCCGTCTTTGAGACCATTGAAACGACGTAGTATAGGGAGAATACTACGTCGTTTCGAGATCAATAGATCTCAATCGTCCATTCCCTCACATCCAACGGCCAAGACCTCACCCGATCACCCGTTTAACCCGACCCATGAACCAGTCCATCACCCATGTAACCAAAACGACCCCATTTTTCATTAATGATTTAATCAGAGCCGTTGGATTCCAATCATCCAACGACCCTAATTAAATCCTCAATTTAATATACTCAAAACATCAAACCCCTTACCCCCTCAGAACCTCCCTTCATCGTCTCTGATCTCTCTTCAGAGACCAGCCAAAATCGCCGCCTCAAACCACCGTTGACCGCCTGCTGGAAATCGTTTACGACGGCGGTCAACCACCAATCACCCCCAAAAATACACCGTAGAATCCCCCCCGTCTCCTCTTTCCAAATATCTAACCAGCTACCTTCAAACATCCCTAGAATTCTTCGAATCTTGATTCGAAGAGGCGAACCCTAGCGCCACCCTGATATTCTCCGGTGGCGTCGCCTCCTCCAACCCCTCCCAAACTAACACCCCATGACCCCCTCACTTCCCTCTTTCCAAATCCACGCTCCATTCTTCTCGAACATGGCCAAAACTCTTCGAATATCAAATCTGAGTTCGAGCCCTAGAACTCTAAATTCTAACCAGTGCACGAAAGGTCATTTTGCTGGATTTCTTGACTTATTCAAGCCTGTTTCAGCACAAAATAATGACGCTCGTTTGTTCTCCACCAAGAACAAACGTTTGGCATTATTTTGGGTTGACTCAGAGTGTCAATTCCAAGTTCGAGCCTGGCTGGTGAGTTCTTTCCTAGCTTTTTGTTTATTCTCGTTAGTATTATTCTGTTATTCATCTTTCCCCATCTCTTTTTCTTTTCTCTGGTCGATTTTAGTTGAAACTCGACCAGTCCTCTGGTATAAACTATCTTCTGATCGTTGTTTTGTTTTTTTCAGAATGTTTGGTGAATTTGTTCTTGGTTTCATAAGTTTGTGTGGATAGTTTATTTAAAATTTTGAAATCATATCTCGTTTAATAATTTAGTCATCTTAATTAGTTCATTTCGATTTAATAGACAAGTTCATTCCATTTTTGTGTATGTTATTAATCAGTCATATAGATAATTCTAGTTTTCGAACCATTTAAGTGTTTGTTTTCTTCTGCTTTTGGTTAAAACACTGAATTTGACCTGGATCAGTTTGATTGTTTGGGCCTTCAGGCCATTCTTGATCCCACTTCAAAGGCTTGATAGGTCTTGGGTCAAGATTGACCCATATCCGTCAGGTTTCTTAAAAGTAATTAACAGAAGTTTAAGGGGCAATGTTTGGGAATTGTTCAACAAAGGAAGTGTTTACCTAATTTAGGAAGTTTCTATAGTGGTAGGGTTATGAATACACTAAAGATAAGATAGAGATTAGGCTTAAGTGGAATCAACTATTAAAAATGGGAAAAAGAGGATTTGTAATGGGGATTGCACTAATTGGTTGCCTATTTAAATGATGAAGAAGAGCAGAGGTGGGGGAGAAAAAAAAAGGGGATAGAAAGAACACATTGAAAGTACTGAAAAAAGAGAACATTCTAAAAAAAACATCAGATCCAATAGAGAGATAGAGTTTTACGAGATAAAATCCAGAAAATACAAAGGGCTAAAATTTTCTACTGTTTCATTGGATCTCTTCAGTTTTTTTTGAATTCTTTTCAATTTTTGAAATAATTTGGACTCATCTGAGTACAAAAAAGGGTTGAATTTGGTCCTCAAAGTTGGCTTAAAGCTTGCTGGGTTACTGTTTGATTGGAACTGTTTTGCTGCACAACAATTCTTGGTTTAAAGTTGGGTCTGGGAGGTTTATTTCTGTTGCTGCTTACTGCTGTTGTTACTGCTGACCTTACTTCCCCTTTCCTTTCATTTTCAGGTATTTGTCAATTCCATGGACACCACTTAAATGTAGTTTGAAGCTTGAGTAACAAATTGGATGATGGTTGCTATTGAATTCTCACTTCTGTCTCTTTCTATTTCATGCATAACGTGTATTACTTAGTTCAGAAATAGCTTGGTCGAAGTATATTTATGGTTGAATAGAGTATGACTATGTTTGTAATCATCTTATTGTTGGGTATACCTGCTAAATTCTTTGTTCTAGAATTAGTTTTGGTTTGAAACATGGAACAAGTTATGGCTTAGTTACTTGGATTTCATGGGTTTGAATTGGTGTATATGTATAAAGGGACTTTCAAAGACATTCATAATAGGTATTTACATATGTAGTATTCTGTATTCCTTTTTTTGAATTTCAGTTGTTTGTATGAAGTTTCCTTTTAGGAGTCTGGGTTAATAATTTGTTTGATGGTAAAGACTATTGGTGGTATTAGATGCTGAATGACCAAAAATAATTTGATATTGTAACCTCTGTACAAAAGTAATGTGATTAGCCATGTTGTTATGATGTTGAAACTGTTAATTCCGCTACCTGTTATTAGTTATTAGAATTGGAACTCACAAATTGCTTTCAAGATCAAGTCATTATTGGATGTCATGTAATTGGCTATTGATAAGTTAAAGATGATTCCAAAGTTTGCTTGCATATGTATTAGTCTCATTGTTGAGCTCCTAAGTTGATGTTGCTTCGCTAAATGTTTTGAACTCCTTTCTCACATCTTAGTTGTTGGTTATTTTTTTGTTTCTTATATTTCCTGCTGGAAGGTAATTCATCTAATTCACCTTTATTTGGTGTTACTTTTTTTTTGTTAATTACATTACATTGTAGTTGTAAATGTGTTGAATGGCTTTGTTGCAAGAAACGTTTCTGTCAATTGTCCTTGATATAATCTTTAGCTTATAATTTCCATTAAGGAGGAGAGCAATTCTGATCCTTAATTAGAGTAGCTGGATGTCCTTTTAATTAATTTTATATGAAATTGGAATATCTCAATATCCATGTCCAAGTGATTGTATTAGGACAATAGAAGGTCGTTTGATTTTGGGTTGTGCTCGAATTGACTGATTAACACAAATAGCCATTATCATAGTTGTATTATCTCCATTAAGTTACTTATTGCAACAATATTAATTTCTATTCTACGTGCATCGTTTAAAGTTGTCATTTTATTTACATTGATTACTTCCAGTGTGTTCTCATATTTGGAAATTAGATTGCTTTAGGAAATTTCATTCTTTACTAAGTTTATAATGTTGAAAATGCCAATCAATCATTATACGGAATTGCAATATTAGTATATGAATAATTATGAATATCAATAGTTTGCTTTAAGTTGAGCGCAACTTTTTTTTTAAGAACAATTCGAGGCGTGCCGAGCCAAATAAAATCTCAATTGCATGGTCCTCATTTAATTAATCTTGTTTATCCTTAGAATTCGGGGCATGCCATTTAGTTGAATTTTCATGGCCCTCGTAAAGTTGCAAACGCTAGTTGCTTTAGGCGCGTTATTTTACCTTCCTAAACTCGGGTGCGCATTTATGTGACCCAAATCCAAATCTCAACAATTTTATATAGAATGTGTTGTGGACTGCGGGTGCATTTATGTGACGCGGTTCAAGATATATTTTAAATGACGTTGCAAATCTTTCTTTAAAAATAATTAAAAGCGGTTAAGGTTAAAAATGCACATAGGTTTTAAACTTGTAATAAAATCAGATAATAGACCAATAATAATAGTTGAGCGACCGTGCTAGAACCACGAAACTTGGGAGTGCCTAACACCTTCTCCCAGGTTAACAGAATTCCTTACCCGGATTTCTGGTTCGCGTACTGCAAAATAGAGTCAATCTTTTCCTCGATTCGGGATTTGAACCGGTGACTTGAGACCATAAAACCATCCCAAATGGCGACTCTGAATTGTTTAATAAAATGATCCCATTTCGATTGTCACTTTAAGTTGGAAAAAACTCCCTTATACCCTTCTGGAGTAGGTATAAAGGAGGTGTGACAGCTTTGGCGACTTTGCTGGGGAACCGAACCTAGAATCTCTGGTTCAGGGTTCAGAATTTGAGCTTAGAATAATTGTTATAATCGGCTTTGTTTATCTGATTTTTACGTGTTTGGGCCTAATATGCTAAATGTTGCTTTTTACCGCTTCGATATTATCTAAACTATATATAAACTGTTGCGAAACCCTTCTTTTCTCATCTTTGGGGATATGCACGCTGGCGTGACTCCCTATTCTGTTAGTGTCATACCTTGAAATAAGACAGAGGCTTGGACAAGTTACTAAGCCGGATGGCCTTTTGGTTTTCGGTACGTAGCCCCCTCCTCGGCTCGAGTTGTCCGCTTGGGTGCACAAGTCTAGAACACTATACTCAGGTTTTATAGTCAGAATAACTCAGCCTCATGCCGGATCCCTAGTAAGAATATTTTTTTGCATCATGTGCATTTGACTTTGGAGACTCAATACAGGGGTTGGGTCTGTCTAGGACATGTGTACCCGAAATGAAAAGACCATCCTGATGCATCCTACTCGCTATTTGCGCATTCATTTACTTCGGATTTGCATGTTGACCGGCTTACCAAATAATAGGAGAAAAGTTGAGAGTCAATGTGAGGGCTGAGAGAGATAATTACCTGTTTTTGAGAAAAACCGATGTCCCAAAATATACTGACACTCTGCCGAAATTTTGAAAAAAAAGAGAAGAAAAATTTGTTTTAAAAAATAGTTGGTTTTTGTTTTGTCAAAACTGCCCGAACTACGCCAGTTTGATTCTCACCGGATGTGGGATACATAAGCAACCCCCATCGGGTCCAACTTCCCTTTTGCAAAAATAGCCCCAAAAGAACAAAATTTTATTTTATTTTAAATAAGCAGGGTGATGCCATTTTTGTCTAAAATAGCCGAATGTCCCCAGAAGGACGTCGGAAGGCTATTAGCAAGAACAACCACCTTTGATCTCTTTTTTTGAATTTTTGGCCGGTTAGCAAGCACAACCTTAAAATCGTCTCCCTGGAAGTGCTGAAAGGTCGTATTTGCAAAGTCAGTTTTATTTTTGAAATGAAAATTTGAAAAAAAAATGTCAGCTTTGAGTTTGAGTCAAAATGAATCATGATTTTTGCTTAATCACCCTAATAAATGTGCAGAATGAGCACGAATAAAAATTTGCCAATAACATTCATGAACAAGATCCCTTTGGAGTTGCATATGTGGTCGGATGATCTGGGTAAATTAGGGCAAAACAAGGTCAATCATTATTTGGGAGGTCTCACCGGGTTGTCGAAGATTATGCCTAGAGGAGATATCATAAAGGCATTGGTTACATTTTGGGACCCGGCCCACAACGTGTTTTGTTTCTCAGATTTTGAACTCACCCCAACTCTGGAAGAAATAGCCGGATATATTGGGAGCGCTGAAGTTCATCTGAGACACAAGTATCTGGTTTCTCCAAGAGTCTTCACTGTGCACAGATTCCTAGATTCTTTAAAGATAAGTAGGGGGGTCCATAACTCAGAATTGGCCGCAGGATTTTCCACTCTGCAGTTTATATACCAAAGATACGGTCACATAGGAGGGTTTAACAATCCAGAAAAAAAAATTTATAGCAAAGGGAACCGCCTCAAATGGGAAGAACACAAGTGTTTTGCTTTTATGGTGGTCTTCTTGGGACTTCTGGTATTTCCTAAGAAAGATGGAAATATCGACATACGAATAGTTGGGGTTGTCAGCACTTTTCTTACTCAGGCCAAAAGCACCCTCGCACCCATGATAATAGCTGAAATCTTCCGTGGTCTCACAGCCTGCAAAGCCGGAGGAGACTTTTTTGAGGGGTGCAAATTGTTGCTGCAGATGTGGATGATTGAACATCTATGCCTTCGTCCTCAATTCCTGAGTTATGGGTCAACAGAGAAAACCTGCATAGAGGAATTTTATACGAGGGTTGATGGGATCAGCTTGCCAGAAGGGGTTATAGAATGGGTATCACATCTCTGTTCCATCAGTGCAAGTCAAATAGAGTGGACGTTTGGGTGGCTTCCCATAGATAAGATCATATACATGCCAGCTACCGGGCCTCATTTCCTTTTGATGGATCTTAGGAGTATCTAGCCTTATGCCCCATACCGGGTTTTGATACAATTAGGGAGATGTCAAATGGTTCCCAGGGATGAAGACATTAGTCGCCATGTGGTCGAGATTGGTCCCAATAGTCAGTTCATGAAGTAGCAGTCCGCCAAATTTGGAGCGAATGTCAGTACTTGATGGGGAACACTCGAGTGCGTGATCTGTCTAGAGGCGAAGTTGCACCAGGATATCTTGCCTGGTATAAAAGGGAAGTTTAGTTTGGAAGGCCGGCTAAAAGACCCCATCTTCAAGAATTTGTCGGAGCATCACAAGAGCAATGGGATTGGCTGGCCAAAGAACATGAGTACAGAGCCACCATAGGCAGGCTAGAAAAGCAAGTCATGGACCTTCAGTTTGAGAATGGTTTGCAAGCCGCTGCGGATGAAGGTGAGAAGAAAAAGCTAACTCAGGAAAATGAAGCTCTCAAAGCCCAAATTCAGAAAATGAGAACGGCTGCTAGAAACCCTAAAAGAAGCCGAACGGATGAAAGGCTTATAAGCAGTCTGAAAAAGAAAGCCCTTGAGTGTCAAGATGACCTAGAAAAGTTTGAGGCCAACCTAGCCAAAGTCCGGGCACAATGGGCAAAGGAGGCGGAAGAGCGGGCAAAGTTTGTGCAACAAATGAAAAGAAAGTATGAAGGAACAATCACCAGCTTGAAGAGAAAAATGACTACCCTCGAGAACGAGGCAGCCAAGCAGGCCAAGGACTTTAAAGCTGATAGGGAACACTACTATAATTTGATGGCTCAGATGGAGGAAGAAATGCAACAATTGCAAAATCAACATCTTCACGACACTCAGGTGTTAAAAGCCTGGAATCAATAGGTCGGGCGTCTGCTTCAGGAAAAGGGTAGAATCCGAGAGCGGGTGAGAGTCATCGCCGACTACATTGTTATGAAATGCCAAGCATGTGAAGATATGACTCGCACCACTTTCTTTGCGGTAGTGATGACGTTTGTCCGATAGATATGAGTGACTTGGAGAGGCTTCAAAGGGATCTTGCATATAGGCCCGTGGCGAGACCGAATGATGTCCCGCGGGCCCCAGGAGCATTTGAGGCATTAATGTATTCGTGATTTTTACTTGAGTCTGTATTTTCTTTCTATTGGAGTCTGTCAGTTTGTTTCGAGCCTGTATTTACTTTTGTTGAAGTATGTTAGTTTTTTTTGTCTTTTCATCAGAGTCTGTTAGTTTCTTGTTGAGTTTGTTAGTTTTTGAGTCATTATAATCAAAGTATTTGCTTTTTTTGAAAATCCCAAAAATGTATTACTACTTATTTTTACACTTATACCCAGAACTACGCTCGGTCTGATTTATGCGGGGTCATGATACGTAGGCAATCTCCATAGGATTCGACCATAACCAAAAGAAAAGAGAAAGAAAATAAGAAATCGTGAGAAAGAAACGATGGCAAAATAAGAGAGAGAAATGAGAGAATAAAAACAAAGAGAAGTCAAGAATGAAAAAAAGAGAGAAAAATGGAAATTGCAAATGGAAGTAAGGAAAGTCGGAATGACACAAGCAATCGAGCAAATACATGATAGAAATGAATAATTACTTAGGTGCATTGTATTCCACAAATATGCGGTTACCAATCTGTTAAGCTTTAATCACTAACGAGTTTGTTGTTGATGCTTCAGAACTAAGGCAGGTGGTTAGTTTGTTGAGCATTCTGGCAACCCATCCATACAACACCAGGTCCAAGGGAGAATTGATCATATCTAACCAGGAACTTGATGCGAGTGTCATCGATCCTTCAAAAGAGGTGTAAGAGTTGGATGTTAATACAATGAAAGAAGAGATGTACAAGTTAAAATATCAAATGGCCGAAATGTATCAGGCCTGGGGAAAAGGGCAACCACCACCAGCTTACCCTGCCAACCCCGCTTTCATCCCGCCATTGACTCAAAACCAGGAATATCTTACTGTTGATTCATTTGTAGGATTTTCTATTTACCATCACTACCAAGGCACCACCTTCCAAGCCCTGCAAGCTCCACCATCCAAACCAACTCCATATCCTCCTCCCTCAATCACTCATGTGTTCGTAGCATCCCCATCTGCTACACTACACCAATCTTCCAGTGAGCCTGTGTTCCAAGCCCAAGATAACCAATACTACACCCCAGAGTCAACTTTCAAAGCTTCAGAAGTTTATACTCCTTGTTTTGATCTCCCTGCGGAAGCTGAAAAACCATCCAAAAATCCCGAACAGGAGGAGATGTTCAGAAAAGTTAAAAGCTTAGAACAATCATTCAGATACATGTGGGGGTTAGGAGGTCAAGTAAGTGTGGCTTACAAAGATCTATGTCTGTTTCCAAATGTGCAATTACCGGCAGGGTTTAAGATTCCCAAGTTTGATTCGTACGATGGGCACGGTGATCCAGTAGCACACTTGAGAGGTTTTTGTAGCAAGATGAGGGGAGCTGGAGGAAAAGATGAATTACTGATGGCATATTTTGTCAAAGTCTGAGTGGATCAGTGCTGGAGTGGTACACCCGGCAGGATCACGGAAGGTGGTATACATGGGATGATCTGGCGCAAGCATTCGCTTGTCACTTCTAATACAATCTTGAGATCGTTCCAGATCGACTGTCCTTGACAAAAATAGAGAAAAAGCACAGAGAAAGTTTCAGAGAGTATGGCTTTCGGTGGAGAGAACAGGCAGCAAGGGTTGACCCTCCAATGAAAGAAAGCGAAATGGTAGATTATTTTCTGTAGGCCTTAGAACCTACTTATTACAGCCATCTGGTATCAACTGTAGGCAAGTCCTTCAATGAAGTAGTAAAGATGAGCGGTATGGTAGAATAAGGGCTCAAGTCGAATAAGATCATGAGCTATTCTGCTATTAAGGCAACTACTCAGGCCATTCAGGGCGGCACCGGAGGAATAATTGAAAAGAAAAAGAGAGAGGATGTGGCGACGATTGATTCAGGAACTTGGTTCGGACCCATAGGCTCATCTCACCACTATAATCAGCCTCGACCCCACCACCAAAGTTACCCTCATAGACCATATAATCCACCCCAACACTACTACCCCCACCAGAACCTCATTTTTCTTTCTACCATGCCCAAACATACAACCAACCTCCCACTCATGCGCAATGGCATGCGCCCATTCCCCAAAACACTTATCCACCCCCACGAGCCTACCGAAACCCTCCTGGACCAAGTTTCTGGCCTAATCAAGCATTTAAGGATGAAAGGTTGCAAAAAAAGAAAAACTTTACTCCATTGAGAGAGTCATATACCGATTTATTCCACAAGTTAAGACAACTGGACATGCTGAGGCTGATACAGTCCAAATTGCCAAATCCTCCCCCGAAAAATCTTGATTATTCCGTAAGTTGTGAGTATTGTTCTGGTACTCCAGGTCATGACACGGATAAGTGCTGGCACTTATAATGTGCTATCCAGGAGCTTATTGATACCAATTGGATTGAAGTTCAAGCTCCCGAGGCGCCCAATATCAACCGGAATCCGATGCCAGCCCATCAAGAGGCAAGTATGATTGAAATAGTGCATGAGAGAGGGAGCCCAGGAAGCCGTCACAGACCGTCATGATGATTCGGTCCAGTAGGGTCAAGACAATTGAACAATCAACAAGTGAGAAATCAGTGCTCAAGTCAAGCGAAAGGAGTAGTGAACCATCCATAATAGTTAAGAAGGGGTCTTCGAGTGATGTTGCAGCAAAGCAAGAAAGGATGAAAGTAGTTGTTCCAGGAGTGGCAAGCAAACCTGTCGTAATTGTGGAGGGTGCTCGCACAGGTCATGTCATTATCAAGCTGGTAACCTAGTTACCAATAATCAACAACAGGGCTATTCCATGGAATTATGAACGGGTGACAGTGACTTACAAAGGGAAAGAAATCAAAGAAGAAATTTGCGAAACCCAGGGTTTGACTCGCTCGGGAAGATGTTTTGATCCCGAGGAGTTGAGAAAAGCTAAGATCTCCAAAGATAACCCAGTGATGGTAAAGAAAGCTGTAACTGAAGAAGAGGTAGAGGAATTCTTGAGGAAGATGAAGGTGCAGGACTATTCTATCGTGGAACAATAAAGGAAGACGCCTGCTCAAATTTCACTATCGTCATTGTTAATCCACTCGGACGAGCACCGTCAAGCTTTAATGAAAATCTTGAATGAGGCTCACGTTCCCGATAAAATCACCGTGAACCATCTAGAAAAGATAGCCAACAAGATCTTTGAAATGAACAGAGTCACT
Organism: Nicotiana sylvestris; assembly: GCF_000393655.2. Taxonomy (NCBI): domain Eukaryota; kingdom Viridiplantae; phylum Streptophyta; class Magnoliopsida; order Solanales; family Solanaceae; genus Nicotiana; species Nicotiana sylvestris. The sequence continues at coordinate 151,391,673 of NC_091063.1, forward strand.
TTTTATGATGATGAATTGCCCGTAGAGGGTACTGAGCATAACAAATCCCTTTACCTTACGGTGAAATATGAGAACTCCGTGGTTACCCGGGTATTGGTCGATAATGGTTCCAGTGCGAACATCTGCCCTCTCTCCACTCTGAGTAAGTTGAAAGTGGAAGATGAAAGGATTCATAAGAACAGTATCTGTGTCCGGGGATTTGATGGAGGAGTCAAAGATTCAGTTGGGGATATAATGCTAGAGCTGATGATAGGGCCAGTTGAGTTCACAATGGAATTCCAAGTGCTGGATATAGCTATTTCCTACAATCTGCTGTTAGTTCGACCGTGGATTTACGCTGCTAAAGCAGTCCCATCAACACTACACCAGGTGGTCAAATTTGAATGGGATAGACAGTAAATAGTTGTGCATGGCGAAGACAGTTTATGTGCTCACAGCGATGCCATTGTACCGTTCATTGAAGTGGAAGATGACAAGGGACCGTGGGTCTATCAGGTTTTTGACACGATGTTGGTAGAGAAAGTTCCAGAGGGGAAATACATTCCAAATCCAAAGATAACCGCCGCATCAGTCATGGTGGCCTATGAGATGTTGAAGAATGGTTTTGTACTTGGTAAAGGTTTGGGCTCATCTTTGCAAGGCATCATACAGCCGGTGTCTCTTCCTGAAAACTTGGGAACCTTTGGTCTGGGATTCAAGCCCACTGCCGCAGACATTAGAAGAGCCAGAAAGTTAAAATAGAGGGCGTGAGTCCTTCTAAAGCCAGTCCCATGTATCTCCAAATCATTTGTCAATTCCAGTACCAGAAAACGACCGGTAACAACAATTCCCAGTCCTGTGATTGATCTTGATAAGGAGTTAATTGAAAGATTTGAGAAGTTGTTCGACGGTGTGAACATGGTGGAAAGTAGTGAAGGTTCTAGCAACACAGAAATTAAATTCGTCACACCAAAAACAAAGCTTAATAATTGGAAAGCCACTCCTCTCCCCACTCGAAAGGAGTCTTGGTAGTTTATTTTGATTTTTCTTCAGTTTGTCTGGGTTATTCCAGGGTTGTAATCCAGATTTTTATCTTTCAGTCTGTTTGAGTGTGCAAACATTGTTATCTTTTATCATTCAATGAAATGCAATTTCCCTTTCTACATCATTCCTGATAGTTTCCCTTTTGTTTTTCTTTTCTTTTCTGTACAGTTCTTTTTACGCTGGTTCTAATGACATGGCATGCGTGAGAAATCCTCAGCCCAGTCTTAAAAATCTATTTGATTCTGAAAAAATAATTCAAGAAGTAGAGTGTGATGACGAATCAGAATATGATGAGGAAGAGGCTTTTGAAGAAATTAGTAAGGAATTAAATCACTTTGAAGGAAAACCCAAACCCAACCTGAATGATACAAAAGCCATCAATTTAGGGGACGCAATAATATCAGAGAGACTAAAATAAGCATCCACATTGAACCAAAGATCACGGAAGAGATGATCAAAGCCCTGATTGAATACAAAGATATTTTTACATGGTCATACGACGACATGCCGGGTTTAAGCACTGATTTAGTATTTCACAAGTTACCACTGACCCGACATTCCCTCCCTTCAAGCAAAAATTGAGAAAGTTCAAAACTGATATGAGTGTGAAGATTAAGGAAGAAATCACTAAGCAGTTAGACACAAAGGTTATTCGGGTCACACGATATCCCGTTTGGTTAGCTAATGTTGTGCCAATACCAAAGAAGGATGACGAGATCAGAGTATGCATTGATTACTGCAATCTCAACAAAGCAAGTCCAAAGGATAATTTCCCACTACCCAACATCCACATTTTGATCGATAATTACGCCAAGCGTGAGATTGGATCTTTTGTGGATTGCTATGCAGGGTATCATTAGATTTTAATGGATGAAGAAGATGCGGAAAAATACTGGGGAAACTTACATGAGGGCAATGACTACTGTGTTCCATGATATTATACACAAAGAGATTGAGGTGTACGTAGATAATGTAATCATAAAGTCGAAGCAGCAGGCCGACCACGTCGGAGATTTAAGGAAATATTTCCATACGCTTCGCAGGTACAACCTCAAGCTTAACCCTGCCAAGTGCGCATTTGGTGTTCCATCCAAAAAATTGTTGGGATTCATAGTCAGCCATCGAGGCATTGAGTTGGACCCATCAAAGATCCAAGCTATCCAAGAATTGCCACCTCCGAGGAACAAGACTAAGGTGATGAGTCTGTTAGGGAGATTGAACTGCATCAGCAGGTTTATTGATCAACTCACGACAATTTGTGAGCCTATTTTCAAGTTGCTGAAGAAGGATGCTGCGGTCAAGTGGGCTGATGGGTGTTAAGAAGCATTTGATAAGATAAAAGGATACTTGTCAAACCCACCTATGCTGGTTCCACCAGAACCAGGGAGACCTTTGATTCTTTACTTGACAGTCTTGGAAAATTCATTTGGTTGTGTATTGGGTTAGCATGATATCACTGGCAGGAAGGAACAAGCCATCTACTATCTTAGAAAGAAGTTCACAGCTTATGAGGTTAAGTACACTCACCTGGAAAGGACATGTTGTGCCCTAACTTGGGTAGCACAAAAATTGAAACATTATTTGTCATCCTACACTACTTACCTTATTTCTTGCTTGGATCCGTTGAAGTATATCTTTCAAAAGTCTATGCCCATAGGGAAACTTGTGAAGTGGAAGATTTTGCTCACAACGTTTGACATCGTCTATGTGACTAGGATCGCGATGAAAGACTAAGCATTGGCCGATCATCTAGCCAAAAACCCGGCCGATAAAGAGTACGAGCCATTGAGAACTTATTTTCCCGATAAAGAAGTGATGCATATCGACGAACTGGAGCAGACTCAAAGACTAGGTTGGAAACTTTTCTTTGATGGGCTGCTAACATAAAAGGAGTTGGAATAGGGGCTGTGCTTATTTCTGAAACAGGGCATCACTATCCTGTTATGGCTTAGCTTCGTTTCTATTGTACCAACAATATGGCTGAGTACGAGGTATGCATTTTGGGTTTAAGGCTAGATGTAGACATGGATGTCCAAGAAGTCTTGGTCTTGGGAGACTCGGACCTTCTGGTGCATCAAATTCAAGGAGAATGGGAAACACGGGATTTGAATCTCATATCGTACTGACAATGTTTGCGTGATCTTTGTCAACGGTTTTGATCAGTGGAGTTCAGACATATTCCAAGGCTCCATAATGAGGTTGCCAATGCTTTGGCTACCTTGACATCAATGTTGCACCATCCGGACAAAGCTTATGTCGATCCTCTCCATATTCAAGTCCGCGATCAACATGCTTACTGTAACATGGTGGAAGAAGAACTTGATGGTGAACCATGGTTCCATAATATCAAAGAGTACATCAGAATGGGGGTATATCTAGTGCAAGCCACGGGGGATCAAAAGAGAACAATTCGACGGTTAGCAAATGGATTTTTCTTCAGTGGAGGAGTTTTGTATAAAATAACTCCAGATCTTGGATTGTTGAGATGCATAGATGCTAGACAAGCCACGGTTGTCATGACCGAAGTGCATTCCAGAGTCTGTGGACCGCATATGAGTGGGTATGTGCTGGCGAAGAAAATTCTCCGAGCAGGTTATTATTGGCTCACCATGGAGCGAGATTGTATCAATTTTGTGTGCAAATGTCATCAATGCCAGGTACATGGAGATTTAATTCATACACCACCATCAGAATTGCATACAATGTCGGCACCATGGCCCTTCATTGCTTAGGGCATGGATGTCATTGGACCAATTGAACCAACAACATCTAACGGGCACAGGTTCATTCTGGTGGCCATTGATTATTTCACCAAGTGGGTTGAGGCTAAAACTTTCAAGTCTGTGACCAAGAAAGCAGTAGTCGATTTCGTTCACTCAAATATCATCTGTCGATTTGGGATACCAAAGGTGATCATCACAGATAATGGTGCTAATCTTAACAGTAACTTGATGAAAGAGGTATATCAACAATTTAAGATTACGCGTCGCAATTCCACCCCATATCGCCCTAAGGCGAATGGAGCAGTCGAGGCAGCCAACAAAAACATAAAGAAGATACTTCAGAAAATGGTAAAAGGTTCCAGGCAATGGCATGAAAAATTACCATTTGCGTTGCTAGGTTATCGCACTACTGTCCGTACTTCAGTAGGTGCAACTCCTTATTTGTTGGTATATGGCACTGAAGTAGTGATACCTACGGAAGTTGAAATCCCGTCCCTTCAAATTGTCGTTAAGGTTGAGATTGACGATGATGAGTGGGTCAAAACCCGTTTGGAGCAGTTGAGTTTGATTGATGAAAAAAGATTGGCAGCAGTGTGTCATGGTCAGTTATATCAAAAGAGAATGGCAAGAGTGTACAACAAAAAGGTGCGTTCCCGAAAGTTTGAAGTGGTTCAACAAGTATTAAAGCGCATCCTTCCACACTAGGCCGAAGCGAAGGGCAAGTTCGCCCCAAATTGGCAAGGGCCGTTCATTCTGACGAGAGTGTTGTCCAATGGTGCTTTGTATCTAACAGATATTGAAGGCAAATCTGTAGACATGGCTATCAATTCTGATGCAGTCAAGAGATATTATATATGATTTCTTTGGTTAAATTGTTGATTGTTTGTACTTGGCATTGTTTCGAAGATTGGAATGACGAAGGCAATTTGTTCTGCTATCTAAACACTCTACCCTTTGTTTCCCCTTTTGAGCCTTATTTATTTTATTTCATACCCCTCTTTTGGAATCAATAACGAAAAAGAGAGAAAAGAAAGACAAGAAAAAGAAAAAAAAAAGAGAAAAGAAAAGAAGCGAAAAGAGAAAATACAAGAAAACAAAGAAATTCAGGTGTGAACTATGTTTGACCTGATTCCTGATAAGGATACGTAGGCAGCCTCATGACTCGGTCATATCAACATAAAAATCAAAAAAAAAAATCCCCAAACAAGAAACTTGGGCAAAGGTTGTGATTGTGGTAAGAAATCAGATTCCAAAAGTTGTATTTTTGAACCCATCTAAGCTATTTTGAGCCTTTTTGATACCCTTTTCTTTCCAAAAATATCCAAGAGCCCGCATTATTGTCTAAATAAAGACCTCCCGATCAGTCTTCAAGAGATTCCAAGTCAAGCAAGTAAAGAGGATTCATATCAGGGGCAACACTCCGGTTTAAGCAAGAGAAATCAAAAAATGAGAGAGTCTTATTGGTGAAAACCCTCGTGGGCACCATGATGTGACGAAAGCTGAGAGAAAGTAAAAATGAGAGAGTCTTATTGGTGAAAACCTTCACGGGCACCATGAGGCGACAAGGAATTGAGGAATAAACAAATGAGAGAGGTTTGTCGGTGAAAACCCTTCAGGGCACTGCAAGCCGAACAAGGTTTGTAAGTTGGCGGAAAGAAAAATTGGGTTGTGGAGATCTCGGAGCACAAAGTAAAACAATTGGAAAAGTGATTGGTTAAATAGGCTGGGTTGATTAATCCAAAACGCGTACCATGATAGTTTACTACCAGTTTCAAAATTGTACAAAGTAAAATGCGGTTAGGACATGCCAAAGATTGTATGTGAGAAAAAAGATATATTATGTTAAGTTTTTGGGGCGGACTCTACTTCTCATTCGAGGATGATTATCCTAAGCGGGGGAGAATGTAAAGCCCCAGAAAATCTTGCTAAGTAAATTAAAATTTCGTGGTGCCGGGTAGGCTAACTATAATATTTTATGTGCTAATTAGTATGATGGATATCAATTGGATATGATAATAAGTGTATAAGTCATATAATAAGTAATGTGGGGTTTGAGGAGAAGCCTAAGTCTAAGTCAAGTTGGAAAATTACATAATAGGCTAAAATTCCAAATGAGTACGCACAAGTCCAAACTTTGGACGAGCATATCTACATATATATTAAATGAAAGATTTTTGAGTCTATATATATAAGGTGTTATGTGATGAACAACCTACCATATGAAAGATCTCCGAGTCTAGTTTCTAATGCTTCAAATGGTTCGTCATTTTGACACTCCTATAAAATGTTATGGTCAAATTACCAAAGGCTGGCATAATGCAATTCTACAGCCATTCTGCCACCGCAGAAGTGGTTATGCGACCGCAAAATGGTCGCAAACCTGTCCAGTGAAGCCCAGTTCGGGGAACCAATTTCGCTATTTATCCTGCGATCCTCATACCCATTCGACAGTCCATTTTGCGATCGCAGACCCGATTTCGGAGGCTTCATTTTCCTATTTTTATAACCTAACCCCATTTTGTTAAATAGGCTTTACGGCTTATTTTAGGGCGATTTTTTAAGGGTTATAGAGAGAGGTAAGAGAATTCTAGAGAGACAATAATGAAGCCTAACATTTTAATCATTCAATCTTGCAACAATCTTCAAGAATCAAGAAAACCAATCACAAGATCTTCATCTAAGAGGTAAGTTTCTATCCTAATATATATATATCAATAACACTAATCTCAGCACTACAAGCACTACATTATCATAATGATACCTAGACATGAACTGTACATTTTTAAATCATAACACCTAGAAGGTACCTTTCAAATTAAAACCAATTATTATAGAATCAAGCGAGAATATTTTCTTTCCACAACACTCTCGGCCTCAAGGTGGCCTCTTCAACTTACAGACTTCTCCATAACACATTCACGGAAACAATCTAAACTCCTAGACTTATCTAACAAGGATGACAAATAGATACCCCTCATAAGCCAATTATCCATTAACTTCACCTTCAGTAGTTTCCCCTCAAATAGATACCCCGCACGTAATTCTTAATTATCCATTTTTAAGAATTAATCAGTAATTAAGTTATTTTATAAAAAAAGAGAGAAGAAAATCACAAAAATAGTTATTTTGCACCTTTTAATTTTAATTTTTGATTTTTGAGTAGTTTTTCTTTAATTTAATAATTGTGGTAATTATTTAGGATTAGTTAATATTTGTGATAAGTTAATTTGGTTTTATAACTTAATTTAGGATTTTAGTTTTAATTTTTTGAAAAAAAGAAAAAAAAAAGAATTAATTTTAAAATAAAAAGAGAAGGAAAAAGAATAAAAGAAATCGGAACTTGTGCCAAATTCAATTTAATTCTCGAAGCCCAATTCCATCACCCTCAAAACCTATCCCATACCCGGTCCAAACCATCCGTCTCTAAGACCATTGAAACAACGTAGTATAGGGAGAATACTACGTCGTTTCGAGATCAACAGATCTCAACCGTCCATTCCCTCACATTCAACTGCCAAGACCTCACCCCATCACCCGTTTAACCCGACCCATGAACCGGTCCAACACCCATGTAACCAAAACGACCCCCTTTTCCATTAATGATTAAATCAGAGCCATTGGATTCCAATCATCCAACAGCCCTAATTAAATCCTCAATTTAATATACTCGAAACATCAAACCCCTTACCCCCTCAGAACCCCCTCATCGTCTCTGATCTCTTTTCAGAGACCAGCCAAAATCGCCGCCTCAAACCACCGTTGACCGCCTGTCGGAAATCGCCTACGGCGGCGGTCAACCACCAATCATCCCCAAAAATACACCGTAGAATCCTCTCCGTCTCCTCTTTCCAAATATCTAACCAGTTACCTTCAAACATCCCTAGAATTCTTCGAATCTTGATTCGAAGAGGCGAACCCTAGCGCCGCCCTGATATTCTCCGGTGGCGTCGCTGCCTCCAACGCCTCCCAAACTAACACCCTATGACCCCCTAACTTCCCTCTTTCCAAATCCCCGCTCCATTCTTCTCGAACATGGCCAAACTCTTCGAATATCAAATCTGAGTTCGAGCCCTAGAACCCTAAATTCTGACCAGTGCACGAAAGGTCATATTACTGGATTTCTTGGCTTATTCAAGCCTATTTCAGCACAAAATAATGACGCTCGTTTGTTCACCACCAAGAACAAACGTTTGGCATTATTTTAGGTTGAATCAGAGTGTCAATTCAAAATTCGATCCTGGCCGGTGAGTTCTTTCCTAGTTTCTTGTTTATTCTCGTTAGTATTATTGTGTTGTTCGTCTTTCCCCATCTCTTTTTCTTTTCTCTGGTCGATTTCAGTTGAAACTCGACCAGTCCTCTGGTATAAACTATCTTCTAATCGTTGTTTTGTTTTTCAGAATGTTTGGTGAATTTGTTCTTGGTTTCATAAGTTTGTGTGGTCAGTTTGTTTAAAATTTTGAAATCATATCTCTTTTAATAATTTAGTCAGTTTAATTAGTTCATTTCGATTTAATAGACTAGTTCATTCCATTTTTGTGTATGTTATTAATCAGTCATATAGATAAATCTAGTTTTCGAACCATTTAAGTATTTGTTTTCTTCTGCTTTTGGTAAAAGCACTGAATTTGGTCTGGATCAGTTTGATTGTTTGGGCCTTCAGGCAATTCTTGATCCCACTTCAAAGGCCTGATAGGTTTTGGGTCAAGATTGACCCATATCCGTCTGGTTTCTTGAAAGTAATTAACAGAAGTTTAAGGGGCAATGTTTGGGAATTGTTCAACAAAGGAAGTGTTTACCTAATTTAGGAAGTTTCTATAGCGGTAGGGTTATGAATACACTAAAGATAAGATAGAGATTAGGCTTAAGTGGAATCAACTATTAAAAATGAGAAAAAGGGGATTTGTAATGGGGATTGCACTAATTGGTTGCCTATTTAAAGGCTGAAGAAGAACAGAGGTGGGGGAGAGAAAAAAAAGGGGATATAAAGAACACATTGAAAGTACTGAAAAGAGAGAACATTCTAAAAAAAACATCAGATCCAATGGAGAGATAGAGTTTTAAGAGATAAAATCCAGAAAATACAAAGGGCTAACATTTTCTACTGTTTCATTGGATCTCTCCAATTTTTTTTGAATTCTTTTCAATTTCTGAAATAATCTGGACTTATCTGAGTACAAAAAAGGGTTGAATTTGGTCCTCAAAGTTGGCTTAAAGCTTGATGTGTTACTTTTTGATTAGAACTGTTTTGCTACACAACAATTCTTGGTTTAAAGTTGGGTCTGGGAGGTTTATTTCTGTTGCTTCTTACTGCTGACCTTACTTCCCCTTTCCTTTCAATTTCAGGTATTTGTCAGTTCCATGGACACCACTTAAATGTAGTTTGAAGCTTGAGTAACAAATTGGATGATGGTTGCTATTGAATTCTCACTTCTGTCTCTTTTAATTTCATGTATAACGTGTATTACTTAGTTCAGAAATAGCTTGGTCGAAGTATATTTATGGTTGAATAGAGTATGACTATGTTTGTAATCATCTTATTGTTGGGTATACCTGCTAAATTCTTTGTTCTAGAATTAGTTTTGGTTTGAAACATGGAACAGGTTATGGCTTAGTTACTTGGATTTCATGGGTTTGAATTGGTGTATATGTATAAAGGGACTTTCAAGGACATTCATAACAGGTATTTGCATATGTAGTATTCTGTATTGCTTTTTTCTGAATTTCAGTTGTTTTTATGAAGTTTCCTTTTAGGAGTCTGGGTTAATAATTTGTTTGTTGGTAAAGACTATTGGTGATATTAGATGCTGAATGACCAAAAATAATTTGATATTGTAACCTCTGTACAAAAGTAATGTGATTAGCCGTGTTGTTATGATGTTGAAACTGTTAAATTCCTCTACCTATTATTAGTTATTAGAATTGGAACTCACAAATTGCTTTCAAGATCAAGTCATTATTGGATGTCATGTAATTGGCTATTGATAAGTTAAAGACGATTCCAAAGTTTGCTTGCATATGTATTAGTCTCGTTGTTGAGCTCCTAAGTTGATGTTGGTTTGCTAAATGTTATGAACTCCTTTTTCACATCCTAGCTGTTGGTTGTTTGTTTGTTTCTTATATTTCCTGCTGGAAGGTAATTCATCTAATTCACCTTTATTTGGTGTTACTTTTTTTTTTGTTAATTACATTGCATTGTAGTTGTAAATGTGTTGAATGACTTTGTTGCAAGAAACGTTTCTGTCAATTGTCCTTGGTATAATCTTTAGCTTATAATTTCCATTAAGGAGGAGAGCAATTCTGATCCTTAATTAGAGTAGCTGGATGTCCTTTTAATTAATTTTATATGAAGTTGGAATATCTCAATATTCATGTCCAAGTGATTGTATTAGGACAATAGATGGCCGTTTGATTTCGGATTAATGCAAATAGCCATTATCATGGTTGTATTATCTCCATTACGTTAGTTATTGCAACAGTATTAATTTCTATTCTACGTGCATCGTTTAAAGTTGTCATTTTATTTACATTGATTACTTCCAGTGTATTCTCATATTTGGAAATTAGATGCTTTAGGAAATTTCATTCTTTACTAAGTTTATAATGTTGAAAGTGACAATCAATCATTATACGGACGTGCAATATTAGTATATGAATAATTATGAACATTGGTAGTTTGCTTTAAGTTGAGCGCAATTTTTTTTTAAAACAATTCGAGGCGTGCCAAGCCAAATAAAATCTTAATTGCATAGTCCTCGTTTAATTAATCTTGTTTATCCTTAGAATTTGGGGCGTACCATTTAATTGAATTTCCATGGCCCTCGCAAAGTTGCAAACGCATAGTTGCTTTAGGCGCGTTATTTTACCTTCCTAAACTCGGGTGCGCATTTATGTGACCCAAATCCAAATCTCAACAATGTTATATAGAATGTGTTGTGGACCGCGGATGCATTTATGTGACGCGGTTCAAGACATATTTTAAATGACGTTGCAAATCTTTCTTTAAAAATAATTAAAAGAGGTTAAGGTTAAAAATGCACATAGGTTTAAAACTTGTAATAAAATCAGATAATAGGCCAATAATAACAATTGAGCGACCGTGCTAGAACCACGGAACTCGGGAGTGCATAACACCTTCTCCCAGATTAACAAAATTCCTTACCCGGATTTCTGGTTCGCGGACTGTAAAACAGAGTCAATCTTTTCCTCAATTGGGGATTTGAACCGGTGACTTGGGACACCATAAAACTATCCCAAGTGGAAACTCTGAATTTTTTAATAAAATGATCCCGTTTCCATTGTCACTTTAAGTTGAAAAAAACTCCCTTATACCCTTCTGGGGGGTAGGTAAAAAGGAGGTGTGACAATTATGGTGATTTGTCTAGTTGTGGATGTGTTGTTAGGATGGTTTTGGTGATTCTCTGGAAGGTGGATAGGCCCAGTTACAAAGGAGACTCTACCGAAATTTCTGAAAAATTTGGGAGTTAGTCAAAATTTAGGGACTTGAGGTATGTGAGAAAAGAGATATATTATGTTAAGTTTTTGGGGCGGACTCTACTTCTCATCCGAGGATGAATTATCCTAAGCGGGGGGAATGTAAAGCCCCGGAAAATCTTGCTAAGTAAATTAAAATTTCGTGGTTTCGAGTAGGCTAATTATAATATTTTATGTGCTAATTAGTATGATGGATATCAATTGGATATGATAATAAGTGTATAAGTCATATAATAAGTAATGTGGGGTCTGAGGAGAAGCCTAAGTCTAAGTCAAGTTGGAAAATTACATAATAGGCTAAAATTCCAAATGTGTACGCACAAGTCCAAACTTTGGACGAGCATATCTACATATATATATATATATATATATATATATATATATATATATATATATATATAAGGTGTTATGTGATGAACAACCTAGCATATGAAAGATCTCCGAGTCTAGTTTCTAATGCTTCAAATCATTCGTCATTTTGACACTCTTATAAAATGTTATGGTCAAATTACCAAAGGCTGGCATAATGCAATTATGCAGCCATTCTGCCACCGCAGAAGTGGTTATGCGACCGCAAAATGGTCGCAGACCTGTCCAGTGAAGCCCAGTTTTGGGAACCAATTTCGCTATTTATCCTGCGGCCCTCATACCCATTCGGCAATCCATTTTGCGATCGCAGACCCGATTTCGGAGGCTTCATTTTTCTATTTTTATAACCTAGCCCCATTTTGTTAAATAGGCTTTACGGCTTATTTTAGGGATATTTTCTAAGGGTTATAGAGAGAGGTAATAGAATTCTAGAGAGACAATAATGAAGCCTAACATTTTAATCATTCAATCTTGCAACAGTCTTCAAGAATCAAGAAAACCAATCACAAGATCTTCATCTAAGAGGTAAGGTTCTATACACTAGACTTTAATTTCGAGTTTGGGGTATAAGATGGGTGATTCAGGTATGATTCTTGGGTGTAATAGTATTATGTATACATGCATGTACAAATAAGGTTTGTGAGAGATTGTTGAACACAAATAAGTAAAGATTGGGTTGAGAAATTAAGGAATCTTGTAGAAGAGCTTTGAAATCAAAATGCACAACTAGTGTATGATAAAATGCTCAAATGAGCTGAAACCATGAATATCTTCCTAATTTGTGTTTGATTTTGTTATGTCTCAAAATAGATTGGGATTGCTAGATTTTATGAAACGTTGTAGTAACTTAAGGAAAGCTTAAAGAGAAAAAAATATAAAAAAAGAAGTTAAATGAAATTAGAAAAGGAAATACGACTAAACCTCCTTCTTCTTAGAATCAAATCTCCGGGTGTTCGTGTAATCAATGTAAGTTCCCAAATTGATCATACTATAATTGACTATCCCAAATGTGTCATGTGGAATGATATGTGTTCAATATTTGTACTAAATGCTTATCATGTCATATTTTCCTTTGTGAATATGTTTAAAAATGTAGAATATGTATTGAGAAAGGTTAAGAATTCATGTGAAAGAAATTGAATAAAGATTGTTGTGCCAATTTGTATGAAAACCCTCTATGTGCTTAAAATTTCCAAGCATTTCCCTTATGTGTGAAAATGCCTTATATGATAGGCCTTATTGTTGCTGATGATAATGTTATTGAATATGTAAAAAGGGAAACTTGAATTGTGAAATACTACCAGTGCCAAGAATGACTAATAAATGAGGCCACTCGTGCCAATGTATTGAAATCAAGTGAAATGATTGATTGAAATGTTGATATCTCAAGTGAGATAGCCTAGCCGATCGGGCTGTAATTGGACGCCATGCAACACACATGGTGGTAACTATGCTGAAAATGATTAATTGGAATTGTGGGTTTGGTTGATGTCTCAAAAGATATGATCTAGCCTATCGGGTCGAGATCGGACATCGTGTAAGAATACAGTGTTATTGTGGATTGTGGCATATTGGCACTAAGGTTATCAAACTAATAAGATGGAAATTGAATCGAAAACTATGTGATCCTTGATGTTTTTGTATTTGTTTGAAGCTCTTATTGAACTGATGATTATTTCCTCCTTGTTTAACTATTCATTAAGATGGTGTTATTGAACTGATGATTCTATTAAGATGGTGTTTTAGCTTTACATACTAGTACTATTCGATAGTGCTAAAGTCCCTTTTGCTGGGGGCGCTACATCTTTAAGTGGATGTAGGTGGTTCCAAGGCAGACTATGTTGATCGCAGCTAGTTGTGTATGCTCTTTCCCAGTAGTCTCAGTGAGCCCCCACTTAATCTCGGGGTCATGTTCCGTATCTTTTGATTCTATTATTACTATATTTTGAGGTATTTCTGGGGTCTTGTTGTCGGCATTGTCATAACTCTCTCTTTTGCATCTTTAGAGGCTCTGTAGACACTTTGTAGGTTGTCTATGGGTGCTAGAAAGGTCCGGTGAATTATGTTGTATTCTGGACTCTTGTCTCACTAAATCGTAATGTGTATGTATTTTGGGAACTTAACAACGATGTAGCAAAATGAAATGAATTATTAATGTTTATATATATACACCATTTCTATTGTTTAATTAATGAAAATATGCCTCCTCTTGGTCATAACTGAGTTGGGTAGAAAGTGTCTAATAGGCTTGCTCGATTGGGTTCACTCGGTTGAGCGCCAGTCACGCTCCCCGAGGTTGGGGCATGGAAATTTTGGGACATTCTGTGAGATTCTTATAAGTTGCTGCCATAATTCATTCCTCTGTTCTAATGTATTGTGACCATACACCACTATCATATCACAATCAATGATTTGATTCCTGCTAACCAAATGACAATATAAAATATGTGCTGCCTGCTGTATAATCTTAATCTGGTATATTTTACTATCCCAAAAGATCTAGATTCTCCCATTAATTGCATGTGCATAGTTAGCTTCAAATCCCCATATATGAGCTATTTTGTTGCTAATGTTGCCTACTTTATGTTCCTTTACTCTTGTTTCCACTAATCCTACTAACTTTACTTTATTCTCTCTATGGTATGTAGCTATTTCCTTTTGTTTATACTTTTTACTTAACCCCTCACATTCCATACTAACCAGGACATTGTTGATGGTATATAAATCCCTTTACTAAATCAAAAGGGAGTAGGTTTGCCACCACAACATCATATTGTTGTAAGATTTCGAATTCATTCCTCACTAGTGGCAGCTGAATTGTTTAGTGATAGCTGCATAGCTATTCCCCTTGTTGTTCACCAACAGAAGTAGCTTGCATACGATTATCAACCTTTGGCACCCAAGTTGGAACCATTTGAGGTCTTTTCCTCCTTTTTGTTGGGCGAGCTTACTTTGGTTCCTCCTTCTTCAATTCACGCAACCTGTGTGTAACACAGTTATGCCCTATTATTAAGCAATCTTCACAGTATTCAGGTTTCCATCAAAAAGCACTGTCTGCTGGAATGTTTTCCTTGTAGGAGCCATCACTGTTATTTCAGATGACAGAGACTTGGTGACACTAATTTCTATGAGCATTCTGGCAAAATATATTCTGGTCTGTTTTGTCGTGCACTTATCTGCATATTTAGGGACACCAATAGCACTTGCTATCCTACTCAGTGAGACCCTACTCCAACAACTCATGGGCAGATTTGGAAACTTAATCCATAAGGGTAGCTCTGTGAGGAACGCTGCATTAAAGTCAAAATCTAGCATCCATTGCTTTAAGATCATAGGTCTGTTGTTAATACTGTAAGGGCCCGCAAATAGAATTTCATTCAAATCTGCTATGCTTTAAAATTTAACAATATAGTATCCCTCTTCATGATAATAGATTTCAGGTTCTGCAACAGTGTTCCAATTTTTCTTCACAAACTTCTTCATATAGTTATATTCAGGTGTTTCTCCTATCACATAAACTAGTAATGCCAACTTTAATTTATTAATTTCCTTTTTTGTTTCTTCTTTGTAAAGCTTTACAATTATAGTTCCTTCAACCAATTCTGGGGGTATTATAATCCAGAGACATACTATTGGTTGCAGCGCGACTGTGAGTGCGTAGCCCAATCCAAGTAGGTTCTGGAACTTGTTGCTTCAGTGTCACTTCAGAGTTCTGCTGTGTTGGGTCTTTGGCCTTTGGAACATTAGCGCTTGTGCTTCCTTGTGGTCTTTTATTTCCATTCAATTGCATCTTTAGATCCCTACTGAGGTTTAATTTCTTAATCCCAGTGGTCAATTTCACTACCAATGCCAAGGGTGAAAGATATGGGAATTGAGTCACTACTGGTTTTGCAATTCTTTGTTCACCTTCATTTTCTAGGATTTATTCTGTTACCCTAGCACTTATCGAGCTTCCAACTATTACAATTGCATGTTTCTTCGGTCGACCTCACCCTCTGGCTATGGCTACCACCATCGATGTATGTTAACTTGTGATGACCCAAAAGGTCATCACTTATTTTAGAAATAAATTCTATGTTCCAAAGCATTAAAGACCTCTTTCAGTATCACCTCGATTTGCATGCATAGACCAGGCACGTAGCCGGAAAGCCATTATGTGAAAATTTGTGAAAAATGACGAATTTTGACTTTAAAATGAATTTAAGTTGAGTTTGGTCAATATTTTAGGTAAACGAATCCTGACCCGTGATTTGACGGTCCCGAAGGGTCCGTAGGAAAATATGGGAATTGGGCGTATGCCCGAAATTGAATTCCGAGGTCCCATGCCCAAGAAATAATTTTTTTAAAAAAATTATTTTCTGGAATATTTAAGAGTTTTTGGAAATGAAATGTGTTTGAAATTTGATGGTATCGGGCTCGTATAGTAGTTCCGGACCCGGTACAGGTCTTATATGTGATTTAAGTTGAGTTTGTGAAATTTGGAAAGAAAAGGACTTGAAATGACGTGAATCGAACCTTATTTGAGAAAAATTGGAAAAATTTGATGTTCTTAAGTGATTTCATGATTTTGATGCTAAATTCTTAATTGTTGAGATTATTTTGGTAATGAAATGTGTTTGAAATTTGATGGTATCGGGCTCGTATAGTAGTTCCGGACCCGGTACAGGTCTTATATGTGATTTAAGTTGAGTTTGTGAAATTTGGAAAGAAAAGGACTTGAAATGACGTGAATCGAACCTTATTTGAGAAAAATTGGAAAAATTTGATGTTCTTAAGTGATTTCATGATTTTGATGCTAAATTCTTAATTGTTGAGATTATTTTGGTAATTTCAGTGCACGAGCAAGTCCGTATGATGTTTTTAGGTTGGTGTGCATGTGTGGTTTGGAGCCCCGAAGGCTCGGATGAGTTTTAGATAGGCCACAGAGCGGAATTTTAACTTAGGAAATTGTAGGTTTTTCAGCTGGTATGATCAAGTTTGCAGGCTTCACTCGCAAATACGAGAAAATCGCCGCAAATGTGAAAGGGACGTGGTCTGCCTTGGGGTCGCAAATGTGACATAGTGATCGCAAAAGTGATCTCGCAAATGCGAAAGGCCCATCGCATTTGCGAAGTGGCCTGTAATTCCCCTTGGTTGCAAATGCAAAATTCTGGTTGCAAAAGCGACTTCGCAATTGCAATAATTGGTCGCAAATGCGACAACAACAGATTTCTGAGGGGTTCGCAATTGCGAACCCTGGTCGCAATTGTGATACCTGCAACTGTAAATTCATAACTTAGACGCATTTCAACCATTTTTCACTCTTTTAAAACCAAAACACTCTTGGGCGATTTTTCAAAGACAACTTCTCTTCCAAATCGATTGTAAGTCATTTCTAACTAGTTTTCTTCAATATTTAACATCTTTTCACATGGTTTCAACTCAAAATCAATGATTTTCATGGGAGAAATTGGGTGTTTTGAGTAGAACCTAGGTTTTTCAAATTTTTGGGGAATTGGACCTCGATTTGAGGTTCGATTTCAAAACAAATTATATATTTGGGTTCGTGGGGGAATGAGTAATCGGGTTTTGGTTCGAACCTTGGGTTTGACCTTGTGGGCCGGGGGCAATTTTTGACTTTTTGGGGAAAACTTTAGAAAACTTATTTTCATGCATTAGAATTGATTCATTTAGCATTTATTGATGTAATTAAGTAACTTGTGGCTAGATATGAGCGAATTGGTGGTGGAATCAAGAGGTAAAGCGATTGTTGAGACGAATTATGTTCGTAGCATCGAGGTAAGTGTTTGGTCTAACCTTAGCTTGAGGGATTAGGAGTTGTGTCCTATTTGCTATGTGTTATTTGTTGAGTACGACGTATAGGTATGATGACTAGTATCTATACGTTGATGTCAAGCATGTCCGTGAGTCTTAAATTGAAATCGTGGTGTTCTTAATAAGTAATACGAATGCCTAAGTTCTTGACTTTCTGTGTTGGGCAAGAATTATGAGTATTCTCGTGGAAGTTGCTTATGGTTGAGTATTGGTGTTAGTTGAGGTTTCTTTGTGAAGTTAAATGTTGGAATAAGTTTGGTTATAGCTGACTCCCTTGCCGGGATGTATTTGCTTATATAGTCGGTTCCCTTGCCGGGATAGTGTTGTTTCCTTATTGTTCCCTTGTCGGGACTCTTTTTGTGATTGGTGTTGAATTATATTTGGATCGGGTTGCACTCCGCAACAGTATTATAATTGGATCGGGTTGCACGCCGCAACAATATTATATTTGGATTGGATTACACACCGCAACAATATTATATTTGGAACGGGTTGCATGCAAGCAACAACATTATAATTGTATCCGGTTGCACGCCGCAATAGTGGTAGATGTTATGGATCAGGTTGCACTCCGCAATAGTATTTTTATGATTTGGATCAGGTTGCGCGTCGCAACAATAAATGATAAAAGTGATTATTAATTTGTTACTGTATTCTTTCTGCCATAAAAATTTTAGATTTTTCTTTTTGCTTTTCTCCTAAGTTACTGTTGGCAGATGATATTCCCCCACAGAATGCCCCCTTCCCATCCTTATTTGTATATTTCTATTTTATTTCTGCTGTATATGATATAACTGTACAGGTTTGTTTGGTAGTCTGGTCCTACCCTACTCACTACTTCACCGGTGTTAGGCGAGGCACTTACCAGTACATGGGGTCAGTTGTGCTGATACTACACTCTGCACTGTGTGCAGATCCCGGAGCGGCAGCTTTTGGACCATAGCTTTGGGTTGCTTCCTTCAGGCTAGTAGGTGATTCCGAGGTAGTCCTACAGGCGTCCGCAGGCCCCGACATTCTCTTCTATATTTATATTCTATTTTCATTTACTTCAGAGACAGATTGTATCTTTCTTTCCAGACAATTGTTTGTAGTATTCGTAGATGGTCCGTGATATTGTGACACAAGTTCTGGGTAGAGATGTACTTGGTATTGCCGTACTTGTTTTTGGCTAAGTTATTAGATTACGTCTTCCACATGTCTTTAATTACTGTTAATATTTCACTATTGATCGTATGTTGATTTAAACTGTTAAAAAGGTCTAAATAAAAGAGTTAGTGAGTCTATAATACTCGGCTTGCCTAGCTTTCATGAGTAAGCTCCATCACGACCCCCGAGGGTGGGAAATCCATGTCGTGACAAGTTGGTATCAGAGCTCTAGATTATATAGGTCTCACAATTCACGGACAAGCTTAGTAGAGTCTGAGGGATCGGTACAGAGACGTTTGTATTTATCCCCAGAGTCAACAGAGTTAGGAAAAAACTTCACATTTATTCTTTCCTGTCGTGCAGTTTGGTTTCTCAATGCTAATTGAATTTCTACTCTGTTCTTTAGCAGATGGTGAGCTTCCTCATCCACTGATCAGCAGCCTGAGCCCCCAGCAGCAGCTCCTACGATGGGCAGAGGCTAAGGCCGTGCTAGAGGCTGAGGTAAGGGCAGAGCTCAACCCAGAGCAGCAACACCAGCGGCGGAGCCTCAGGTTGACTTTGATGATGAGGTTCCGGCCCAGACAGTTCCGGTAGGCCCAGATCAGGTCCCATATTGGTTATTGCTACCCCAGTACTTCAGGATGCTTTGGTCCGTCTAGTGGGCCTTATAGAGAGTGTCACCCGGGAAGGCTTGCTTCCTGTAGCACCAGCCATCTCTCAGGCTGGAGGAGGAGCTCAGACTCCTGCTACTCGCACTCTGGAGCAGATGAATCCCTAGTTTCAAACTCCAGCAGCTCAGCCAGTTGGAGCAGTTCAGTCGGGTGTGGTAGCTCAGACCGGTTATGGAGCAGCTATGTCTGCCAATGCTTTGTCGAGATTGGACAGATTCACCAAGCTCTTCACTACTACTTTCAGCGGTTCATCTTCTAAGGATCCCCAGGATTATCTAGACAACTGTCATGAGGTTCTCAGGAACATGGGGATAGTGGAGACCAATAAGGTCGACTTTGCTACTTTTCGCTTGTCTAGATCCGCCAAGACTTGGTGGAGAGATTATTGTTTGGTTAGACCGGCTGGATCGCTAGCATTGACTTGGGAGTAGTTTACTCAGCTATTTCTGGAGAAGTTTCTCCCTATCACTCAGAGAGAGATCTATCAGAGGTAGTTTGAGCATCTCAAGTAGGGTTCTATGACCGTTACTCAGTATGAGACCAGATTAATCGACTTGGCCCGTCATGCTCTTATCATACTTATTGTCGAGAGAGAGAGAGAGGGTGAGGAGGTCCATTAAGGGACTTATTCAGCCCATTCGACTTCAGATGGCTAGGGAGACGGGGAGTGAGATTTCTTTTCATGAGGCGGCCAATGTGGCCAGAAGAGTTGAGATGGTTCTATCGCAGGGGGGTGGTCAGGGGTCTGACAAGAGGCCTCGCCATTCAGGAATATTCAGTGGTGCCTCGTTTGGAGGCAGGGATTAATATGGTAGGGGCCATCATCCTAGGCCTTTTCAGTCAGCACTTCAGGTTTCTCACGGTGCTTTAGGTGGTCGTGGTTCTCATATGCAGTATTATGATCAGTAGCCCTACAATACACTACCAACTCCTATCAGTGAACCGCCGCTCCAGAGTTTTTGGGGTGGTCATTCAGGTCGCCAGGGCCAGTCTCAGTTTCCTCAACCGCAACACTCATGTGGATGCTTTGAGTGTGGTGAGTATGGTCATATACGGAGGGCTTGTCCGAGATTGGTGGGTATTCAGTCGCAGCAGCAGGTTTCCCGTGCTATGGTTCAGGTACCAAGTGTTCCACCGCCCGCTCTGCCAGCTAGGGGTGACAGTAGAGGTGCTAGAGGTGGAGGTAAAGGTATTAGAGGTGGAGGTCAGGCAGCTAGAGGTGGAGGTCAGCCAGCAGCAGGTCATCCCAAAGATGTAGTTCAGGGTGGTGGGCCCCATCCCCGATGTTATGCTCTTCCAGCTAGGCCTGAGGCTGAGGCTTCTGATGCAGTTATCACATGTACTGTTCTGGTTTGTAGTAGAGATGCTTTAGTCCTATTTAATCAAGGGTCTACATACTCCTATGTGTCATCTTATTTTGCACCATATCTGATCATGCCTAGTGATTCTTTGAGTGCTCATGTATATGTGTCTACACCGGTGGGTGATTCTATTATGGTAGATCGAGTCCATCGTTCATGTATAGTTGTGATTGGAGGTCTCGAGACTCTCGTAGATTTGTTACTTCTAGACATGGTTGATTTTGATGTCATATTAGAGATGGACTGGTTATCACCTTACCATGCTATCTTGGACTGTCATGCCAAGACTGTGACCTTAGCCTTGCCAGGTTTACCCCATTTAGAGTGGGGAGAGACTCCTGGTCACTCTACCCGTAGTGTTATCTCCTATGTGAAGGCTCGGCGTATGGCCGAAAATAGGTGTTTGGCCTATTTGGCATATGTTCGTGATTCTAGTGTTGAGGTTCCTTCTATTGATTATGTGCCTATTGTTCGTGAGTTCCCTGAGGTATTTCCTTCAGACCGCCGGGTATGCCACCCGACAGGGATATTGACTTCTGTATTGATTTGGCTCCGAGCACTCAACCCATTTCTATCCCTCCGTATCGTATGGCCCCGCCGGAGTTGAAAGAGTTGAAGGAGCAGTTGCAAGACTTACTTGAAAAAGGTTTCATTAGACCTAGCTTTTCGCCTTGGGGTGCATCTGTGTTGTTTGTTAAGAAGAAGGACAGATCGATGAGAATGTGCATAAATTACCGGTCGTTGAACAAAGTTACAATCAAGAATAAGTATCCATTGCTGAGGATTGATAATTTATTTGATCAGCTTCAGGGTGCCAAGGTATTTTCAAAGATTGACTTGAGATCTGGCTACCATTAGTTGAGGATTAGAGCATCCGATGTCCCTAAGACAGCTTTCCGCACTCGGTACGGGCATTATGAGTTCTTAGTGATGTCATTCGGGTTGACTAATGCCCCAACAAATTTTATGGATTTGATGAACCGAGTGTTCAGGCCTTACTTGGATTTGTTCGTAATAGTTTTCATTGATGATATTTTGATCTATTCCCGCAGCGGGAGGAGCACGAGCAACATCTTAGAGTGGTTCTTCAAACTTTGAGGGACAGTCAGTTGTATGACAAGTTTTCGAAGTACGAGTTCTAGTTGAGTTCAGTTGCATTCCTGGGACATGTTGTATAAGCAAAGAGTATTCAGGTTGATCCGAAGAATATTGAGGCAGTCGAGAACTGGCCTAGACCCGCATTAGCTACGTAGATCCGGAGTTTCTTGGGTTTGGCAGGCTACTATTATTGGTTTGTGGAGGGTTTTCGTCTATTGCAACCCCGATGAACAGGTTGACCTAGAAGGATGCCCAGTTCAGGTGGTCAGACGAGTGTGAGGCGAGCTTTCAGAAGCTCAAGACAACTTTGACTACGACACCAGTGTTGGTTTTTCCCATAGGTTCAGGGCCATATACAATTTATTGTGATGCATCTCGTATTGGACTTGGTGTAGTGTTGATGCAGGATGGCAAGGTTATTGCCTATGCTTCGCTGCAGTTGAAGATTCATGAGAAGAACTATCCGGTTCATGATTTGGAATTAGCAGCCATTTTTCACGCGTTGAATATTTGGAGGCATTATTTGTATGGCGTGACATGTGAGGTGTTCACGGATCACAAGAGTCTGCAGTATTTGTTCAAGCAGGAGGAGCTAAATTTGAGGCAGAGAAAGTGGTTGGAGCTATTAAAGGACTATGATATCACTATATTATATCATCCAGGAAAGGCCAATGTGGTGGTCGATGCTTTGAGTAGGAAGTCAACCAGTATGGGCAATCTTGCTTATATTCCAGTCAGTGAGAGACCACTTGCTTTGGATGTTCAAGCTTTGGCCAATCAGTTCGTGAGGTTGGATGTTTCTGAGCCCAGCCGTGTGTTAGCTTGCACAGTCGCCCGTTCTTCTTTATTGGAGCGTATCCGAGATCGACAGTATGATGATCCTCATTTGTGTGTCCTTAGAGACACGGTGTAGCACGGATGTGCCAAGCAAGTTACCTTAGGAGATGATGGAGTTTTGAGATTGCAGGGTCGAGTTTGTGTGCCTAATGTGGATGGACTCCGAGAGTTGATTTTAGAGGAGGCCCATAGTTTCCGGTACTCTATTCATCTGGGCGCCGCTAAGATGTATCAAGATTTGCGGCAGCATTATTGGTGGCAGAGAATGAAGTAGGACATTTTTTCATATGTGGCTCGGTGTTTGAATAGTCAGTAGGTTAAGTACGAGCACTAGAGGCCTATTGGTTTGTTCTAGAAGATTGAGATTCCTGAGTGGAAGTGGGAGCGTATCACCATGAACTTCGTTGTTGGACTCCCACGGACTCAGAGGAAGTTTGATGCAGTGTGGGTTATTGTTGATAGGTTGACCAAGTCAGCACATTTCATTTCTGTGGTAGTCTCCTATTCCTCCGAGAGGTTAGCTGAGATTTATATCCGGGAGATTATTTGTCTTTATGGTGTGCCCGTGTCTATCATTTCGGATCGAGGTACGCAGTTTACCTCACATTTTTGGAGAGCAGTTCAGCGAGAGTTAGGCACACGGGTTTAGTTGAGCACAACGTTTTATCCTTAGACAGACGGGCAGTCCGAGCGGACTATTCAGATTTTGGAGGCTCGTGGGATCAGTTTTTGCCTTTAGCAGAGTTTGCCTACAACAACACCTACCAGTCGAGTATCTAAATGGATCCTTATGAGGCTTTGTATGGTAGGCGGGGTCGGTCGCCGGTTGGATGATTTGAGCCGGGAAAGGCTCAGCTGTTAGGTATGGAGTTAGTGCAGGATGCCTTGGACAAGGTCAGGATTATTCAGGATAGGCTCTGTACAACTCAATCCAGGCAAAAGAGTTATGCCGATAGTAAGGTACGTGATTTGGCATTCATGGTATGTGAGACGGTATTGCTTTGGGTGTCGCCTATGAAGGGCGTGATGAGATTTGGAAAGAAGGGCAAGCTTAGCCCTAGGTTCATTGGCCCGTTTGAGATTCTTGATAGAGTAGGAGATGAGGCTTACAGACTTGTGTTGCCACCGAGCTTATCAACCGTGCACCCAGTGTTTCATGTGTCCATGCTTCGGAAGTATCACGACGATCCATCCCACGTGTTAGATTTCATTACTGTTTAGTTGGACAAAGACTTGTCCTTTGAGGAGGAGACGGTAGCTATTCTAGACCGACAGGTTTTTCAGTTGAGATCAAAGAGTTTTCCTTCTGTTCGTGTTCAGTGGAGAGGTCAGCCTGCTGAGGCATCGACCTGGGAGTCTGAGTCCGATATGCTTAGCCGTTATCCCCATCTTTTCCTCAACTCAGGTACTTCCTTCTTATGTCCGTTCGAGGAGGAACGGTTGTTTTAGAGGTGGAGAACGTGATGACCCAAAAGGTTATCACTTATTTTAGAAATAAATTCTGTGTTCTGAGGCATTAAAACCTCTTTCAGTATCACCTTGATTTGCATGCGCAGTCTGTGCGCGTAGCCGGAAAGCCATTATGTCAAAATCTTTGAAAAATGATGAATTTTGATTTTAAAATGAAATTAAGTTGACTTCGGTCAACATATTTGGTAAACGGACTTGGCCCTGTGATTTGACGGTTCCGGAGGGTCCGTAGGAAAATATGGGACTTGGGCATATGCCCGGAATTGAATTCCGAGGTCCCAAGCCTGAGAAATGATTTTTTTAAAGAAAATTATTTTCTGGATAATTTATGAGTTTTTGAAAATGAAATGTGTTTGAAATTTGATGGTATTGGGCCCGTATACTGGTTCTGGAGCCCGGTATAGGTCTTATATGTGATTTAAGTTGAGTCTGTGAAATTTGGTAAGAAACGGACTTGAAATGACGTTAATTGGACCTTATTTGAGAAAAATTAGAAAAAATTGATATTCTTAAGTGATTTCATGATTTTGATGCTAAATACTTAATTGTTGAGGTTATTTTGGTGATTTGAATGCACGAGCAAGTCCGTATGATGTTTTTAGGTTGGTGTGCATGTTTGGTTTGGAGCCCCGAGAGCTCGGGTGAGATTTGGATAGGCCACGGAGTGGAATTTTAACTATGGAAATTGCAGGTTTTCCAGCTGGTATGATTAGGTCTGCAAGCTTCGCTCGCAAATGCGAGAAAATCGCTGCAAATGTGAAAGAGGCCCGGACTGCCTTGGTGTCGCAAATGCGACATAGTGATCGCAAAAGTGATCTCGCAAATGCGACAGGCCCATCACATTTGCGAAGTGGTCTGGAATTCCCCTTGGTCGCAAATGCGAAATTCCGGTCGCAAAAGCGACATCGCAATTGCGATAATTGGTCGCAAATGTGACAATAGCAGATTTCTGAGGAGTTCGCAATTGCGATACTTGCAACCTGTAAATTCATAACTTAGACGCATTTCAACCATTTTTCACACTCTTTCAAAACCAAAGCACTCTTGGGCGATTTTTCAAAGATAACTTCTCTTCCAAATAGATTGTAAGTCGTTTCTAACTAGTTTTCTTCAATTGTTAACATCTTTTCACATGATTTCAGCTCAAAATCAATGATTTTCAAGGTGGAAATTGGGTGTTTTGGGTAGAACCTAGGTTTTTCAAATTTTGGGGATTTGGACCCCGATTTGAGGTTCGATTTCAAAACAAATTATATATTTGGGTTTGTGGGGGAATGAATAATCAGGTTTTGGTTCGAACCTTGGGTTTTGACCATGTAGGCCCGGGGGCGATTTTTGATTTTTTGGGAAAAACTTTAGAAAACTTATTTTCATGCATTAGAATTGATTCATTTAGCATTTATTGATGTAATTAAGTAACTTGTGGCTAGATACGAGCGAATTGGTGGTGGAATCAAGAGGTAAAGCGATAGTTGAGATTTGAATTGTGTTTGTAGCATCGAGGTAAGTGTTTGGTCTAAACTTAGCTTGAGGGATTAGGAGTTGTGTCCTATTTGCTATGTGTTATTTGTTGAGTACGACGTATAGGCATGGTGACGAGTATCTATACGTTGGTGTCAAGCATGCCCGTGAGTCTTAAATTGAAATCGTTGTGTTCTTAATAAGTACTACGAATGCCTAAGTTCTTGACTTTCTGTGTTGGGCAAAAATTATGAGTATTCTCGTGGAAGTTGCTTATGGTTGAGTATTGGTGCTAGTTGAGGTTTCTTTGTGATGTTAAATATTGGAATAAGTTTGGTTATAGCTGACTCCCTTGCCGGGATGTATTTACTTATATAGTCGGTTCCCTTACCGGGATAGTATTGTTTCCTTATTGTTCCCTTGCCGAAACTCTTTTTGTGATTGGTGTTGAATTATATTTGGATGGGGTTGCATGCCACAACAGTATTATAATTGGATCGGGTTGCACGCTGCAACAATATTATATTTGGATCGGGTTGCACGCCACAGAAATATTATATTTGGAACCGGTTGCATGCCGCAACAACATTATAATTGGATCGGGTTGCACGCTGCAACAGTAATAGATGTTACAGATCGGGTTGAACGCCGCAACAATATTTTTATGATTTGGATTGGGTGGCGCACCGCAACAATAAATGATAAAAGTGATTATTGATTTGTTACGGTTTCTCCTTATTCTTTCTGCCGCAAAAAGTTTAGATTGTTCTTTATGCTTTTCTCCTGAGTTACTGTTGGTAGATGATATTCCCCTGCAGCATGGCCCCCTACCATCCTTATTTGTATATTTCTGTTTTATTTCCGTTGTATATGATATAACTGCACAGGTTTATTTGGTAATATGGTCCTAGCCTCGTCACTATTCGTCTGGGTTAGTCCAGGCACTTACCAGCACATAGGGTCGGTTGTGCTGATACTACACTCTGGACTGTGTGCAGATCCTGGAGCGGTGGCTTTTGGACCATAGCTTTGGGTGGCTGCCTTCAGTTTAGTCGGAGATTCCGAGATAATCCTACAGGCGTCCGCAGGCCCCGATGTTCTCTTCCATCTTTATATTTTATTTTCATTACTTCAGAGATAGATTGTATCTTTCTTTCTAGACAATTATTTGTAGTATTCGTAGATGGTCCGTGATATTGTGGCACAAGTTCCGGGTAGAGATGTACTTGGTATTGTCGTACTTATTTTTGGCTAAGTTATCAGATTACGTCTTCCGCATGTCTTTAATTATTGTTAATATTTCACTGTTGATCGTATGTTGTTTTAAACTATTAAAAAGGTCTAAATAAAAGAGTTAGTGTATCTATAATACTCGGCTTGCTTAGCTTTCACGAGTAGGCGCCATCACGACCCCCGATGGTGGGAAATCCAGATTGTGACATAACTTAACATACGCCGAGAGCCCTAGGCTATTTATAAACTATACTAACAATATAACAAAAATTACATCGTCAGTATACATAACTAGAAAAAAATTCTTTTTTAACGTATTATAGAAAATGATAAACATGTAGCTAGTAAGTGTAAGTTTGGTGGGATTCTTTGTAGACATATGAATTTTATGAGATTAAAGTCCATGTTAAAATTCAATAATTTCTAAATTCAAGAAATATCAAACCCAAATCAAGATAAATTATTTAAGTCCCACATCAATTTAAATTAAAAGTCAAACTTTATTTGGGCTATTAAATTTGCTTCTAAAAGATGAGCTTGTTTCATTAGCCTAAGGTCCAGATGGCTACTAGTTCATCCTAAAGCCCAGTCTAATGTCACATGCCAAATTACGTGGCGCCAAGTCAAATAAAGCGGTTCATAAAATCCTACCATATGTTAAGCTATGAAGCATTCAAAGTCTCCCTCTAAATGTGAGATCTTCGTACGTGATCAAATCCGAAGATGAAGTACAAATCAAGATTCCAGACAGGTGGTCTCGAATCTTTATAGCTGAATCTTAAATACTGGTTCATGACAATCATCATATTAACGAAGCACAATAAATTCAATACCAAGATCTTGAATCAAATTCGAAGTCCGTCAAGTTCAAGATCAAGCTCTCGATCCTTTGATTGATGTTTATTAGGAGAAGAATCTGAGGACTTCATTGTTTAACCAAAATATAAAATTTTAGTCAAAGCTAGAATTTAAAAGAACACGGGTTACTGATAATCAAAAGAGTGTATAAAATGAAGTAATTTAGGTAGCAAGAAAGTAATCAAGAGAAAAACAAGTAAACCAAAGTTTATATCGATAGTATTTCGTGTCCTTACAATTGATCAGATATCTCCCTTTTATAAATATCTTGGAGATATACATTTTGCCCAAATCATAATGAGGCTATTATGAGTAATTAAAGACATTTAATGCTACGTTACATAATCATTACATTCAATACAAATTCTCTAACGTATTCCACATTTAATGCCTATTAAATGTCGTATCTGCACTCTTTTCTATTGTTAGAGTCATTCCTTTTGATTGTCGGACATAAATGACTTAGATAGGTCGGGCGCTGGGTAATTTGTATACCTGCCCGTGCCTCTTCCTCTGCCATTTGCTCGTATCTATTGCAACTCGTGCCTCTTGGCTAGTTGTAATTCTTTGATCATTTGTCCAGTCTACGTGTTTCGACACGTCACCTTTATATTTAAATACAATTTTTTCCAATACAGATAGTCCCCCCCCATTCCATTTATTCATCAGTTGAATATTTGGGAAGTGGACTTCATTAAAAGAGAATTTTTGTCACCATTAATGCTATGACAAAATTGACGCTTCAATTGTCGCTTCCATTTAATGCTCCGTACACGTGTCATTTTTCCATTGGTTTTGCAGTTTTGCAGCCCTTTTCAAGGCTTTTTACGGCTCTACTATTCATGAAGTGCCAGTTATCATTATTATGGTCCTTCCATCACTGCACTTTTACCTTTGGCGGTGGCGTATTAATATAAATTTAACTTTTTTCCTTGTCTTTTATCACATAAAGCTTATTGAACACTTAATTCCTCAAATCTCAGTTCACTTCTTCCTCACATTATTTTTCTTCGCCATGTCTTCACCAAATCCTAACCCTAGGAGAGTTCCCATTGTTGATACCTTCCCTAGTTCCCCATTAGACATAGAAGGGGAGGTAGGCTTCGTAGCTTAGGGTCTAGTCACGGTGGTGGTTCGTCTATACCTTCTCCTAGTTCTGGTCCTTCTTTTAGAACCAGAGGTTCACTTTCTCACAAATCTTCTTCTAGGGATAAAGAACCTTCTGAACCATTACGTGGGCCTTTAGTAGAGGAGAGAGTCCCTACAGAACTATCTTTTTACCATGATAGGGAATCTCTTAGAAACCAGGTTTCCGCTTTAGATCGTGCTAACACTTACCCCACTCAAATTACAGAAGTTTTGACTCCTGTAGTTCGCAAAGACCGCCATTGGAGTAATGATTTTCCCATTATTATCGCTAATCCAAATCAGAGAATTACTTCTTACTTGACTCGATTCTCTTTTGTTTATACATACCCTTTCACTTTAGGGTTCAAACTAGCTATTGGCCCAGTCATTCTTGAATTTTGCCGTTTCTTTAATGTCTGTTTGGGTCAAATTGGCCCAATTATATGGAGGGTTGTTGCCTGTTTAAGGCATTTAACCAATATGGCTGACCTTTCCTTTACTTTCCCTCACCTGATTTATCTTTACTCCCCTATGTCACACCTCTTTTTTTCCTACACCCCGGAAGGGAGTTTATAAGGGAGTTTTTCCAACTTAAAGTGACAATCGAAACGGGATTATTTTATTTAAAATCAGAGTCGCCACTTGGGATAATTTATGGTGTCCCAGTCACCGGTTCAAATCCCGAATTGAGGAAAAGGTTGACTCTGTATTACAGTCCGCGAACCAGAAATTCGAGTAAGGAATTCTGTTAATCCGGGAGAAGGTGTTAGGCATTCCCGAGTTTCGTGGTTCTAGCATGGGCTCAACTGTTATATTCAGCTTAATTATCTGATTTTAAATAATTATGAACCTATGTGCAAATTTTAACTTATTAACCGCTCTTAATTATTTTCAGGAAGATTCAACATTATTTAAAACACGCCTTGAACCACGCCACATGAAATATACCCACGGTCCACGACATATTTTATTTAACGTTGTCGAGAATTGAAGTTGAGTCACACGAAATGCACACCCGAGTTTATGGAAATTAATTTAAGTAGCGCGCCTAAAGCAACTAGCGCGTGTTCATAATTGAATTGTTTCTTCCTAACAAATAACTTTGAGATTATTACAGTCATGGATCATGGACCTGGGATGAGTTGGAGGCCACATTATGGTCTGGCTATTTGAAATTATTCGTTATGGAGGAAAGAGAAAGGAGAAAAGTTTTGATTAATACATTCATGCCTTGAAGCCCTTAAAATGCTAACCAACCAAAGTGACTTAAGCCTGAATACTTATCTAGTTTATCCAGGACCTAGCAGATTATCTTTAAAAGAGTGTGCACATCCTACTCCCCAAATTAAATGAAAATCCCTCATCCTGATTCTCTCAAATATCAAATAACACAATAGCCCTATCAATAATCAGGCAAGATAACATCAAATGGGTTAGAGAAGAGAATTATTAAGCTATGGAAATATCATGCTCGCATTTAGCGTGTAGGTGAACAACTCACAATCTCGAGCATTCGTTAATCTAGCTTCAAATACACCAAGTAAATCAAAAGAACAAACAAAGCAATTGAAGGGGAATAACCAGGAAAATAATATCTTGACAAATCATAAAAGAAAATATCTAACTAATGAGCAACAACAGTTAAGAAATAGAGGTTCATAGAGGAAGGTGAAGAAAATGAACCTTTGAGTGAAATAAAGTTCTTTCATTTGCTTAAAATTTACAGCATCTAAAATCAACGGCCGATGAGCTCAAATCGAGAAAGCTGAAAACTTTGACCGAAACTAGACCGGAAACTTCAAACGACCTTGTTGGAACCTCGGACCGGCGAACTCGAACATCGCCTCACTTCGAAGACGGTTTCAGAACTGAGTTTGGACTGATTTTGAAGTTGTTTTGCTGGTGATTTCCAGCTGCGTTTTTGGCTAGGAAGCCATGGCAGCAGGTCACTTATTCTATGAAGAAGAAGATCAGGAGATGGAATGGGTGGTAGGTCCGATCTGTAGCTGTCAGCTTTAGGTCCTCTGTCAGCCTTTTCTTATGGCTTTTTGTGTGTCTTTTTCGCTAATTGTATGTATTTTCACCGATCCTCTTTGAAATGGCCGCCTCTTGATTTTTTAGGGTGTTCTCTTTATATAGAGTCTAGGTTTAGGTTATTATTTTTGTGTATTTTTCAATTAGTCCCTAGGTCTTTTTGTGTTAAGTCCTTAGGGTCTTTTTTATTTGTTTTTGGTTCCAAATAAGAGTCTATAAGGGTCCCTAGACTTAATGAACTAATCCGAATTGGGCCAAGAATTGGGCTCTAAAGCTCTTAAAATTGTGATCCAACACCTTAATTGACTTCTTTTAAAATAAGATAAAAATACTACACAATGCAAAAGATAACATGAAACTATTATGTATTTTTGTATTTTCAAGATTATGTAAAGATAAAATAAAGGTACTATTTTTGTATATTTTTTATTTATTTAAATTTATGAAAGATACGTAAGCTAAATATATATATGAAAGATTCGTAAGCTAAAATATTATTTGTAATTTTCCATTTTTATGACGAAAATAAAGTAAAGAAGTCAAAAATAGTTGAAATAGCTATATTAGGCCTAAATTAAATATTTACATGCTAAAATATGAAAAATCTCAAGGAGGGTAAAAAATCACATGTTTACAGCTGCCTCTCTTTGACTGGAAATATAAAGTATTTTCAGACAAAGAACGACTAGACAGGTTTTTTGGCCCGACCTTTATTTAGAGACTAAAACTAAGAGAGAGGGGAATGTGACCGAGCTCTGGTATCTGAGCAGCCTATATATCCTTGGCTATAAAGGAATCAGGCCACGTATAGTTCAGAGGTGAGTGAGATGATGGGGTGTGCCGAGGTGGAGAGCCGGTCGATGTGTCGTTCCGCCGAGGTCCCGGTCCATGGTTCCGTTATTACATCAAAATCATCATAAAAAAACTAACTAAGCCTGTCAACTACAAATTACAAGATTCCTATCTATATCTTCAAACTTGATCTTGTGATTCTTGTTGCTTTGTTGACTTGTATTCTCCTGGTGAAATCCCTTTGTTGCCGACTTGAATTGTAATCTAAGATGTTTTTCCTTTTCTTCAGGTGGACGCTTGATTGTTGACCTTGAACTGTATTCCCATGCTCTCCAGGTGGGCGCCTGACTGCTGTGAGTACGTGATTTTTGCCTCACAAGAACTACTCCAAAAAGAAATCACAAATAATTGTTTTCTTTGTGTGCAATTGTTGAATTTTCGGGTCATTTCGTCTGTGCATGTTCATTTTTTCTAATTAAGGAAAAATACAAAAAATGGTAATACAGATGCATATGCATTTAGGAGGTAATATCACATTTTTAATCATGGGTTATATAAAAATGAAAAAATACAAACAAAATACATACATTTAGGAGTTGATTATAATATTAGGCATAAATGGGAAATCACAAAATGTGCATAGGTGTTTCTTGTCATTGTGTGGATTTTATTATTTTATGCATTAAATAATATGTGTGTAATTTTCTTTTATTGATTTTTATTTTTTTTTTAATTTTTTTTAATTTTTGAAAAAATAGAAAATAAGTTTTAAAGGTAAAAAAAAATCGGACCTCGATTGAAATCCAGGCCCAAACAAAATTTACCCCCCCCCCCACAGCCCAATCAAAACAACCCAGGTCCGGTCCAACTCAAGAATAAACCAAACGACGACGTTTGGTCATATTTCATCAAAGGCCGTTGGATTAAATCAATCCAACGGCTGATATTCCACACCCTTACCCGTAAACCCTGTCACACCTCCTTTTTCCGCACCCGCAGGGGGCGCAGGGGAGTTTTTTCCAATTAAAGGACAATCGAAACGGGATTGGTTTATTTATTTCAGAGTCGCCACTTGGGAGATTTAGGGTGTCCCAAGTCACCAATTTTAATCCCGAATCGAGGAAGAGAATGACTCTATATTACAGTCTGCGTACCAGAAATCCGGATAAGGAATTCTGTTAACTCGGGAGAAGGTGTTAGGCATTCCCGAGTTCCGTGGTTCTAGCACGGTCGCTCAACTGTTATATTCGGCTTATTTATCTGATTTTAAATACAATATGAACTTATGTGCAAAAATTAATTTTAAACCGCTTTTATCATTTACTGTTATTTTATAAGACTTGCAACGTTGTGAAAACATATCTCGAACCACGTTGCAACAATACACCCGTGATTGTTGACATATTTCGACTCGGTTGAGATTTGGATTTGGGTCACATAAATGTGCACCCGAATTAAGGAGAGTAAATTATTAAGACGTGCCTAAAGCAACTAGCGTATTGTCGTCTTGGGTAAGGCCGAAAAATTCGCTAAACGGCCTGTCCCGATTCTAAGTGTTTTAATATATATACAGTTGGAGGGCCCCGCAGCTGTGTACATTTTTATTTGACGAGGCTCGTCTCGTTCTACTTTTAAAAGGAATTCGCGACGTCATGGATATGCCTCTCGGATCACGTCACAATCAATGTACCCGTGATTAGAAATACATTTCGAATCCGTCGAGATTTGGATTTGGGTCACATAAATGTGCACCCGAGTTTAAGAAGGTAAGGTTTATTAAAGCGTATCCTAAAGAGACTAACGTGTTGTTATTTTAGGAGGGTTGTGAGATTTGCTAAGCAACCCGTCCTGGAAACTAAATGCTTCAATAATATACATTTAACAAGGGCCCCGCATTTGCACGTTTTGTTTATTTTCATCGAGGCTCATCTCGTTCTTATTTTAAAAGGATATCCTATAGCAACTACGTTTCTTATCGCGTTTGTCCTTATCAATTGAAAACAGTAGATAGTCCTAATTAATTACACGTTTGAAGTTGTTTGTAACAACATTCAGAAAGGCTTAAAAATCCGAAACGGGGCTGCATGCACAGCCGATCAAGTAACCACGGGCCCAAATCCAGCCCAAGCATGATTGGCCAGACCTGGGCCACTGCTTGTTCGATGCGAGCCTGCCGGGTCTGTTTTGACCCGGGCTCGACCCTCGTGGGGTTGAGATTGTAAACCGTGTTCTTTATCTAAAAAAAATAGGGTTTTAGCAGTTATATGTGGAACATTTATTGGAAAGGAAAGAAATTAATTTACAGTGTACGATTTTCATGCTTGGCATACATTACATGCTTATACTACACTATTGCACTAAATCTGAGATACAACCTATTGCCTTGGGCATACTCTTATCACCATCCTATATACACAATCTAACATTCAACTACCATTCATTGACAGTTATTAGGCCTGAAGGCTATCTCCAGCATCCAAAACAAGCATAAAATTTTCTACATTACATGATATTTAAAGTAGCAAACTATGTATATAAACAAAATTCTTCAGGTCTTTCATTTACATTCATGCTCAAATTTCCAGCTACATCTGACAGTGTATTGGGTGTGTACCTGGTATAGAAAGGAAAGGAAGAAAGGGAATAATCAGTCGAGTAGTGTGCCACAAACAACAGCAGCAACAGACACACAACAACAACCAACAACCACAAGTGTTTTCTACAGTCCACAGACAACCAGCAGTATTTCCCAGAACAAAAGAACCAACAGATAGTTGTGTACCAAACGAGCAAATCCCAGGAAAGAGTGATGAAATAAACAACAATAACAGAGTATTCAATGCAGCAACACTACCAATTCAACAACCAGAAGCAGCTCAGTCAGTGCTAAAGAAACTGAACTTGGCCAAGACAGCTTGACCAATATGAACTCTTATATAGCTCTCAGACAGTGTTTTGTTACAATGTTTTACTGAAACTCTCTTCTGTTTTTAGTCTTTTCTTTAAACTCACAAAACCTTTCTCAAGACTAAAAATTCCAGCCTCAAGACTCCAAAAAAAATCCAATCCCCCTCCTTATGTTTTGAAACAGCTTCTTTATAGGCTAATCGACCTAGTGCAGCTAAGCTGCCTGCCCTGCCAATTGGCAGACTGCCCATACCCTTTAAGCCCATGCCTAACATCTTTTGGTGCCAGCCATTTGCTCCCCACGCCTGGTTTATTCTTTAATCCAGGATTATGGGCTTATTTTAGTATTCCTTTTAAACCCATGCCTCATGTTTTGTTCCCCATTGTCACTAGGTTAATCATATTTTAATTACCACTTGACATATTCTGAAATTATCCCCTAATCAGACCCTGTCTTATGCCAAGATTACCCTTAACCTTGCATATTACTGTATTACCCTAACTCTTAATAGTTAGTATATAAACCTTTCTGATTTCAGCCAATACCTGAATACTAGCTAATTAAACTCAAACTGCTTTCAGGCTGATTTGTTAGATCCCTAAAGCTAATTGCCAACTCTCTTCCTTAGTTCAGGCAATGATTCAAAATTTTAAGCAAACAGGGGTGCCAATCAAATGGTATGAGTTGGCCACATTGGGAGCCAAGCCTGACCAACTCACAACCAATTGATCCAATATGCAGTCAAGGGTGTAAACTATAATCGACGTGCTACTATATCAGGCTTACAAACAACATCATAAAATAAAAGAAACAGGCACAGTAATTGTACTGAAATGTAGACTCCTGATTTTTCAATCTTTCAAGTGTATTCAGTTGACGACACTTATTTAGATGACTACACAAACTATAATATACAGCAAACAACCAATAAAACCAACAAACAAACTCATTATTAACTTAAAACGGACACAAACATGGACAGATGAGTCACAAAACAAAACAAACCAGAACATGAACGACAGATAGATTTTAGGAGGACAAAAGAAAAAGGAAAAATACCTCAGGGGAATGAAACTAAGATCGACACAAGCTCGAACTTGGACCAGGTTATTTGGGGTCTAATGGAATTTAACCGAAGTGTTCTCAACTGAGAACACTTTGGTAAAAGTCTGCTAGACCCTGATCCTGCCACTGATTCGAACAAAACCCATAGATCTGAATCCTAGGGCTCTTGAGGTTCGATTTGGGAACCGTTCAATTCCAGTCAGATTCGAACGGAACCAAAGCCACTCAGGGGGTGAGGGGGGTCAGGAGGGGCTGTGGTGTGAGTTTGGGGTCAATCGGTGTAGATCTAGTTTTTGCTCGAATCTTCGTTTGAAGATTCGAGAAGCTACAGGTTGATTTGAGGTGAGCGGTTAACGGATTTGTGTTCAGGATGGCTGGGTGCTTCGGGGATGTTATTTTGGTGGTCATCGGAACTGTAGTTACCGGGCTCATGGGGGAAAAACCTAGGCTGCTAGGGGTTTGAGAGGAAAGGGGTCCTGGGGAAGATGATGAACAGTGGCTGAAGGGGGGGTGTGGCTTGGGGCGTGGGGTAAGGGGTAAGGTTTATATACGGGGAGGGTGACTCAATCCTGGCCGTTGGATTGATCACAATTGATGGTCAGGATTGGGGAGGCTTATCAATACGGTGCCGTTTTGGTTAAGTAGGGGGTCGGTTAAAATGGGAGTGGGTCGGGTCATGAGGGCTAATAAGGGCCATCGGATCACGGGAAATGAACGGCTCAGATTAATCATCCCTGAAACGACGTAGTTTTGGTGTTGAACTACGTCGTTTTGATGGCCTGGGGAATGGGTCACTTGGGCTGCTGATTTGGGCTGCTTTTGGGCTTAGAATATTCAAAACAAACAGGCCCAAGTCCGGTTAATCTTGCACTCTTTTCTTTTTGTTCCTTTTCCTAATTTTAAAATTAAATAAATAGAAATAATAATAAAAAAAATGACATTAAAACAATCATTAATTTAAACTTTTAACACAGTTATCACTCACATATTGAAATATTCAAGTAGGTTTAAATCACCACCTAGATGCATTTCATATTTTTGTGGATTTTCTTTTAACGACCGAATTATGATTTTAATTACCCTGACATACATGCTTTGTATTTTGATCGGTAAGATTAGATGCAAAATGGACAGACCCGCAAATGATTAACAACACATGTCACGGAAAACTCGAAACATTGTATAGCGCAGTCATTTGTCACTATTTTTATTTTCTTTTGGAGCGATTGCCGGTAAAGCAAAAATCACGTGCTTACAACTGCCCCTCTTTGCACGAGGACACGAAGGGCTTTCGCGCAAAGATAAAGCGGGCGATTTTTGCTCGTCCAAGTACTCCGTGTGAAGCATTTTTTTTTTGAAAAAGATTTGTCCGAACCTTTGCTTCAGAGGTTTCCTACATATCCTGGGTTGAACAGGAATCAGGTCAATGTAGTTCGGGAAATTTGGTAGCTGAGACTACTGTGTGACTGTAGTGGTTGCTGCTGTTGTGCGCTGTTACATGCTGCTGTAGGATGCTACTGCTCGCTGATCTCCTTGTTACATTATTCTTGAAAGGAAAAACAAGAAGCTAAGCTAGAGTGTGAGATCTCATCCATCTTCAACTTGTTCTTGTTGCCTTGCTTTCTTGTCGGCTAACGCTTTCCTCCGATGCCTTTATCTTGTGACTTTGGGAGATGACGCTGGTCCTTCGCTGACGTTTGAATGCCAGTTTTCATCACTTTGCTTGATCCGCTGGGAACATGGCTTTCTTCTTTAAATCTTCCAATGGTTTCTTCAGTGGTATGTTTCTTCATCAGCATTGTCATACTGGGCATGCTACAACGTTCCCAAACTGCTTTTTTTGAGACACGTTCCTTTTTCCTTTTGAATTGCGCGCTTGCCTTTGCAGTTGTATGCTTCTTGGTGCTGGAGATTTTATTGTTTCCTGTTTGGGGATCTCTGTTGTACCCTTCCGTCTTCAGGTGGGGTGACTGATTCCAAAATCTAGAGCTGAATGTATTCCCGCATTATACTGGTGGGCGACCTAGAACTTAAAAGTATTCCCGCATTATACTGGTGGGCGACCTAGAACTTAAATGTATTCCCGCATTATACTGGTGGGCGACCTAGAACTTAAAAGTATTCCCGCATTATACTGGTGGGCGACCTAGAACTTAAATGTATTCCCGCATTATACTGGTGGGCGACCTAGAACTTAAATGTATTCCCGCATTATACTGGTGGGCGACCTAGAACTTAAACGTATTCCCGCATTATACTGGTGGGCGACCTAGAACTTAAACGTATTCCCGCATTATACTGGTGGGCGACCTAGAACTTAAATGTATTCCCCCATTATACTGGTGGGTGACCTAGAACTTAAATGTATTCCCGCATTATACTGGTGGGCGACCTAGAACTTAAATGTATTCCCGCATTATACTGGTGGGCGACCTAGAACTTAAATGTATTCCCGCATTATACTGGTGGGCGACCTAGAACTTAAAAGTATTCCCGCATTATACTGGTGGGCGACCTAGAACTTAAAAGTATTCCCGCATTATACTGGTGGGCGACCTAGAACTTAAAAGTATTCCCTCATTATACTGGTGGGCGACCTAGAACTTAAATGTATTCCCGCATTATACTGGTGGGCGACCTAGAACTTAAATGTATTCCCGCATTATACTGGTGGGCGACCTAGAACTTAAATGTATTCCCGCATTATACTGGCGGGCGACCTAGAACTTAAATGTATTCCCGCATTATACTGGTGGGCGACCTAGAACTTAAAAGTATTCCCGCATTATACTGGTGGGCGACCTAGAACTTAAATGTATTCCCGCATTATACTGGTGGGCGACCTAGAACTTAAATGTATTCCCGCATTATACTGGTGGGCGACCTAGAACTTAAAAGTATTCCCGCATTATACTGGTGGGCGACCTAGAACTTAAATGTATTCCCGCATTATACTGGTGGGCGACCTAGAACTTAAATGTATTCCCGCATTATACTGGTGGGCGACCTAGAACTTAAATGTATTCCCGCATTATACTGGTGGGCGACCTAGAACTTAAATGTATTCCCGCATTATACTGGTGGGCGACCTAGAACTTAAAAGTATTCCCGCATTATACTGGTGGGCAACCTAGAACTTAAATGTATTCCCGCATTATACTGGTGGGCGACCTAGAACTTAAATGTATTCCCGCATTATACTGGTGGGCGACCTAGAACTTAAAAGTATTCCCGCATTATACTGGTGGGCGACCTAGAACTTAAATGTATTCCCGCATTATACTGGTGGGCGACCTAGAACTTAAATGTATTCCCGCATTATACTGGTGGGCGACCTAGAACTTAAAAGTATTCCCGCATTATACTGGTGGGCGACCTAGAACTTTAATGTATTCCCGCATTATACTGGTGGGCGACCTAGAACTTAAATGTATTTGAAATTGTTTCTCCGTTCTTCCGAGAAAATTTTGACAATCGGCAGAAAATTTTCTGCCCCGGTTTTGGGTGACTTCCCTGGCTTTGCATCTTGCTGCCATCATCAATCCTTTGTTTTCCTGCAGCAGACAAAAGGATTTAATTAGTTTTTATCGTGATGGTAGAGGGTGCCTTTCTGGCGGATGATTTTTCCTTTCTTCTCTTTTCTTGCTCTATGTCCCAATTGATTAGTGGGCAAAGTTGCCTGTTGGGGGCCTCTAGCCTGCTGGGGATTGACTTTCAATTAATCCCCTTTTCCGCTTTAAACATATTCTGTGGGAGTCTACTTTTAACTCCCGAAACCACTCCCTTTAGGAGCTCATTTCCTCCAAAATTGTCGGGCACGATCACTGCATTGCCTGGGATCGGCTTCTAAGACTGTTTGTATTATTCTGCATTGGATGAATTCCCCTCTGGTTTCTGGTAGTAAGCTTTGAAAAATTCTTTTCAAGACAAGTTTTAAGAAGAAAAGATAAAAGATAGAGGGAAAAAATCTTTCTGAACCCATATTTGGTGGGGAGAAGAAACTCAAAAGAACTTATCTGGAGGACCTGACTGGTCCCTGTGATTATGACGTGCACCATAGATTCCCGACCCAGTCTATTTGTATCAATAGATTTGCCCGATGGTCTGACTTGCTGGGGATGATAAATGGCTGTTCATCTTGTTGCGGATGTAGTAGCTTTTGCTGATCTATCTTGTCGCCTCATAGTGCCCTTCGAGGGGTTTTCACTAATGAGACTCTCTCTTTTCTCTCATCTCCCGGTGCCTTATGGTGCCTGTGAGGGTTTTCACCAATAAGACTCTCTCATTTCATATCCCTCATCTTACATCGCCTCTCGGTGCCTGTGAAGGTTTTCACCGATAAGACTCTCTCATTTTATTTCTTTCGAGGAATCGGGGTGTGTTAGACATGACCCTCTTTTCTGGGGATTCCTTTGACCATCAATTCATTCCTAGTCTCGCGATCCTCTTCTTTGCTGGGGATCGGTGTATTATTCTCGGCCTCATTGCTGGACTCGACATCTCTTGAACATTGATCGGGAGGTCTTTTGGACATTGATGTTGGTTTTGGTGTGGAGTTAAAGAAAGGCTATGAAAAATGAAAATAATTTGATGGATGTTGTGCTACAACTTTTGGAATCAAACCTTTGTTGGAATTTAAAACATAACCTCTTCCCCAGTTTTCTTGCTTGGGGAATTTATTTTTTACACTTATGTTGCGCTATGTGCGTTACGCACGCTGTGCCTATTATGCACACTATGTGCCTTATGCATCCTATATTCACTATGATGCATACTATGACCGAGCCGTGAGGCGCCTACGTATCCTCTTTTGAGGAATCAGGTCAAACGTAGTTCCCAACGGTTTTGTATTTCTTATGATTTTATCTTCTTCTCTTTTTTTTTCTTTTCCTTCTTTTCATTTTCTTTCTCTTTTCTTTTTCTCTTTTTTTTTTTATGTCTTCTCCATTAGTGATTCCAAAAGAGGGGTATGAAAGAATTACTTAGGCTCAAATGGGGAATCAAGGGTTAAAAGTGTTTGGATAGAAGAAAGAATTGCCTCCGTCATCTCATTATTCAACAAATACCAAATACAAACAAATAAACCAAAAATTGCCATAATTAAAGAAATTACGCATAATATCTCTTGACTGCATCTGAATTGATAGCCATGTCGACACATCTACCCTCGACATCTGTCAAACACAAAGCACCGTTGGACAATACTCTGGTCACGATATAAGGCCCTTGCCAATTTGGGGCGAATTTGCCTTTTGCCTCGACCTGATGTGGGAGGATCTTCTTCAATACCTGCTGCCCTACTTCAAACTTCCTGGGGCGCACCTTCTTATTATATGTTCTCGCCATTCTCTTTTGGTATGCTCTTGCCATTCTCTTCTGATACAGTTGACCATGGCACACTGCTGCCAATCTTTTCTCATCTATCAGGCTCAACTGTTCCAATCGAGCTTTTACCCATTCATCATCATCAATCCCGGCTTCAGCGACAATTCGGAGGGACGGAATTTCGACCTCCGCTGGTATCACGGCCTCAGTTCCGTACACCAACAAATAAGGAGTTGTGCCTATGGAAGTTCGGACCGTAGTGCGGTAACCCAACAAGGCAAAGGGTAATCTCTCGTGCCATTGTCTGGACCCTTCCACCATTTTTTGCAGTATCTTCTTGATATTCTTATTGGCTGCTTCGACTGCTCCATTCGCCTTGGGACGATATGGGGTGGAATTGCGGTGTGTAATCTTGAATTGTTGGCATACCTCTCTCATCAAGCTGCTATTAAGATTCACACCGTTATCCGTGATGATCACTTTTGGGATCCCAAATCTGCAGATGATATGGGAGTGAACAAAGTCCACCACTGCCTTCTTGGTTACTGATTTGAAGGTTTTAGCCTCAACCCATTTGGTGAAGTAATCAATGGTCACTAGGATGAACCTATGACCGTTGGATGCTGCCGGCTCGATGGGCCCAATGACATCCATGCCCCATGCCACAAACGGCCAGGGTGCTGACATCGTATGTAACTCTGTTGGCGGAGAATGAATCAAATCCCCATGTATCTGGCATTGATGGCATTTCCTCACAAAAGTGATGCAATCGTGTTCCATGGTGAGCCAATAACACCCTGTTCGAAGGATCTTTCTTGCCAATACATATCCGCTCATGTGTGGTCCGCAAACTCCCGCATGTACCTCTGCCATAACCGTCGTTGCTTGACTGGCATCTATGTATCTCAACAGTCCCAAATCCGGGGTTCTTTTGTACAATACTCCTCCACTGAGGAAGAAACCATTCGACAAACGCCGAAGGGCTCTTTTTGGTCTCTAGAGGCATGTTCTGGATATATCCCCATTCTGAGGTATTCCTTGATATCATGAAACCAGGGTTCGCCATCTGCTTCTTCTTCTATGGCATTGCAGTAGGCATGTTGATCACGGACCTGGATGTGTAGAGGATCGACATACATTTTGTCAGGGTGGTGCAGCATTGACGCTAAGGTGGCCAAGGCATCCGCCACCTCATTGTGAATTCTCGGGATGTGTTAGAACTTCACCGATCGAAATTGCTTGCTCAGATCATGCAAGCATTGTCGGTATGGTATGAGTTTTAGATCTCGTGTTTCCCATTCACCCTGAATTTGATGTACCAAGAGGTCCGAGTCTCCCAAGACCAAGACGTCTTGGACATCCATGTCAGCAGCCAAGCGCAGACCCAGAATGCAAGCCTCATACTCGGCCATATTGTTGGTGCAATAGAAGCGTAGTTGAGCCGTAACAGGATAATGCCGTCCTGTTTCAGAAATGAGTACTGCTCCTATTCCAACCCCTTTCGCGTTTGCAGCTCCATCGAAGAAAAGCTTCCAACCCGGTTCCTCAGGCAATTCCAACTCATTTGTATGCATTACCTCTTCGTCAGGAAAATACGTTCTTAAGGGCTCGTATTTTTCATCAACGGGATTCTCTGCCAAATGGTCTGCCAGCGCCTGGGCTTTCATGGCCGTCCTCGTTACATAGACGATATCAAACTCTGTGAGCAGAATTTGCCATTTTGCCAACCTTCCCGTGGGCATAGGTTTCTGAAAGATATACTTCAATGGGTCCAAACGGGATATGAGATAAGTAGTATATGAAGACAGGTAGTGCTTCAACTTCTGAGCTACCCAAGTTAGGGCGCAACATGTTTTCTCGAGTTGAGTGTACTTGACCTCATGTACTGTGAATTTCTTGCTAAGATAGTAGATGGCCTGCTCCTTCCTTCCCGTGTCATCATGTTGCCCCAGTACACAACCAAATGAATTTTCCAGGACCGTTAGATAAAGAATCAAAGGCTTCCCTGGCTTAGGCGGGACCAATACGGGTGGATTAGACAGATACCCTTTGATTTGGTCGAAAGCCTCCTGACACTCTGCCGTCCAACCTACCGCAGCATCCTTTCTCAGCAGCCGAAATATGGGCTCACAAGTTGCTGTGAGTTGAGCGATGAACCTGCTGATGTAATTGAGTCTACCCAGCAAACTCATTACCTCTGTTTTGTTCCTTGGCGGTGGCAAATCTCGGATGGATTCAATTTTGGATGGGTCTAACTCAATCCCCCGTCGACTGACGATGAATCCTAAGCAACTTTCCTGATGGAACCCCGAATGCGCATTTGGCCGGGTTAAGCTTGATATCATACCTCCGGAGTCTTTGGAAAAATCTCCTTAGGTCTGCTACATGGTCCTCCTGACGCCAAGATTTGATGATCACATCATCGACGTACACCTCGATTTCCTTGTGTAT
The DNA here is from genome assembly GCF_000393655.2 of Nicotiana sylvestris. Classification (NCBI taxonomy): domain Eukaryota; kingdom Viridiplantae; phylum Streptophyta; class Magnoliopsida; order Solanales; family Solanaceae; genus Nicotiana; species Nicotiana sylvestris. The sequence continues at coordinate 151,434,931 of NC_091063.1, forward strand.
CATGTCATGAAACACAGCAGTCATTGCTCGCATGTACGTTGCCCCGGCGTTCTTTAACCCGAACGGCATTACCCGATAGCAGTAGGTTCCCCATGGCGTAATAAACGCTATCTTCTCAGCATCCTCCTCATCCATTAGGATCTGATGATAACCCGCATAGCAATCCACAAAGGATCTGATCTCGCGCCCAGCGCAATTATCGATCAGGATATGAATGTTGGGTAACGGAAAATTGTCCTTGGGACTTGCTTTGTTGAGGTTGCGGTAGTCGACGCACACCCTGATTTTTCCATCCTTCTTTGGGACTGGTACCACATTGGCCAACCACTCGGGATATCGAGTGACCCGAATGACCTTCGATTGCAACTGCTTAATCACTTCTTCTTTGATCTTTACACTCATTTCTGTTTTAAATTTCCTTAGTTTTTGCTTGACCGGAGGGTATGCCGGGTCAGTGGGCAATTTGTGAACCACTAAATTGGTGCTTAATCCAGGCATATCGTCATATGACCATGCAAAAACATCTTTGAATTCCATGAGGGTTTTGATCAATTCTTCTCTGACATTCGGCTCAATGTGGATACTAATTTTGGTCTCTTGGACGTTATCAGCGTCTCCTAGATTCACAGCCTCGGTGTCATTTAGGTTAGGCTTGGGTTTCTCTTCAAATTGGCACAGTTCTCGGTTTATCTCTTCGAAGGCTTCCCCTTCGTCACATTCAGATTCATCATCACAAACGACCTCTTGCATCATCGAGTCAGATTCAGATTGATTTATTAGACTAGGTCGAAGATCCGCTGTGCATGCCATGTCATTAGAACCAGTAAAAAGAGAACTGTTCAGAAATAAAAAGAACAAAACAAAATTAAAATGGGACAAAAGAAAGAACTTTATTAAATTTGCGAGATAAAAGGGTTCACACTTTTACAAAAACGAAAGTAAAATTTGGATTACACCCTTGAATAATCCGAACAAACAAACAAACAAAACATAAATCAAAGCCTACTACCAAGACTCCCCTCGGATAGGAAGAGGAGTAACCGTCCAATTGTTGGTCTTGGCCTTAGGCCCCACAAATTGTATCTCTGCTCTGCTGGAACTTTCTCCAGCTTCCACCATACTGACATCCGCGAATAGTCTCTCAAAACTCAGATTCAGGTCTTCATTTATACCGATCAAAGGTCCTCGAATCTTTGGGACCGGCGACCCCTTGGCACTTGCTTTGACAAAATACCGCGAGAGACGTGGCACCGGCTTAGGCAGAAACCAAACCCTCTTCTTCATTTTTCGCGCTTGCTTCCTATCTGCTGCGGTTGGTTTGAACCCCAATCCGAAAGTTTCCATATTTTTAGGAAGGGATACAGGTTGGACAATCCCTTGAAGCTCGATTCCCAGGCCTTTTCCTGGCACAAATCCGTTACCCAGCATTTCCGAGACCATCATGACTGTTGCGGCAGCCACCCTAGGGTGCGGGATGATTTCTCCTTCAGAAATTTTGTTGGCCGACCCTGTATCGAAAATCTGGTAGACCTAAGGACCTTTGTCATCAGCGGTCTCTATGAAAGGTACAATGGTTCCGCCCATGGTGCACGTTGTATCCTCGCCGTGTAACCCGACCTCTTGTCTTTCCCACTCGAACTTCACTATCTGATGTAGGGTGGAAGGCACTGCTTTGGCTGCATGAATCCAAGGTCGTCCTAACAGCAGGTTATAAGAAACTGTGGCATCTAACACCTGGAATTCCATGGTAAACAGGACTGGACCAATGGTCAGTTCAAGTACAACATCCCCCACAGTGGCTGTTCCGTTTCCGTCAAACCCTCGGACACAGATACTATTCTTTCGGATTCTTCCGCGGTCGATCTTTAACTGGTCCAGAGTGGATAATGGACAAATATTGGCGCTTGAGCCATTATCCACCAACACTCGAGTTACCACTGAGTCTTCACATTTGACGGCTAGGTATAAAGCTTTATTGTGCTCCGTACCTTCCACCGGCAGGTCATCATCTGAGAATGTTACCCTATTCACCTCGAAAATCTTGCTGGCAATGGTTTCCAGGTGGTTTACAGAAATCTCACTGGGTACATGAGCCTCGTTCAATATCTTCAACAGGGCCCGACGATGTTCCTCAAGAATGGAGGAGTAATGACAATAGTGAGATCTGGGCCGGTGTTTTTCTCAGCTGCTCAACCACAGAATAGTCTTGTACTTTCATCTTCCTCAGGAATTCTTCAGCCTCTTCTTCGGACACTGGCTTCTTGGTTGCCCCTGGGTTGGTTTTTCTTAACTCCACCGGAGCAAAACATCGACCTGATCGAGTCAGCCCTTGCGCCTCACAACTGACTTCTTCCACCTGCTTTCCTTTGTACATCACCATCGCCTTTTCATATTTCCAAGGCACAGCCCTGCTGTCAATCATCGGCAGCTGGACCACAGGCTTTATGGTCACCCGTTCTCTACATACCCCTTTCAACATGACCGCCGGTGTGGGCGGGATCCCTGGTATTACCAACTTGCTTGGCTCGGGTTTGCTTGTCATGGCGGACGGGCTCTTTCCCAAGATCACTACTGGCTTGACGCCTTCTGCCTGCGACTGTACACTCATTCCTCCACTGGTTGAGACTTCTTTTGGGTCGGCTTGGATCATCATCACTGTTTGCGAGGGTTTTCTCAGCTCTCCTCCCTCATACACCAACTCAATCATGTGAGTTTCGTGGTGCGCTGGCAGTGGGTTTTGGTTGATGTTAGGAGCCTCCGGTGTCTGGACCTCGATCTTATTGGTGTCAATAAGATCATGTATGGCATGCCTTAACTTCCAACACTTCTCGGTGTCATGCCCGAGCATCCCTGAGCAGTATTCACAACTGATTGATCGATCCAAATTCTGAGGTGGGGGATTTGGTTCTCGAGTCTGGACAGAACTAACCAAACCCAATTGCCGCAGCTTGTGGAACAAAGCGGTGTAGGTTTCTCCCAGCTCCGTGAAGGTTCTCTGCTTCCGCAACCTGTCATTCCTAGCATCTGGATTTCCCCGGAAGCCTGCCCCTGAAGGGTTTCTATACGCCCTTGGTGGAGGATAGGTGTTTTGTGGTGGGTAGTTATTATGTGGAGCTGGGTATGTGTTGTGGGGGGCCGGTGCGCGCCATTGTGGGCGAACCGGAGGCTGAGTGTATGCCTGAGCTTGGTGTAAGGAACAATGTGGTTCTCGAGGTGGATAGAAATTTTGTGGTGGGTTGTATGGGTATCCTGACCTGTGAGGCCTAGGTTGGTTGTAGTATGACCTGCCAACCCTGGACCAACTGCCTGCCTCGATCGTGACAACCTCTTCTTTCTTTCTTCTCAGCGCACCTCCCGTGCCGCTTTGAATAGCCTAGGTCGTGGCCTTGAGTGCCGAATAGTTCAAGATCTTGTCAGACCTCAGACCCTCTTCTATCATGACCCCTATCTTGACCACCTCGTTGAACGATTTTCCAACTGTTGTCACCAAGTGACCAAAGTAGGTTGGATCTAGTGTCTGCAAAAAATAGTCCACCATCTCTCCCTCTCTCATGGGAGGATCGACTCTAGCTGCTTGTTCCCTCCAGCGGAACCCGAACTCGCGAAAACTTTCCCCGAGTTTCTTCCCAGTTCTCAATAATGTGAGACGGTCAGGGACTATCTCGAGATTGTACTGAAAATGACCTGCAAAAGCCTGCGCCAGATCATCCCACGTGTACCACTTGCTGGAATCCTGCCTGGTATACCATTCCAGTGCAGATCCGCTCAAACTTTGGCCGAAATAAGCTATCAACAGCTCATCCTTGCCGCCTGCCCCTCTCGTCTTGCTACAGAATCCCCGCAAATGCGCCATGGGATCACCGTGCCCTTCATATAAATCAAACTTAGGCATTTTGAACCTAGCCGGGAGTTGGACGTCTGGGAAAGGGCACAGATCTTTGTATGCCACGCTGACTTGATTGCCCAATCCGTGCAAGTTCCTGAAGGACTGCTCCAGGCTTTTGAACTTTCTCAACACTTCATCCTGTTCAGGAGCCTTAACTGGCTTCTCAACCTCTGCCGGCACTTCCACATGTGGATTGTAAGCCTGAGACTCGGGTGCATGGAATGTAGGCTCAGGGGGATAGTATTGGGTATCGTGAGCCTAAAACAATGGCTCACTGGTCGTTCTCTGCAAAGGGGCCGACGTGGGTCCCACAAAGATGGGAATATTGGGTGTTGGAAGAGGTTAATGGGGTGGTGGAGCTTGGGAATCATGAGGGCTTCTTTCTTGATGATAAAGGGGATTTGGGCGGCTTGTGGAAGGGCCAGAGTGAGGGTATTCTAGCATGTGTCCCAGTGTTTCAGGGCTCTTTTGTGTTTTGGCTAGGGCTAGTTGCATTGCATTCATCTCTAGTCCCATCCTTTCAATCTTTTCCATCGCTTCTTTTAACAACTGGCTCATCGGCCTTTCTTCCTCATTGCTATTCTCCGAAGTAGTCATGCTTGTTGCTACCGGTCCTTTGGATCTGGTTTGGTATGAGTGTGTTGCCAGAGTTCTTTAACAACTAACTTGTCTGAATCAGACAATAACAAACTTCGTTAGCGTAAGATTTCAACAGATTTGATCATAACACATAGCGGATGTAATGCACCTAGGCAGTTAATCGTTTCTACATGCTTTGCCTCAAACAACATGCGTCATTCCGGTTTGCTCATTCGTCCCTTTTTAAAGTACTTTGGGAAACCCTGTGTTTTATTTTGTATTTTTATTTTTATTTATTAAAAGCGGTCGAATCTTATGGGGATTGCCTACGTATCACGTCCCCGTGTGAATCAAACCAAGCGTAGTTCTGCCTTAAAGTAAAGACACATAGAAATTCTTCCGGAGTCACTTAATTTCATTATCAAAATTTGCTATTACACATTACATCAAACAAAATAGCAATAGTACAGACTCCACGGTTTTAAACTTGGTTTGAGGAAAACAACATATGGGGAAACAACAAACAAAACGACCAGGACTCGATCAACAACTAGTTTTCCAACTTAGGGACCCACGAGGCATCTTTCGGCCCTTCCGCGGCCCTAGGTGTAAGGTCTCTTTGCAAGCTCTTCAACTCGTTCATAATCCGGTGGACGCAGCCCATGATGGAAGCGATGAGGGTTTCCCGAGGTGTTTGCTCGCATGCCAAACATTTTAGGTAGATGTGATGCCCAATTTCGTCAATTCTTGCTCGAATGTTGTCCCTTTCTGCGAACAACTGCCTTATCTGTCGGCTCTTTAATCCTAGCATTTGTGCATTGGTGGCGAGCTGATCCTGGAATATATCCATTTGCCTTTCCATCCTTGTCATTGCATTGTAATAACGTCTCCGGTCGGCCTGGGCATCTTGTGTTTGCTTGAAGATCCGCTCTTGCAACGCGGAATTTGTTTCCTTTGCTGCTTTGACGCTCAGTTCACAATTCCTCATGATTTGCTGTAGGCGCTTTCTCCGGGCCATTGTACCTTCTGCCCATTTGACCCTCATCCTTGCTATGCAAGCCTTTGATTGGTCTAATTCTTGTTGGCTCTGGATGACCTGATTTCTTAAACTGGCTATCAATCTTGCGTCGGAGCAACGCTTCCGTCGGTCGATGTTATTCTCACTGGCTTGGCGAAGGCGGGCCTTCAGAGCTTGGTTTTCTTGGGCTAGCTTGTCTTTTTCAGCCTGCTCTTGGGCGACTTGCACGTTGTTTTCAAATACAATCCTTTCAACTTGTCGCTTCAGCTTCCTGACTTCAACCAAGTAACCATCTTCTTTTGCGAGCCAGTCCCATTGTTCTTGCGATGACTCAACAAAATCTTGGAGGTGAGGCCGTTTGGTTGGTCGTTTCACAATGTTTTTCTTGTTATTCCAAGCGAGATAGGCTGGCGAGACTTCACCCCTAGACACATCACCTACCCGAGTATTTGCCGTCAGGTACTGGCATTCACTCCATATGCAATGAACTGTCTTTTCAGGAAATTGGCCGTCACTGCTGACCTCGACTGCATAAGTGCTGAGATCTTCGTCCGGGTGTAGTACTTGGCATCTTCCTAACTGTCTCATCACCCTGTAAGGGGCATAAGGTTGAATACCTTTGAGTCCCATCAAAAGGAAATGAGGACCAGTGGCGGGCATGTATATGATTTCTCCCACAGAAAGCCAACCCAAAGTCCAGTTTATTTGATCTGCAGCGATGACCCGGAGATGGGATATCCATTCTTCAAACCTTCCTGGTGATCGGAAACCTGAAACCCTTAGGTTATAACCTTCGATGCAACCCCCATTTGTAGACATGTAGCGCATATACTGAGGATGGTGACACAAGTGTTCGATCATCCACATCTGTAATAACAAGTTGCACCCCTCGAAGAAGTCTGCTCCGACCTTACAAGCCGTGAGGGCTCGGTACATTTCCGACACTATCATAGGAGCAAGGATGCTTTTATCGTTGGTAATCAGGACTTTGACGATTCCAGCCACCTTCAGGTCGATATTTCTATCTTTTCGGGGAAACACCACAAGGCCCAAAAATGCCACCATAAAAGCGAACCGCCTATGCTCATTCCATTTTACCAGACTTCCCCTGCTGCAAACACCACTTTCTGGATCATTAAATCCTCATATGCTTCCGTACCTCTGGTATATGAATTGTAGGGTATAAAAACCTCTATCTAGTTCGGCATACGGGACTCCCTTGCTTATCTTCAACAGATCCATGAACTTGTGTGAATTCACGGCTCTTGGAGCGATCAGGTATTTGTGTCTCAAACCTTCAGTGACGTCCATGTAACCCGCCATTTCTTCTAAGGTTGGGGTGAGTTCAAAATTCGAGAAACGGAACACGTTGTGGGCCGGATCCCAAAATGTAACCAAGGCCTTTATGATGTCGCACCGAGGCCTGACGTTCAACAAATCAACCAAACCTCCCAGGTGCAGTTTGATCTTGTCTTGTTCTGATCTTTCCAAATCCTCCCACCATAATCGCACCTCCAGAGGGATTTTGTTTCTAACTGTTACCGGCAAACTTGGATTTATGCTCATTCTGCATGTTTATTGGGGTGATTAAGCAAAGATCCAGACTTATTGGACTCAAATACCAAATGGACACACCTTTCTTCTAAAAAACGAAATTTTGGTTGTTTTTCAAAAGTATGATGTCACCTTAAAACTTTCGTTCTTTGGGTCGTACCTATATTTTGAAAAACAAGTTGAGCCCGATGGGGGTTGCCTACGTATCCCGCACCACGCGAGAATCAAACTGACGTAGTTCAGGCATAAATTGAATTTTGGGGACACCCTATTTTTCTCTTAAAAATGAATCAAAGACTCCCTTTTTAAAACAAATTAATAAGACACACATTTTTTTTATGTTTTTATTTTTTTATTTTTTTTTTATTTTTTTTTTGTTTTCAAAATTCTGACAGAGCTTTAACCATTTTTGTGACTTTTCAAGAATAAATAATTAACCCCTTAACCGTTATTCCTCTTCCTTTTCCAAACATTCCCGATATTCAGAAACTGGTCAGCATGCAAGCCTTGAAACCAATAAATGCATAAAGCAAACAGGATGTAGCAGGATGGTCTTTATTCTCAGGTTGCCTGTCCTAGACGGACCCAGCCCCTGTGCTGAGTCCCCTAAGTCAAATGCACATGATGCAAATAAGCGTTCCTACTAGGGATCCGGCATGAAGTTATGTTATGCTAAGCTGTAAAACCTAGGTGTTTGTTCTAGACCTGGCTTACCCGAGCGGACAACTCGAGCCAAGGATGGGAGCTGTGTACCGGTAACCAAAAGGCCATCCGATTTTGCAACTCCTCCGAATCCTCGTTCTATTTTGGCATATGACACTAACAGAAAGAAGCCACGACCAGCGTGCGCTCCTCAAGAGAGAAGAGAAGGGTTTCGGCACAGTTTATATGTACAGTTCCAACAATATCAAAGCAGTAAAAGCAGCATTTAGCACATTAGGCTCAAAACATGTAATAAAAATCAGATAATAAATAAAGCCAACTAATAACAATTATTCTAAGCTCGAATTCTTAACCCTGGACCAGTGGTTCTGGGTTTTGATCCCCAGCAGAGTCGCCAGAGCTGTCACACCTCCTTTTTCTGCACCCGCAGAGGGCGCATGGGAGTTTTTTCCAATTAAAGGACAATCGAAACGGGATTGGTTTATTTATTTCAGAGTCGCCACTTGGGAGATTTAGGGTGTCCCAAGTCACCAATTTTAATCCCGAATCGAGGAAGAGAATGACTCTATATTACAGTCTGCGTACCAGAAATCCGGATAAGGAATTCTGTTAACCCGGGAGAAGGTGTTAGGCATTCCCGAGTTCCGTGGTTCTAGCACGGTCGCTCAACTGTTATATTCGGCTTATTTATCTGATTTTAAATACAATATGAACTTATGTGCAAAAATTAATTTTAAACCGCTTTTATCATTTACTGTTATTTTATAAGACTTGCAACGTTGTGAAAACATATCTCGAACCACGTTGCATCAATGCACCCGTGATTGTTGACATATTTCGACTCAGTTGAGATTTGGATTTGGGTCACATAAATGTGCACCCGAATTAAGGAGAGTAAATTATTAAGACGTGCCTAAAGCAACTAGCGTATTGTCGTCTTGGGTAAGGCCGAAAAATTCGCTAAACGGCCTGTCCCGAATTCTAAGTGTTTTAATATATATACAGTTGGAGGGCCCCGCAGTTGTGTACATTTTTATTTGACGAGGCTCGTCTCGTTCTACTTTTAAAAGGAATTCGCGACGTCATGGATATGCCTCTCGGATCACGTCACAATCAATGTACCCGTGATTAGAAATACATTTCGAATCCGTCGAGATTTGGATTTGGGTCACATAAATGTGCACCCGAGTTTAAGAAGGTAAGGTTTATTAAAGCGTATCCTAAAGAGACTAACGTGTTGTTATTTTAGGAGGGTTGTGAGATTTGCTAAGCAACCCGTCCTGGAAACTAAATGCTTCAATAATATACATTTAACAAGGGCCCCGCATCTGCGCGTTTTGTTTATTTCATCGAGGCTCATCTCGTTCTTATTTTAAAGGGATATCTTATAGCAACTACGTTTCTTGTCGTGTTTGTCTCTATCAATTGAAAACAGTAGAAAGTCCTAATTAATTACATGTTTGAAGATGTTGTAACAACATTCAGAAAGGCTTAAAAATCCGAAACGGGGCTGCATGCACAGTCAGCCGATCAAGTAACCACGGGCCCAAATCCAGCCCAAGCATGATTGGCCAGACCTGGGCCACTGCTTGTTCGATGCGAGCCTGCCGGGTCTGTTTTGACCCGGGCTCGACCCTCGTGGGGTTGAGATTGTAAACCGTGTTCTTTATCTAAAAAAAACAGGGTTTTAGCAGTTATATATGGAACATTTATTGGAAAGGAAAGAAATTAATTTACAGTGTATGATTTTCATGCTTGGCATACATTACATGCTTATACTACACTATTGCACTAAATCTGAGATACAACCTATTGCCTTGGGCATACTCTTATCACCATCCTATATACACAATCTAACATTCAACTACCATTCATTGACAGTTATTAGGCCTGAAGGCTATCTCCAGCATCCAAAACAAGCATAAAATTTTCTACATTACATGATATTTAAAGTAGCAAACTATGTATATAAACAAAATTCTTCAGGTCTTTCATTTACATTCATGCTCAAATTTCCAGCTACATCTGACAGTGTATTGGGTGTGTACCTGGTATAGAAAGGAAAGGAAGAAAGGGAATAATCAGTCGAGTAGTGTGCCACAAACAACAGCAGCAACAGACACACAGCAACAACCAACAACCACAAGTGTTTTCTACAGTCCACAGACAACCAGCAGTATTTCCCAGAACAAAAGAACCAACAGATAGTTGTGTACCAAACGAGCAAATCCCAGGAAAGAGTGATGAAATAAACAGCAATAACAGATTATTCAATGCAGCAATACTACCAATTCAACAACCAGAAGCAGCTCAGTCAGTGCTAAAGAAACTGAACTTGGCCAAGACAGCTTGACCAATATGAACTCTTATATAGCTCTCAGACAGTGTTTTGTTACAATGTTTTACTGAAACTCTCTTCTGTTTTCAGTCTTTTCTTTAAACTCACAAAACCTTTCTCAAGACTAAAAATTCCAGCCTCAAGACTCCAAAAAAAATCCAATCCCCCTCCTTATGTTTTGAAACAGCTTCTTTATAGGCTAATCGACCTAGTGCAGCTAAGCTGCCTGCCCTGCCAATTGGCAGACTGCCCATACCCTTTAAGCCCATGCCTAACATCTTTTGGTGCCAGCCATTTGCTCCCCACGCCTGGTTTATTCTTTAATCCAAGATTATGGGCTTATTTTAGTATTCCTTTTAAACCCATGCCCTCATGTTTTGTTCCCCATTGTCACTAGGTTAATCATATTTTAATTACCACTTGACATATTCTGAAATTATCCCCTAATCAGACCCTGTCTTATGCCAAGATTACCCTTAACCTTGCATATTACTGTATTACCCTAACTCTTAATAGTTAGTATATAAACCTTTCTGATTTCAGCCAATACCTGAATACTAGCTAATTAAACTCAAACTGCTTTCAGGCTGATTTGTTAGATCCCTAAAGCTAATTGCCAACTCTCTGCCTTAGTTCAGGCAATGATTCAAAATTTTAAGCAAACAGGGGTGCCAATCAAATGGTATGAGTTGGCCACATTGGGAGCCAAGCCTGACCAACTCACAGCCAATTGATCCAATATGCAGTCAAGGGTGTAAACTATAATCGACGTGCTACTATATCAGGCTTACAAACAACATCATAAAATAAAAGAAATAGGCACAGTAATTGTACTGAAATGTAGACTCCTAATTTTTCAATCTTTCAAGTGTATTCAGTTGACGACACTTATTTAGATGACTACACAAACTATAATATACAGCAAACAACCAATAAAACCAACAAACAAACTCATCATTAACTTAAAACGGACACAAACATGGACAGATGAGTCACAAAACAAAACAAACCAGAACATGAACGACAGATAGATTTTAGGAGGACAAAAGAAAAAGGAAAAATACCTCAGGGGAATGAAACTAAGATCGACACAAGCTCGAACTTGGACCAGGTTATTTGGGGTCTAATGGAATTTAACCGAAGTGTTCTCAACTGAGAACACTTTGGTAAAAGTCTACTAGACCCTGATCCTGCCACTGATTCGAACAAAACCCATAGATCTGAATCTTAGGGCTCTTGAGGTTCGATTTGGGAACCGTTCAATTCCAGTCAGATTCGAACGGAACCAAAGCCACTCAGGGGGTGAGGGGGTCAGGAGGGGCTGTGGTGTGAGTTTGGGGTCAATCGGTGTAGATCTAGTTTTTGCTCGAATCTTCGTTTGAAGATTCGAGAAGCTACGGGTTGATTCGAGGTGAGCGGTTAACGGATTTGTGTTCAGGGTGGCTGGGTGCATCGGGGATGTTATTTTGGTGGTCATCGGAACTGTAGTTACCGGGCTCATGGGGGAAAAACCTAGGCTGCTAGGGGTTTGAGAGGAAAGGGATCCTGGGGAAGATGGTGAACAGTGGCTGAAGGGGGGTGTGGCTTGGGGCGTGGGGTAAGGGGTCAGGTTTATATACGGGGAGGGTGACTCAATCCTGGCCGTTGGATTGATCACAATTGATGGTCAGGATTGGGGAGGCTTATCAATACGGTGCCGTTTTGGTTAAGTAGGGGGTCAGTTAAAATGGGAGTGGGTCGGGTCATGAGGGCTAATAAGGGCCATCGGATCACAGGAAATGAACGGCTCAGATTAATCATCCCTGAAACGACGTAGTTTTGGTGTTCAACTACGTCGTTTTGATGGCCTGGGGAATGGGTCGCTTGGGCTGCTGATTTGGGCTGCTTTTGGGCTTAGAATATTCAAAACAAACAGGCCCAAGTCCGGTTAATCTTGCACTCTTTTCTTTTTGTTCCTTTTCCTAATTTTAAAATTAAATAAATAGAAATAATAATAAAAAATGACATTAAAACAATCATTAATTTAAACCTTTAACACAGTTATCACTCACATATTGAAATATTCAAGTAGGTTTAAATCACCACCTAGATGCATTTCATATTTTTGTGGATTTTCTTTTAACGACCGAATTATGATTTTAATTACCCTGACATACATGCTTTGTATTTTGATCGGTAAGATTAGATGCAAAATGGACAGACCCGCAAATGATTAACAACACATGTCACGGAAAACTCGAAACATTGTATAGCGCAGTCATTTGTCACTATTTTTATTTTCTTTTGGAGCAATTGCCGGTAAAGCAAAAATCACGTGCTTACAAACCCTATCCGACCCATTGCCCCAATTCAGCCCGACCCCAACATTAAACCAAACGACATCGTTTGGTTAAATGAACTGATCCTGGCCATGGATCATGTTTGATCTGACGGTCATTATCAATCCACCCCACCCCTATATAAACCCCAAATCCATACCCCGGCCCCCTAACTAAGCACCCCCCCTTCTCCTATTCATCATCGTCTTTGAAGACGATACCCCTAACCCTAGCCGCCCTAACTCCCCATCGCCTGAAACCCGGCGGCAACAACGTCGCCGATTACCACCTTAACACCCCTGAACCCCCTGACCATCCTCTATCCAAATCTGGTAGCCACTAAGTTTGAATCCTTCTGGAGTTTCTCGAATCTTCATTTGAAGATTCGAGCCAAACTCAGATCCAAACCCAACCATCTCTGATGGTTTCCAAATCAACACCATAGCACCCCCTAACCCGCCTCGTTATGGATCTGTTGTTTGTTTGGCTCGAATCACCTCAAAGCTTCTCGAATCTTCATCTGAAGATTCGAGCCAAACATGAACTCACCCAGATCTGTCTCAAATTCACACCCAATGACCCCTAGGCCTCCCTCACCCCTAAGTCATCTTTGGTTCCTTTCGAATCTGCCCAGATTTGGTCGAACCCTAAATCTGAGAAAAATGAAACCCTAAAATGCCAACTCGTGGAATCTGTCCAATTAAATGAGGGATTGAGGTCTAAGAGACTTTAATCGAGGTATTCTCAATTGAGAATACTTCGAATAAAGTCTTTTCAACCTCAAAAGGTCCGAATCCAAAGCTGAGTTTTGTCTGTGTAAGATTGAAGATTCAAAGGTATTTTTCTACTTCTTTTTGTTTCCTACGTGTATATTGTTGCCTATTTTAGTAGTCTGTGTAATTTTCCTAGTTGTTTATTTGATTCTGTCTCATACCCGTTCATGTGATCAAATAATGACATTTGTCTCTGTTTGTTATGTTTGTTTACAATGTGTGTAATCGACTCGATTAAGTTCGTCGATTAGTTATATTATAAAATCATGTTTCTGATAATGCTGATTGTAATAACCTGTTTACCTGTTTTTGATTGATTATTATCATTTTGTTGTAATCAGTTAATTAGTTCTTGCCAATTAGTTGGTTCTTGTTTAATAAGTCAGAAAGTTTATCAAACATTTGTGTATTGATTTCTGAGCAGTTGGTTTCAGGCAGTGTCAATACTGACAATGCTCCTGCATTTGTTTGATTTTAGTTCTATTTCAAAGTCAGTTCAAATTGTTCTGTTGTTTAGTGTGATGTTGGGTTTAAATTCAATTTCACAAGTTTTGATTAGATACAATTGTGTTAGAAGGTTGCATTCTCAGTTAAGATTCAGTCCAGAGCTTAAGAAAATTGGTTATAGCTGTTTAAATCAGAAAGCAGGTTGATAATCAAGTTTGAACAGATTATAAAATCTGTTTTGTATCAGATTCTGATTTTTGTATTAAGGGCAGTAATAACAGTAGGATTTCAGGGGTATTTCTGGGATAGAAATAGTAGGAATAATATGTTAGTATTAGTGTGTTATAGTGAAATGTTGATGGCTATAATTTAATGTAATAATGGGAAACCAAGGGAAGTGGAAGGGTTGAAAATCAGGAAAAGTTTTACTTAATGGGATTTAAAGTAATAAAGCAGAATTTTAGTGGGATTTTCTGATTTTAAAAGAAAGAAGGGGTCCGGGCAGCATTAGAGTGCAGAGTTATATAAGAGAGGAGTTGGGACTGATTTGAAGGGAGAGAAACATACACAGAAAAAAAGGAAGAGAATCAGATAGAGAGAGAGAGGAATCTGAAAATTAGGAGATACACACAGAGAGAAAAGAGACACAAGGAAAAACTGAAAAAAAATAAATCAGAAACAGAAATCTGAAAAGGAGGAAGAAAACAGAAAAAGAAATAGAAAAGAGAACACTCACACACACACAGAATCTGAAACAGATATAGAAGAAGGAAAGAAAATCAGAAACATAGTTTTCTTTGAACCTGTCCGGGTCTGTTTGTTGATATTGCTTGGGTTAAATCTGAAATTTTTCTTAAAATTCTGTTACTATTCGTCTGGTTCCAAGGGTCTTGTTATTTTGCTCAAATCTGCTGAATTATTTGGCAATTTCTGCTGATTTTGTTGCTGCCGCTACTGCTGAAATTTGCCTCTTTTACCCTCATTTCCAAGTATATATCTTTAGACTCGTGCTGTGGAAAATTTCAACATTGCAAAAATGAATGAAGTTTGGAATTAATATTATGTCTTCTACTCGTTTAAGTCTATTAGTTTAAATTGCAGTTTTGTTTCAGTTGGTTAATATAGTAGTATGTTTGACATGATGACTATTAGTTAATCATTCCCTTTTGAAGTTCGTATAAGTGTTGTAATAATGTTATCTATTTCAGAATTTCATTAAAGTATAGTTATGATTGAATTGTCAAGATAGGGAACATGGCATAAAGTTGGCCATTAATTAAGTCTTGTGACATTGTTAGTTAGGTACAGAATAGTATGGAAATATCAAGAAAATACATTATTAGTCTATTTTGTTAATTATTTGGTTGTTGTTTAAGGCTAGATGATGTTGGTTGCATTTTGTTCATATATGACGTAATAATGGTTATGTTTATAATAAATAGTTGAAAGGTGCATTGATAAAGTCCGTTATGTTCACAATGTTGGAATATGGCGAATGGTGTAGGGGTATATTCATGTTATATGTGATATCGTCTTATTAAGTCAACAGGTAGATTAGTTCTCTTTCTTAATAACAAATGGCATAGTTATTTGAATGCAATCAACTCATTTCTTTAAAAATAATGTAAAAGATAAGTCAACAATTTTTACAACGTGTAAAGTTAGTGTTTGCCAATAGTTTGCATAGGTTGAGAATAAGAATTGGTTTGATTATGTATATCCCAAACTCAATCATAAGCAGAATTAACCGAAATAATCATGCCCATTGGATTAAGAACAAGTGATGTAGAAGGAGATTAGGCTTATAAATTGTAACAATTTTAAGAATGTAAAATAGCATTCGCTACAAATAGAATAATGAAAATTCTTCGAAAATATCGCTTCCTTTCATAAATCAATTTTTTTTAGTTTTATACGCAATTCACTTTTTGGATATACACATATTGTATTTACGAGAAAAATGGTAGTATTAATCACACGTTGTTTATTTTTTACTCTTTAAATTTGAATGGCTTGGAGGAATATAATTCACACGCGAAAAATATAATTCGCGGTCAACACTTAATAAACTGTGAATTCTTTTCAAAGAATTTAAAGGCATCTCAAATAGGGATTTCTCATGACTTTCACATAAAAATGTATGGATGTAATAAACAATTTGTGAAAAATTTATACTACCATCAAGAATATTTTTCGTGATTAGGGATACGTTCGCGTGACCTGATTATATTTCTAAAAGCAATTCGGATTATGCGTTCGCGCAACTTCGAGTGAACATTTAATAAAAAGGGGTTCTTCGGAGAATATCAAATTAATTTCATATAACCCGAGATGTGCGGTTCACTATTTAATTATACAAGAGCGACGAACATTCTTAATTTTATTCTAAGCACGATTTCGAACATAAGTCTATTTTTATAATAAAAATAAACAAAAAAAATATTATCAATCTTATTGTGTACACGTATGCGTGACACGATTCTTCACGTTCATAAAAAATATATAACACGAATATACGTACGCGTGATTTGTTTAAGGGTCTATAATTATAAACAATCTAAGGCGGTAACGGAATTATATAACAACAGAAAAATATATTTAGTAAATCAAGATAATTAAGCCAAGTATAAAAAATGGTTAAGCGACTGTGCTAGAACCACGGAATTCGGGAATGCCTAACACCTTCTCCCAAATTAACAGAATTCCTTACTCGGATTTCTGGTTCGCAGAATAACAAACAGAGTCATATTCTCCTCGATTCGGGATTAAAACCGGTGACTTGGGACGCCTTAAAAATTCCCAGGTGGCGACTCTGAAACAAACAAACAAATCCCGTTTCGACTGTCCTTTAATTGGAGAAAACTCCTTCGCACCCTCGCGGGGGCGGAAAGAGGAGGTGTGACAGCTCTGGCGACTCTGCTGGGGAACTAAAGTTGTTAACCCAGAACCACTGGTTCAAGGTTTAAGAATTCGAGCTTAAAATGACTGTTATAGTTGGCTTTATCTATTATCTGATTTTTACATGATATATGCCCAATGTGCTAAATGACACTTTTACCGCTTTAATATTATCTGAATTGTGTATATACAACTGCTACGAAACCCCTTCTTTCTGAGTCTTCTGAATTTATGGTGCACACGTGCGCGTGACCCACCTTTCTGTTAAAGTCATACCAAATAAGACGAAGTTGGGACAAGTAACTAGGCCGGGCAGACTTTCGTGCTCCCGGTACGTTGCCCCCACTTCGGCTCAAACTGTCTGTTTGGGTAAGCCAGGTTTAGAACAATCAGCCTCAGGTTTTTCACTTAGAATAACTCAGCCATGTGCCGGATCCCTAGTAGGAAACGTCTATTTGCATCATGTACATTTGGCCTTGGAGACTCAACACAGGGGTTGGGTCTGTCTAGGACAGGTGAACCCGAAATGAAAAGACCATCCTGATGCATCCTACTTGCTACTTGTGCACTCATTTGCCTCGTATTTGCTTGTTGACCAGCTTTAAAAAAAAGTCATTGTGAGAGCCGAGGAATAAAATGGGTTGTTTTAGAAAATTCCCAAAAAACAGTTTTAAGTTTTGAAAAAGAAGAAGTGTTAATTAAATAAATAAAAAATATAAAAAAATGATTTTTTTATGAGTGTCTGTTTTCAAAATGAGTCTTGATTTTTGTTAAAATTAATCGCAAACACAAAATGAGCACTACCCAAAACCCACCGTCCGCAAATGCAGATGAGGTTCTATTTCGGCTTTAGATGTGGTGGCATGAGTTAGGAGAAGATGGTCAAAAATGGGTCATTAAACATTTGGGAACTCTCACAGATATTATGAAAGTTAAACCACGTGATGATTTGATTGCGGCATTAGTAACTTTCTGGGACCCTGTTCACAATGTTTTTCGCTTCTCTGATTTTGAGCTTACTCTTACATTAGAAGAGATAGCTGGATATGCCAGTTTTGATGGAGATTTAAGAAACCAAAGTCTTATATTCCCAAAAGCTCCCTCAATGCATCGGTTGTTTGGGCTCCTGAACATCAGTAATCAAATCAGAAAAAGCAACGTTATCAACGGGTGTTGTTCTTTCAACTTCCTACATTCAAGGTTCGGAAAGCCAGATGGATTTGAAATTCATGAGAAGGGCCTTACTAACAAGCAGAACAAAGACACCTGGCAGATTCACCGTCGCTTCGCCTTCATGGTGGCTTTTCTAGGAATCATGGTCTTCCCTAACAAAGAACGAACAATTGATATTTGCACAGCTAAAGTCGTACAGGTCCTCACTACCAAGGAAAATCACACCCTTGCCCCGATCATTCTCTCAGACATTTATCGGGCATTGACCTTATGTAAATCAGGGGCAAAGATCTTCGAAGGGTGCAAAATTTTGTTGCAAATGTGGATGATTGAACATCTCCAACATCACCCTAAGTTCATACAGTATGGTCCAAGCCATGATAATTTCATCGAGAGTTATGAAGAAAGAACAAAGGATTATAAGTCTCCAGAAGGGGTCGAAGCCTGGGTATTTCATCTAAGATAGTTATTTACACATGTCAAGTCGAATCGAGTGGACTTTGGGATGGCTCCCGGTAAGGGAAGTGATACACATGTCAACCTCAAATAGTTATTTACTACTATTGGGATTGAGAAGCATCCAGCCATATGCGCCACAAAGAGTTTTAAGACAACTAGGGAGATACCAAGTAGTTCCTGATGATGAAGATTTGAGTATGCAAGTAATCGAGTTACACCCTGAAGCCACTCTTCCCGAGGCTTTAATTCAGCAAATGTGGAATGGATGTCGATACTTGAAAGATGATACTCAAGTTCCATACACTACAAAGGGCGAGATAAATCCAGGATATGCAAGGTGGTTTGAGAAACGGTCCTGCGTGGATGATGCACCAGAACCCGATATAAAAAGGCCAACAAAAAGACCCCATGTTCAAAACTTTAACGACAAAATCCAAGAGCGGTTGATTTGGGGAGAAAAGGAAAAAGGGTACAAAGCAACTATCCATGCCCTAAAGGAAAATCTGAGGAGCCTCAGTTTGGAGAAAGATTTGCAAGCACAAGAAGCAGAAGGCGAGAAGAAGAGTCTAGCTTGTGAGAATAAAAATCTTCACGCTCAATTTCAAAAAATGAAGAAAGCTTACGAAACACCAATGAGGAGTTGGAAGGATCAAAAAATCATCGCCAATCTTTTTGAAAAAATGCAAGATTGTGATTCCATTTTGGCAAAAACCGAAAAGGCGTTGAGCAAAGCTAAAGAAAGAATCCAACAATTAAACGAAGAGGCCAGATCTAATAAGGAACGCCAAGTAAGGCAATCCGAAAAAGACAGGGCACAATTCAAGAAGGAAAAAGACCGTTGGATACATTTAGAAGCCCAATTTCATGCACAACTGGAAGAAGCGAGAAGATACAACAGAGAGCATCAGCATGCAGACATCGACAGAGAAAGAGCACAAGAAAGACTCGATCAGGCCAGACTCCGAGCTCAATTAGAGTCAGCTTTAGATCGTGAAGACCGTATCAGAGATATAGCCACCACTCGCCAACAGAAACTGCAAAACCAAGACCAACATCTCCAAGACTTCAGGGCACAAATCCATGATTTAGCGGTTTATACATCTCAAAGTTATGTAAACTGCCAAGGGATGGATTGTGAAAGGTTTATAGAGCATGCACCTATTTTTGTCCGTCATCTGGCAATGGAGTTAGAAAGAATGTATCGTACGCTGAGAGGTCATCCGGGTCAAGCCCCACCATGAGCAGATAATTCGATGATTGACAACGAAAGTGGGAAGTGGAGCGTGTTCAGAGATGTTAAGAGTTGTGTCTTTTATTTGATTTGGGTGTGTGTCGAGTTTTTAAATCATTTTCGTATAATGTTTTCCAAATGTAATGTTTGTTCCATTTTTATAAAATAAATAAAAGTGTTGACAATTGCCTTATGGTTCAAACTACGCAAGGTCTGATTCATGCGGGGGCATGATACGTAGGCAATCTCTATAAGATTCGACCACATCCACAATTATAAAATAAAATAAGAATGAGTAACAATAAAAAAAAATTCAAGAAAAGCTGGGATGACACAAGCAGCTGAGCAAATGCATAATAGAAAAGGGTTATTTGTCTAGGAACATTGCATCTCAACGTGTAATTATACATGTGTTAAACTCTCAAAACTAACAAGTTTGCTCATTTCCAGAAATCAAGCAGTTAGTTTTTCTAAGAGATAATGGCATATTATCATTATCACACTAGATCAAAAGGACCGATACCCGAAAGTATGTCTATTCCGGATATCGACACAGGTATTGAGATAGAACAGATGAACGTTGGCAAAATGAAAGAAGAAATGCTTAAACTCAAGCAGCAAATGGCTGAGATGTATCGGACCTGGTCTACAGGACAATCACCCCCATCTTACCCAGCTAACCCTGCTCCATCACTAGCCCAAGCTCAAGATAATCTTACCACTGAACTATCCCCAAATTTCCCCATCTACCAACACTACCGAGGCACCACCTCTCAGACACTGCAGACTCCACCTCCGAAACCAGTTCCATACCATCCTCCACCAGTGACTCCTGTCTTCATAGCACCTCCCCCGGCTACATTCCAAAAATCTCCTAGTGAGCCTATACTCCAGGCCCAGGACAATCAATACTACCCCCGGAGCCCACCTTCAAAGCCTCCGAAATCTATTCAACTACTCCTCGTTTTGACCTCTCAACCGAAATTGACAAGCCAGCCAAAAATGCTGAACAAGAAGAGATGTTTAGAAAGGTCAAAAGCCTAGAACAATCGTTCCGAGATATGCGAGGGTTAGGAGGACAGGTCAGTGTGGCCTACAAGGATTTATGCTTATTCCCAAATGTGCAATTGCCAGTTGGTTTCAAGATGCCCAAATTTGACCTGTATAACGGGCACGGTGATCCAGTAGCCCACTTGAGAGGATTCTGCAGCAAGATGCGAGGAGCTGGGGGAAGAGACGAATTATTGATGGCTTACTTCAGTCAAAGTTTGAGCGGATCAGCTTTAGAGTGGTATACACGCCAGGACCATGGGAGATGGTACACCTGGGATGACCTAGCACAGGCATTTGCTTACCACTTCCAATACAATCTGGAAATCATCCCAGATCGACTATCTTTGACAAAATTTGAGAAAAAGCACAATGAAAGTTTTAGAGAGTATGGTTTCCGGTGGAGGGAACAGGCAGCAAGGGTGGATCCTCCTATGAAGGAAAGTGAAATGGTAGACTACTTCCTACAAGCCCTGGAGCCAACTTACTATGCCCATTTGGTTTCAGCGGTAGGAAAATCATTCAACGAAGTAGTGAAGATGCGAGGTATGGTGGAAGAAGGCCTCAAGACAAATAAAATCATGAGTTATTCGGCTATTAAGGCGACTACTCAAGCTATTCAAGGTGGGGTAGGAGGAATCGGAAGAAAGAAAAGGGAGGAAGAAACGGTGGTTGATTCAGGAACTTGGTCAGGATCCGGAGGTTCACCTCATTACTACAATCAACATCGGTCCCACCAATCAACTTACCACCACAATTCACCCCAACATTACTATCACCCGTCGGAACCTCATTTTTCTATCAATCATGCACAAGCATACAATCAGCCACCTGCTCACGCTCATTGGCGCGCCCCTGTCATATCAAGTACTTACCCACGAGCCTACCCCGGACCAGGTTTCAGGCCTAGGCAAGCATTCAGGGGAGAAAGGGAACAGAAAAAGGAAACCTTCACTCCATTGGGTGAATCCTACACTAGTTTGTTCCACAGGTTGAGACAGCTAGACATGCTAAGGCCGATACAATCCAAGCTGTCCAATCCTCCTCCAAAGAATCTGGACTACACCATAAGCTGTGAATATTGTTCCGGTACACCAGGCCATGATATAGAAAAATGCTGGCATTTGAAGAATGCAATACAAGAGCTGATTGATACTAACAAAATTGAAGTTCAAACCCCCGAAGCTCCCAATATCAACAAAAATCCAATGCCAGCCCATCAGGAGGCCAATATGCTAAAAATAGTACGGGCTGATGGGGAAACAAAGAAGCCATCGCAAACCGTCATGATGATTAGGTCTCATGAAGCCAAGCCAGAAGAGCAGTTAACAGAGGAGAAGTCGGTACCTAAGCAAAACAAAAAGGGTGATGAACCATCTGTGGTATTTGAGAAGGGGTCTTCAAGCAAAATTGCTACAAAGCGGGAAGGATTAAAAGTGATTGTACCAGGGATCGCCAGCAAACTCATTGTAGTCGTGGAGGGAGCCCGTATAGAGCGGGTTATTATCAAGCCGGTAACCCAGTTACCAGTGATCAACAACAAGGCCATTCCATGGAACTATGAATGGGTGACTGTAATGTACAAAGGAAAAGAAGTCAAGGAAGAAGTCTGTGAGGTACAAGGCTTGACTCATTCGGGAAGATGTTTCACTCCCGAGGAGTTAAGAAAAACTAAAAATCCAACACTAATAAAGAAAGCTGTGACGGAAGAAGAAGCGGAAGAATTTTTGAGAAAAATGAAGCTCCATGACTATTCTGTTGTGGATCAATTGAAAAAGACGCCCGCTCAAATCTCATTATTGTCATTACTGATCCATTCAGGGGAGAACCGTCAAGCTTTGATGAAAATCCTGAATGAGGCACACGTTCCTGATAAGATCTCCGTGAATCATTTGGGAAAAATAGCCAACAGAATCTTTGAGGCAAACAGAATCACATTTTCTGATGATGAACTGCCTATGGAAGGTACTGAGCACAACAGAGCTCTTTACCTCACATTGAAATGTGAAAACTCCGTAGTAACCTGGGTATTGGTTGACAACGGGTCAAGCACAAATATTTGCCCTCTCTCCACTCTGGGCAAGTTGAAAATCAAAGAGGAGAGGATCCAGAAGAATAGTATTTGCGTACGGGGGTTTGACGGTGGAAGCAGAGATTCATTTGGCGACATAGTGCTGGAACTGACAATAGGTCCAGTTGAATTCACAATGGAGTTTCAAGTGCTGGACATAACTGTTTCCTATAATTTGCTGTTGGGTCGACCATGGATCCATGCTACTAGAGCAGTCCCGTCAACACTACACCAGGTAGTCAAGTTTGAATGGGATAAACAGGAAATAGTTGTGCATGGGGAAGACAGTTTAAATGCTCACAGCGGTGCCATTGTACCAGTCGAGGGAATAGAAAATGACCAGGGACCATGGGTTTACCAAGTGTCCGACACAGTGTCGGTAGAGAAAATTCCAGAGGGGAAGTACCTTCCGAATCCAAAGATAACCTTTGCATCAGTCACGGTAGCCTATGAAATGTTAAAAAATGGTTTTATACCCGGCAAAGGTTTGGGATCATCTTTGCAAGGAATTATACAACCAGTATCTTTCCCCGAGAACTGGGGAACATTTGGTTTGGGATTCATACCCACTGTCACAGACGTGAGAAAGGCCAGAAAGCTGAAACAAAAGGCATGGGTTCTTCCAAAACCAGTCCCACATCTTTCAAAGTCTTTTATCAGGATCGGTGCTAAAAATCACCCGATAACAACAATTCCTAAATCCTTGGTCAATCCTGAGGAAGAATTAATTGAAAGATTCGAGAAATTATTTAACGACGTGAATATGATGGAAAGCGGGGAAGGTTCTAGCAATGCAGAAGTCCAATTCGTTGGGCCAGAAACAAGGCTTAATAATTGGAAAGCCACTCCTCTCCCTATTCGAAAGGAGTCTTGGTAGTTTATTTTGATTTTCCTTCAGTTTGTTTGGGTTACCTCAGGGTTGTAATCCCAATGTTTATCTTACAGTTTGTTTGAAGTGTGCGAACCTTGTTATCTTTCATCATCCAATAAAATACAGTTTCCCTTTCATTATCATTCCTGATATTTTTCTTTTCTTTTCTTCTTTTTCTGTACAGTTCTTTTTACGCTGGCTCTAGTGATATGGCATGCATGAGGAATCCTCAAGCCCAGTCTTAAAAATCAATCTGATTCCGAAATAATAATTCAAGAAGTATATTGTGATTATGAATCAGAATATGATGAGGATGAGGCTTTCGAAGAGATTAGTAAAGAGTTAATTCATTTTGAGGAAAAAACCAAACCTAACCTGAGTGATACCGAAGGCATCAACATAGGGGACACGAATAATATCCGAGAAACTAAAATAAGTGTCCATCTCGAACCAAAGATCTGAGAAGAGTTAATTAAAGCACTCATAGAATTCAAAGATGTTTTTGCATGGTCGTATGACGACATTGCAGGTTTGAGCACTGATTTAGTGGTTCACAAATTGCCCACTGATCCAATGGTGCCTCCTGTCAAGCAAAAATTGAGAAAATTCAAGCCTGATATGAGTGTGAGAATTAAAGAAGAAATCACCAAACAGTTAGAGGCAAAGGTCATTCGAGTCACTCGATATCCTGTTTGGTTGGCTAATATCGTTCCGGTGCCAAAGAAAGACGGCAAGATCAGAGTATGCGCCGATTATCGCAATCTCAACAAAGCAAGTCGGAAGGATAATTTCCCATTACCTAATATCCATATTTTGATCGATAATTGTGCTAAGCATGAGATAGGATCTTTTGTGGATTGTTATGCCGGGTATCATCAAATTCTAATGGATGAAGAAGATGCGGAGAAGACGACATTCATCACACCATGGGGAACCTATTGCTACCGGGTAATGCCATTCGGTTTGAAGAACGCCGGGGTAACATACATGAGAGCAATGACCACGGTGTTTCATGATATGATACATAAAGAGATTGAGGTATACGTGGATGATGTGATCATAAAATCAAAGCATCAAGCCGATCACGTTGGGGATTTGAGGAAATTCTTCTTGAGACTTCGTAGGTACAACCTCAAGCTTAAACCTGCCAAGTGCGCATTTGGTGTTCCATCTGGAAAGATGTTGGGATTCATAGTCAGTCGGCGAGGCATCGAGCTAGACCCATCAAAGGTCAAAGCCATCCAAGAATTGCCACCTCCAAGGAACAAAACTGAAGTAATGAGTTTGTTAGGGAGGTTGAATTACATCAGCAGGTTCATTGCTCAGCTCACGGCAACCTGTGAGCCTATTTTCAAATTGTTGAAAAAAGATGCTGCGGTCGAGTGAACTGATGAGTGTCAAGAAGCATTTGATAAGATAAAATGATACTTGTCAAACCTACCCGAGCTGGTTCCACCAGAGCCAGGAAGACCTTTGATTCTTTACTTGACAGTCTTAGAAAATTCCTTTGGTTGTGTATTGGGGCAACATGACCTCACCGGCAGAAAATAACAGGCCATCTACTACCTTAGCAAGAAATTCACAACTTATGAGGTTAAGTATACTCATCTGGAAAAGACATGTTGCGCCCTAACTTGGGTAGCTCAGAAATTGAAACACTATTTGTCATCCTACACTACTTACCTCATTTCGCGTCTGGATCCGTTGAAATATATTTTTCAAAAGCCTATGCCAATGGGGAGACTTGCAAAGTGGCAGATATTGTTCACAGAATTTGACATCATCTATGTGACTCGGACTGCAATGAAAGCCCAAGCATTGGCCGATCATTTAGCTGAAAACCCGGTCGACGAGGAGTACGAGCCATTGAAAACCTATTTTCCCGATGAAGAAATAATGCATATCGGTGAGATGGAGCAGATTGAAAAACCTGCCTGGAAACTTTTCTTTGATGGGGCCGCTAACATGAAAGGAGTCGGGATAGGAGCTGTAATTATTTTTGAGACCGGGCATCACTATCCTGTTATGGCTCAACTTCGATTTTATTGCACCAATAATATGGTTGAATATGAAGCTTGTATTTTGGGGTTAAGGCTAGCCGCAGACATGGGTATCCGGGAAATCTTAGTCATGGGAGATTCGGATCTTCTGGTACATCAAATTCAAGGAGAATGGGAAACCCCGAGACTTGAAGCTCATACCATACTGACAATGTCTACATGATCTTTGTCAGCGGTTTCAATCAGTGGAGTTCCGGCATATTCCAAGGATCCATAATGAGGTTGCCGATGCATTGGCTACACTGGCATCAATGTTGCACCATCCGAACAAAGCTTATGTGGATCCACTGCATATTCAAGTCCACGATCAGCACGCTTACTGCAATATGGTTGAGGAGGAATTTGACGGTGAACCATGGTTCCACGACATCAAGGAGTATATCAGAATGGGGATATATCCAGCACAAGCCACAGGGGATCAAAAGAGAACCATTAGGCGATTGGCAAATGGATTCTTCTTAAGCGGAGGAGTTTTGTATAAAAGAACACCAGACCTTGGATTGTTAAGATGCATAGATGCCAGACAAGCTACGGCTGTCATGTCTGAAGTACATGCGGGAGTTTGCAGACCCCACATGAGTGGATATGTGTTGGCAAAGAAAATCCTCCGAGCTGGTTACTATTGGCTTACCATGGAGCGAGATTGTATCAGTTTTGTGCGCAAGTGTCATCAATGCCAGATACACGGAGATTTGATTCATTCTCCACCATCCGAGTTGCACACAATGTCGGCACCATGGCCCTTCGTTGCCTGGGGCATGGATGTGATTGGACCAATTGAGCCGGCAGCATCCAATGGGCACAGGTTCATTCTGGTAGCCATTGATTATTTTACCAAATGGGTTGAGGCCAAAACATTCAAATCAGTGACCAAGAAAGCTGTGGTCGATTTTGTTCACTCAAATATCATATGTCGATTCGGAATCCCAAAGGTGATCATCACAGATAACGGTGCTAATCTTAACAGTAACCTAATGAGGGAAGTATGTCAACAGTTTAAGATTATACATCGCAACTCTACCCCATATCGGCCCAAGGCGAATGGAGCAGTCGAGGCAGCCAACAAAAACATAAAGAAGATACTTCGGAAAATGGTAGAAGGTTCAAGACAATGGCACGAAAAATTACCATTTGCGTTATTGGGATATCGCACTACTGTTCGCACTTCAGTAGGAGCAACTCCTTATTTGTTGGTATATGGCACTGAGGCAGTAATTCCTGCAGAAGTTGAAATTCCTTCACTTCGGATCATCGCCGAAGCTAAGATTGATGATGATGAATGGGTCAAAACCAGTCTGGAACAGTTAAACTTTATTGATGAAAAACGATTGACAGCAGTATGTCATGGCCAATTATATCAAAGAAGAATAGCAAGGGCATACAACAAAAAGGTGCATCCCCGAAAGTTTGAAGTGGATCAACATGTGCTGAAACGTATTCTTCCACATCAGGTTGAAGCAAAGGGAAAATTTTCCCCGAATTGGCAAGGACCATTCATTGTGACCAGAGTATTGTCCAATGGTGCATTATGTTTAACAGATATTGAAGGAAAATGCATAAACATGGCTATCAATTCTGATGCGGTAAAGAGATATTATGCATGATTTTTCCTTGGTATAAGTTATTAAATGTTTGTATTCGGCATTATTTCGAAGATTGGAATGACAAAGGCAATTTATTCTGCTATCCAAACACTGTACCCTTTGTTTCCCCTTTGAGCCACATTCGTTTCTTTCTTACACTCTCTTGGATTCAATGAAAATCAAATAAAAAAAATAATATAAAAAAAAAGAGTAAAAAATCACTATTATGGAGTGAACTACGTTTGACCTGATTCCTCAAAAAAGGATACGTAGGCGCCTCACGGCTCGGTCATAGGGTGCATAATATGCATAATATGCATAATGTGCACAAAAGGAAACATCAAGAGACCCCGATCAAGAAACTGGGGCAGGAATTGTATTGGCAAATAAGAAAATGATTCCAAGGGTTGTAATTTTTAAAACCCCTATCAAAATTGTTTAACTTTTGATACCTTTCCATTCCAACCACATACCAAAAGACCTTTCGACCAATCTTAGAAAGAACGCCGAGTCAAACAAATGAAGATGATTCATAACACTCTGGTCCAAACAAGAAGAAGTAATGAAAATGAGAGAGTCTCATAGGTGAAAACCCTCACGGGCACCATGAGACGACGGAAGCTGAGTGAAAGAAAATGAGAGTCTTATTGGTGAAAACCTTCGCAGGCACCATAAGGCAAAAATGAATTAAGAAATGAACAAATGAGGAAGGTTTGTCAGTGAAAACTCTTTTAGATACTGCAAGTCGAACAAGGTTTGTTAAATTGGCAAAAGTAAAATTAGGTTGTGGAAATTTTGGGAAAACAAAATGAAACAATTGAAAAAGAGATTGGTTAAAAAGACTGGGTTGATTAATCCAAAATGCATACCCTAATCATTGGTTCCAGTGACTCCAATCAGATAAGTTCTTTATTCCTTCTCCAACAGTCATCCAAATTTGGATTTTTCTTTTCATTCCAGATTGTCGAAAATCGTCATGTTTTCGTCACTAATAATCTTACTCTTCTAAAGTTTTTGAGGCAAGTTTTGTTCCAAACCAAACAAGAAGGAATGTCAAGGTATACTACCAAGATTCAAGATTGCATAAGGCAAAATACGGCCATGATGGGCAGGAAGTAATAGGATAAAAAAAATAAGATATGGATGTAAGAAAAGTTGAATCAAAAAGTGGTTCAGCAATGTCAGGAGAGACATATGATTACACTTGAAAGGGTTTGAAGTGAAAACAACAGTTGGGGATCCTATGGTTAAGGATTAATTACAAAGACAAAACTGTCTTTTCAACCGCTCCAAGGCAGTAAAACAAGACAAAGAGAAACCCCACCCTCAGCAAGAATGCCACAACTGACCACCCTGCTTTAAACTGACGAAATTTTCTTTGATTTGAAACAGGGGCAAAAAACAACAATTGTGTCAGGAAACACCCGGTGAAGGAAATATCAGTCATGCGTCCACCTGGAGAATAAGGAAGAACAAAAGAAATATTAGCAATCAGGCGTCCACCTGGAGAACAAGGATGAGGGAAGAATTAGCAATCAGGCGTCCACCTGGAGAATAAGGAAGAACAAAAGAAGTATTGGCAATCAGGCATCCACCTGGAGAACAAGGAAGAACAATGGCAATCAGGCGTCCACCTGGAGAACAAGGATGAAGAAAAGAAATAGAAATCAAGCGTCCACCTGGAGAACAAGGATGAAGAAAGGAAATAGCAATCAGGCGTCCACCTGGAGAACAAAGATGAGGAGAGGAAATAGCAATCAGGCGTCCACCTGGAGAATAAGGAAGAACAGAAGAAAGGAAATAGCAATCAGGCGTCCACCTGGAGAATAAGGATGAAGAAAGGAAATAGCAATCAGGCGTCCACTTGGAGAACAAGGGTGAAGAAAGGAAATAACAATCAGGCGTCCACCTGGAGAACAAGGATGAAGAAAAGAATTAGCAATCAGGCGTCCACCTGGAGAACAAGGATGAAGAAAAGAATTAACAATCAGGCGTCCACCTGGAGAACAAGGATGAAGAAAGGAAATAACAATCAGGCGTCCACCTAGAGAACAAGGATGAAGAAAAGAATTAGCAATCAAGCGTCCAGCTGGAGAACAAGGATGAAAAAAAGAATTAGCAATCAGGCGTCCACCTGGAGAACAAGGATGAATAAAGGAAATAGCAATCAGGCGTCCGCCTGGAGAACAAGGATGAAGAAAAGAATTAGCAATCAGGCGTCCACCTGGAGAATAAGGATGAAGAAAAGAAATAGCAATCAGGCGTCCACCTGGAGAACAAGGATGAAGAAAAGAATTAGCAATCAGGCGCCCACCTGGAGAACAAGGATGAAAAAAGGAAATAGCAATCAGGCGTCCACCTGGAGAACAAGGATGAGGAAAGGAAATAGCAATCAGGCGTCCACCTGGAGAACAAGGATGAAGAAAGGAATAGTAATTAGGCGTCCACCTGGAGAACAAGGATGAAGAAAGGAAATAGCAATCAGGCGTCCACCAGGAGAACAAGGATGAAGAAAGGAAATGGCAATCAGGCGTCCACCTGGATAACAAGGATGAGGAAAAGAAATAGCAATCAAGCGTCCACCTAGAGAACAAGGAAGAGCAGAAGAAGTATTGGCAATCAGGCGTCCACCTGGAGAACAAGGATGAACAATGGAAGAATTAGAAATCAGGCGTCCACCTGGAGAGCAAGGAAGAACAATGGAAGAATTAGCAATCAGGCGTCCACCTGGAGAAAGCAAGGGAAATAGAAGAAATCAGGCGTCCACCTGGAGTACAAGGAAGAGCAGTTGGAATGTCAGTAATCAGGCGCCCACCTGGAGAATAAGGGAACAATTGAAGTATCAAGCAATCAGGCGCCCCCCTGAAGAACAGAATGGCAATTTATTTTGACATTACGGGTTAAAGTCAAAAGCCCGCCCATATAAGAAAGGAGCACACTTAGAGTCAATAAAGCAGAGGAGTCCAACCAAATCCCCAGCAGGACACAACAAGAGTCCCAAACAAAGAAAGAAAATATGAGACACAACGAAAGGAAATGCGGAACAAGTTAGAAGCAAAGGATGCCCGGGAGTCACCAAGACATCAAAACAACAAGAAACGCAAGGGCATGATATAGATAAGATTTTCTAATTCATATTACTTAGTCTAGTTTAGCTTATGTTTTTCCTTTAAAGCAGGGTGTAATAAGGAGGTCAGCAAGCAGTAAAAGCAGCACAAAACAGCAGTAGCATCACAGTCCCATGGTAGGCCCAGCTACCAAAACTTCCCGAACTACATTGACCTGATTCCTTTATAGCCAAGGATATGTAGGAAACCTTTGAAGCAGAGGTTCGGTCAAATCTTTCAAAAAAATGCTTCACACGGAGTATTCAAACAGGCAAAAATCGCTCGTATCCGTTCACTTTTATCTTTGCACGAAAACTCTTCGAGTTTCCGCACAAAGAGGGGCAGCTGTGAGCACGTGATTTTTGCCTCACAAGAACTACTCCAAAAGAAATCACAAATAATTGTTTTCTTTGTGTGCAATTGTTGAATTTTCGGGTCATTTCGTCTGTGCATGTTCATTTTTTTTAATTAAGGAAAAATACAAAAAATGGTAATATATATGCATATGCATGTAGGAGGTAAAATCGCATTTTTAATCATGGGTTATATAAAAATGAAAAAATACAAACAAAATACATACATTTAGGAGTTGATTATAATATTAGGCATAAATGGGAAATCACAAAATGTGCATAGGTGTTTCTTGTCATTGTGTGGATTTTATTATTTTATGCATTAAATAATATGTGTGTAATTTTCTTTTATTTATTTTTAATTTTTTTTAATTTTTTTTTAATTTTTGTAAAAATAGAAAATAAGTTTTAAAGGTAAAAAAAAATCGGACCTGGACTGAAATCCAGGCCCAAACAAAATTTCCCCCCCCCCCTTCCACAGCCCAATCCAAACACCCCAGGTCCGGTCCAACTCAAGAATAAACCAAACGACGACGTTTGGTCATATTTCATCAAAGGCCGTTGGATTAAATCAATCCAACGGCTGATATTCCACACCCTTACCCGTAACCCCTACCCGACCCATTGCCCCAATTAAGCCCGACCCCAACATTAAACCAAACGACATCGTTTGGTTAAATGAACTGATCCTGGCCGTGGATCATGTTTGAAATGACGGTCATTATCAATCCACCCCACCCCTATATAAACCCCAAATCCATACCCCGGCCCCCTAACGAAGCACCCCCCATTTCTCCTGTTCATCATCGTCTTTGAAGACGATACCCCTAACCCTAGCCGCCCTAACTCCCCATCGCCTGAAACCTGGCGGCAACAACGCTGCCGGTCACCACCTTAACTCCCCTGAACCCCCTGACCATCCTCTATCCAAATCTGGTAGCCACTAAGTTCGAATCCTCCTGGAGTTTCTCGAATCTTCATTTGAAGATTCGAGCCAAACTCAGATCCAAACCCAACCGTCTCCGATGGTTTCCAAATCAACACCATAGCACCCCCTAACCCGCCTCGTTATGGATCTGTTGTTTGTTTGGCTCGAATCACCTCAGAGCTTCTCGAATCTTCATCTGAAGATTCGAGCTAAACATGAACTCACCCAGATCTGTCTCAAATTCACACCCAATGACCCCTAGGCCTCCCTCACCCCTAAGTCATCTTTGGTTCTTTTCGAATCTGCCCAGATTTGGTCGAACCCTAAATCTGAGAAAAATGAAACCCTAAAATGCCAACTCGTGGAATCTGTCCAATTAAATGAGGGATTGAGGTCTAAGAGACTTTAATCGAGGTATTCTCAATTGAGAATACTTCGAATAAAGTTTGTTCAACCTCAAAAGGTCCGAATCCAAAGCTGAGTTTTGTCTGTGTAAGATTGAAGATTCAGAGGTATTTTTCTACTTCTTTTTATTTCCTACGTGTATATTGTTGCATATTTTAGTAGTCTGTGTAATTTTCCTAGTTGTTTATTTGATTCTGTCTCATACCCGTTCATGTGATCAAATAATGGCATTTGTCTCTGTTTGTTATGTTTGTTTACAATGTGTGTAATCGACTCGATTAAGTTCGTCAATTAGTTATATTATAAAATCTTGTTTCTGATAATGCTGATTGTAATAACCTGTTTACCTGTTTTTGATTGATTATTATCATTTTGTTGTAATCAGTTAATTAGTTCTTGCCAATTAGTTGGTTCTTGTTTAATAAGTCAGAAAGTTTATCAAACATTTGTGTATTGATTTCTGAGCAGTTGGTTTCAGGCAGTGTCAATACTGACAATGCTCCTGCATTTGTTTGATTTTAGTTCTATTTCAAAATCAGTTCAAATTGTTCTGTTGTTTAGTGTGATGTTATTGTGATGTTGGGTTTAAATTCAATTTCACAAGTTTTGATTAGATACAATTGTGTTAGAAGGTTGCATTCTCAGTTAAGATTCAGTCCAGAGCTTAAGAAAATTGGTTATAGCTGTTTAAATCAGAAAGCAGGTTGATAATTAAGTTTGAACAGATTATAAAATCTGTTTTGTATCAGATTCTGATTTTTGTATTAAGGGCAGTAATAACAGTAGGATTTCAGGGGTATTTCTGGGATAGAAACAATAGGAATAATATGTTAGTATTAGTGTGTTATAGTGGAATGTTGATGGCTATAATTTAATGTAATAATGGGAAACCAAGGGAAGTGGAAGGGCTGAAAATCAGGAAAAGTTTTACTTAATGGGATTTAAAGTAATAAAGCAGAACTTTAGTGGGATTTTCTGATTTTAAAAGAAAGAAGGGGTCCGGGCAGCATTAGAGGGCAGAGTTATATAAGAGAGGAGTTGGGACTGATTTGAAGGGAGAGAAACATACACAGAAAAAAGGAAGAGAATCAGATAGAGAGAGAGAAGAATCTGAAAATTAGGAGATACACACAGAGAGAAAAGAGACACAAGAAAAACTGGAAAAAAAAAATCAGAAACAAAAATCTGAAAAGGAGGAAGAAAACAGAAAAAGAAATAGAAAAGAGAACACTCACACACACACAGAATCTGAAACAGATATAGAAGAAGGAAAGAAAATCAGAAACATAGTTTTCTTTGAACCTGTCCGGGTCTGTTTGTTGATATTGCTTGGGTTAAATCTGAAATTTTTCTTAAAATTCTTTTATTGTTCGTCTGGTTCCAAGGGTCTTGTTATTTTGCTCAAATCTGCTGAATTATTTGGCAATTTCTGCTGATTTTGTTGCTGTCGCTACTGCTGAAATTTGCCTCTTTTACCCTCATTTCCAGGTATATATCTTTAGACTCGTGCTATGGAAAATTTCAACATTGCAAAAATGAATGAAGTTTGGAATTAATATTATGTCTTCTACTCGTTTAAGTCTATTAGTTTAAATTGCAGTTTTGTTTCAGTTGGTTAATATAGTAGTATATTTGACATGATGACTATTAGTTAATCATTCCCTTTTGAAGTTCGTATAAGTGTTGTAATAATGTTATCTATTTCAAAATTTCATTAAAGTATAGTTATGATTGAATTGTCAAGATAGGGAACATGGCATAAAGTTGGCCATTAGTTAAGTCTTGTGACATTGTTAGTTAGGTACAGAATAGTATAGAAATATCAAGAAAATACATTATTAGCCTATTTTGTTAATTATTTGGTTGTTGTTTAAGGCTAGATGATGTTGGTTGCATTTTGTTCATATATGGCGTAATAATGGTTATGTTTATAATCAATAGTTGAAAGGTGCATTGATAAAGTCCGTTATGTTCACAATGTTGGAATATGGCGAATGGTGTAGGGGTATATTCATGTTATATGTGATATCGTCTTATTAAGTCAACAGGTAGATTAGTTCTCTTTCTTAATAACAAATGACCTAGTTATTTGAATGCAATCAACTCATTTCTTTAAAAATAATGTAAAAGATAAGTCAACAATTTTTACAACGTGTAAAGTTAGTGTTTACCAATAGTTCGAATAGGTTGAGAATAAGAATTGGTTTGATTATGTATATCCCAAACTCAATCATAAGCAGAATTAACCAAAATAATCATGCCTATTGGATTAAGAACAAGTGATGTAGAAGGAGATTAGGCTTATAAATTGTAACAATTTTAAGAATGTAAAATAGCATTCGCTACAAATAGAATAATGAAAATTCTTCGAAAATATCGCTTCCTTTCATAAATTAATTTTTTTTAGTTTTATACGCAATTCACTTTTTGGATATACACATATTGTATTTACGAGAAAAATGGTAGTATTAATCACACGTTGTTTATTTTTTACTCTTTAAATTTGAATGGCTTGGAGGAATATAATTCACACGCGAAAAATATAATTCGCGGTCAACACTTAATAAATTGTGAATTCTTTTCAAAGAATTTAAAGGCATCTCAAATAGGGATTTCTCATGACTTTCACATAAAAATGTATGGATGTAATAAACAATTTGTAGAAAATTTATACTACCATCAAGAATATTTTTCGTGATTAGGGATACGTTCGCGTGACCTGATTATATTTCTAAAAGCAATTCGGATTATGCGTTCGCGCAACTTCGAGCGAACATTTAATAAAAAGGGGTTCTTCGGAGAATATCTAATTTCATATAACCCGAGATGTGTGGTTCACTATTTAATTATACAAGAGCGACGAACGTTCTTAATTTTATTCTAAGCATGATTTCGAACATAAGTCTATTTTTATAATAAAAATAAACAAAAAAAAATATTATCAATCTTATTGTGTACACGTATACGTGACACGATTCTTCACGTTCATAAAAAATATATAACACGAATATACATACGCGTGATTCGTTTAAGGGTCTATAATTATAAACAATCTAAGGCGGTAACAGAATTATATAACAACAGAAAAATATATTTAGTTAATCAAGATAATTAAGACAAGTATAAAAAATGGTTAAGCGACCGTGCTAGAACCACGGAATTCGGGAATGCCTAACACCTTCTCCCGAATTAACAGAATTCCTTACTCGGATTTCTGGTTCGCAGAATAACAAACAGAGTCATATTTTCCTCGATTCGGGATTAAAACCGGTGACTTGGGACGCCTTAAAAATTCCCAGGTGGCGACTCTGAAACAAACAAACAAATCCCGTTTCGACTGTCCTTTAATTGGAGAAAACTCCTTTGCACCCTCGCTGGGGCGGAAAGAGGAGGTGTGACAAATTGCTAACTTGAAATGTATTCCCTGCTCTCCAGGGGGGCTCTTGACTACTAACTTGAAAATCAAAGGTTAAATTTTATCTTAAGAGTGACAACTTTTATGGCTGAATTATACTACCCTACAACAGAATTTATGCTAAATGTTGTTATCTAATCGAAATCTTAAAGCTAAGTCACATTATTCAGGAGGGTCCTGAAAACTCCTAATTGAATCTTATCTCGAACATGCAAACTTCTAAACCAGCTTATATTCCTTCGGGATACATTTATGCTAGATTACGCTATTTCTAAACTAGGTCCCATTTTCCAGGAGGGTCCTAAAAATCAAAAATAAAACCTTTTTGGTGATTGTCTTTCTCCGCGGAGGGTTTCTCCGGAACAACTGAAATTTCCTGCCCCTGTTTTAATCAAAGAAAAATTTTGTCAGTTTAAAAATGTGGTGGTTAATTTGTGGCCTTGACTTTGAGGGCGATTGCTCCTTCACCTCCCATGATAACTGATTTCCGCTCGAGGACCTTGCTTGCTTTTGGACTAACCACTTTCTCTGTCATCCTTATCACACAAAATACCCCTTCTCCGTTCAGACCCAATTCCCTTTATCTATTGCATTGCTCATGAACTGACATTTACCAACCTTTATGTTTCACATGAATCCCAAAGCACGTCAATTGTCGTCCACTCAATGTGCATGATGTTCTTTCCTGACTTAACCCACTAGTATTGGCCTTGAGGTCTATTGCTCCTTCACTTGCCATGATAACTTTGATTTCCACTCGAAGACCTTGCTAACCACTTTCTCTGTCATCCTTATCACAGAAAATACCTCTTCTCCGTTCAGACCCAATACCCTCTATCTGTTGTGTTGCTCATGAACTGATATTTACCAAACCTTTGTGTCTCACATGAATCCCAAAGTGCGCCAATTGCCACCCACTCAGTACGTATGTTGTATTTTCTTGCTTAAACCACTAGACTTGGCCTTGAGGTCTATTGCTCCTTCACTTGCCATGATAACTTTAATTTCTGCTTGGAAGACCTTGCTTATCACTGGTTAACCACTTTCTTTGTTAATCTTATCACGGAAAATACCTTTCATCAGTTCACCCTACACCCTCCATCTGTTGCACTGTTCACGAATTGAAATATACCAAACCTTTGTATTTCTCATGGACCCCAAAGCATGTTGATTGCTACCAACTTAGTGCGCTTGTTGTTCTTTCCTAACTTATGCCACTTTGATGTGCTGGCTAGATCCCGTTTTGTACAATTGGAAAGCTGGTGGCAAATTTTGAAGTCATTTCTCACTTATTCTGACCAAACAGATTTAGGAAGAAGAAGTAAACAAGATAAAAGGAACAGATTAAAGGATAAAGGAAAGAGATGATTCCTAACATGAAAACTACAAAGTAGAAACCTATCAGATGTGGATACCAACTCTAATGACCATAACATGCACATGTTGATTAAGTAGCCTAATCTGTCAAATAAGTCTGATGTTCAACTCTTGTTATACCCCTGAACTGTGAAACTGGACTTCAATGCTCCGATTATCCAATCTGATTCACAATCCTTATTCGACTTGTACTGCCCGAAGGGTTTTCACCATCAAACGTCCCTCATTCTGTTCTTTCTCTCAACTTATCATCGCCTTACGGTGACCGCGTGGGTTTTCACCAATAAGACTCTCATTTTTAACATTTTTTAGCTCCCGTCGCCTTACGGTACCTGTGAGGGTTTTCACCAATAAGACTCTCTCATTTTCATTATTTTTCTGCTTGGACCAGAGTGTTGCCCCCGATATGAATTACCTCTCCTTGCTTGACTTGGCACCTCTCGAACACTGATTGGAAGGTCTTTCTTTGGACCGTAACGTGGGCTTTTGGATAGGGTTAAAAAATAAAGGATATCAAAGGCTCAAAACAATTCACATGGGTTCAAAATTACAACTTTCGGAATCAGATTTCTTACAATAACCACAACTTCTGCCCCAGTTTCTTGTTTGGGGACTTTTGGATTTTTATTTTGATGAGACCGAACCGTGAGGCTGCCTACGTATCCTTAAAAGGAATCAGGTCGAACGTAGTTCATATCATAGGAATTACTTTGTTGTTGTGATTTTCTCTTTTCTCTTTCTTTTCTTTCTCTTTTTTGCTTTCTTTTTCTCTTTTTGTTGTTTTTCTTCTTTTTTTCCTTTTCATTCTTTTCTTTCTCTTTTCATTCTTTCTTTCTCTTTTTCTCTTTTCTTTCTCTTTTCTTTTTCTTCTTTTACTTATCTTTTGCGCTTGTATTTCTGAACTTTGCTACTGATTCCAAAAGAGGGGTAGGAAAGAAAATAAATGAGGCTCACAGGGGTAACGAAGGATAAAGTGTTTAGATAGCAGAACAAAATGCTTTCGTCATTCCAATCTTTAAAACATGCCAAGTACAAACAACACAATTAAACTAACCAAGGAAAACATTCGTCACACCTTTTGATTGTATCAGACTTGATGACCATATCCACACATTCGCCTTCCACATATGTTACATACAAAGCACAATTTGACAACACTCTCATTCTCACTACCACGAACGCCCCCTACATATTTGGGAAAAACTTGTCGTTATCTTCACCCGATGCAGCATGATGCATTTCAATAGTGTATTTTTATGTTTTATCTGCCCCAGTCTCACATAATTCGGGCTTGAAGTGATCTCAAAATGCCTTCACTTATTTCCCTCAAATGTCCCTACATCTTCAACATTGTTTCGTTGCTTCATGACTAAACTGACTTTTAAAACCAGGCTGAGAATTACGCGTGCATATCATGTTACTAGAGTCAACAGGAAAAGAAATATAAAAGGAAAAGAGAACTAAACAAAAATGACTAGAAATAACAGAAAACAGAAAATTACATTAGACAGATGGTGAAAGGGTTTGGACAACAAAACAGACAAACTAGACTGGGGTTACAAACCTAGAACAAACCTAGAAAACACTAAGTTAGATAATACGACTAAAGGAACTAGACAAAATAAAGGATAGAAGGATTTGAGTCACAAGACAATATCCGGATTACAACCCAGCAACAACCCGGACAACAGAAATGACAACAAACTAAATCACCAAGCTCCTCTCCGACTGACCAAGAAATGGAACGTCTTTCCAATTACCAAGCGTGGTATCTTAGCCATTGAATTCTGCATCAACAATACTAGGACCTCCACAAGTCTTCATCACATTATTCTTAACAAATTGCTTTTGGGTTCCTTTTGCTGGATCGTTCTTAAGATCAACCCCTGATAGCGCTGAAAGCTTAGTAGCACGTGGACCTCCGAGTCTTCCATATGAATTCTCACATTCCTTTCCAAAATAAACTATACCCACCATATGCGCCTCATTATGCACAGGCGATGGACTTTGGCTAGTGTCTGTTGCATCTGGATTTTGCACGACAATGTCGCCTGCATCAATAAACTTATGAATTGCTTTCTTCAGATTCCAACACTTCTCTATGTTATTCCCCGGGGCATCTGAGCAATATGCGCACCTTTAAGAAAAATCAAACTTCTTTGACAGAGGGTTTGGCATTTTTATATGAATCAGCTTCAACATGTCCAATTGTTTCAACTTTTGTAACGACCCGACCGGTCGTTTTGAGCTCCGGCGCGTCATTCAGCAGTTTGAGGCCATAAGCGGCTTCATCTCAGGTATATTGACTTGTTTGTATGGTCAGAACTAAAATTCAGGAAGTTTGGAGTCAAATCTAAATGGAAATTCTCATTTGAAAGCTTAATATTGAAGAAATGAACTAGGATTGGAATTTTGAGTAAACGACCTCGGAATTGAGATCTGAAGGTTCCAGAAGGTTCGTATGATGATTTCGAACTTGGGCGTATGCCCGGATCGGGTTTTGGATAACCCGGGAGCATTTTGGCGCCTATTGTGGAAGATAGCATTTTAGAAGAAATTGCATCAGTTTGGTTTAAAATGCATTTCAGTGTTATTGATGTCCGTTTGGGATTCCGAGACTGGGAGTAGCTCCGTATGGTGATTCTGGATTTGGGAGCGCGATCGGAAGTGAATTCGGAGGTCCGTAGGTCATTTTGGAGCCGTTCGGCTAAAGATGGAAAATTGAAGGTTTTTGAGAAAATTTGGCCGGAAGTGAAAATTTTGATATCGGATTCAAAATGCGAATTTTATGGTTTGGATAGCTTCGTTAGGTTATTTGGGACTTAGGAGTGTGACCGGAATATCTTTGTGGTTAAATATATGAATTATGGGAAAAAATTGAAAAAATTTGATATTTAATATTGTTAAAGTTGACTTTGGTCAACACTTTTGGTAAACGGACCTGGACCCGTGATTTTTTGATATCGAAAGGTCCATAGAAAAATATGGTAGTTGAACGTGTTTCCGAAATCGAATTCCGAGGTCCCAGGCCCGAGAAATGAATTTTTTCGTGAAATTGTTTTCTGAAAATGTTTAAGGAAAATGAAAATGAAATTTGATCAGAAAGTAATGGTATCGGGCTCGTATTTTGGTTCCGACGCCCGGTACAGGTCATATATGTTGGTTAAGCGCTTCCTGTAAAGTTTGGTTACAAACGGACGTTGTTTGACGGGTTTCGGCCTTAAATTGGAAAATTTGAAAGTTTATGAAATTTGAAAGAATTCTTGGATTTAAGGCTCAAATCATTGATTTTGATGTTATTTTGGCGATTTGATCGCTCGAGCAAGTTCGTGTGATGTTTTAGAGTCAGTGTTCATATTTGGTTTGGAGCCCCGAGGGCTCGGGAGTGTTTCGGAGGTGTCTCAGAGTGATTTCGGACTTGGGAAAAATTGCAGAAAATTCTGGTGTGCCCAGAAAATTTTAGGTGCGAGTAGTCCAGTTTGGAAGCTCATATCTTGTAATCTATAACAAATCAGAAAAAGTGCAAAACATGAAAGTTGTAGCCCACACATTCTAGTTTTCGGAAAGTTCAACCATTTGCGATTTGGATATCATCTCAGAAAGTTACGATGGATCGTAAAGGGCTGCTTGAGCAATTTCGGTAGAATTTACGATGCACTTTAGAAGCTCATATCTCGGGATATATAAACAGTTATATGATGTAAAACCTATCCAATTAAATATCTTTGAGTCTAGTTTCTAAATCTTCAATCCGTTTGTCATTTGGATATTTAGACAAGACGTTATGGGTGTTTAAACAGAAGGTGTCCGACAAGGAACAATTTTAATAGGATGTACAACTTGTACAACACAAGTGCAAGGTACAACTCGACGAAGCACAGACAGATTCTTTTATACACGGATTTAGCTCACTTTTCTTCATTTCTTCAAA
The DNA here is from genome assembly GCF_000393655.2 of Nicotiana sylvestris. Taxonomy (NCBI): domain Eukaryota; kingdom Viridiplantae; phylum Streptophyta; class Magnoliopsida; order Solanales; family Solanaceae; genus Nicotiana; species Nicotiana sylvestris. The sequence continues at coordinate 151,475,419 of NC_091063.1, forward strand.
GTATGGACGATTTTTGGGGAGCTTCAAGAGGGGATTTTCATCATCAATGTGAAGGTAAGTTATCCCCACCTATTTTGAGTTAAGTACATCAATTATGTATGGATTTGAGCATGAAAATTGTAGAAAAATTGAGGATTTAGGCCTAGGGATTTGAAAATAAGATTTGGTGATTTGAGGGGTCAAATGAACTCCGATTTTGGTAAATTTTATATGTACGGACTCGTGGTGAGACGAGGAATCTGGTGATGTGACCTTCGTAATTTTTCGAGAAGTGGACCCGGGGCTCAGGTTTTGCAAATTTCGTGATTTTCAATATTTTCGAGTCTTTTCGATTAGGTTATATTCCCTTAGCCTATTGTAATATATTCCTTGTGGTTTTGGCAAGATTCGACGCGCGAGGAGGTCGATTCGAAAGGAAAGGGCATCGCGGAGTAGACTTTTGGCCATCTTGAGGTGAGTAATAGATGTAAATGTTGTTCTGAGGGTTTGAAACCCCGGACTTTCACATCGTAACGTTATATTGAGGCATGACACGCACTCCATGGCGAGTGCGGGGTCGGATACTATTGGGAATTGTGACTTGGTCCATCCCGTGTGATGTTTATACTATACTGGTGATTGATACACATACTTCATTGATATTACTGGGCTTGATGCCATGTTTGGGGCCTTGTGCCGATTTGTAAAATCCTTCGAGGATTGATATTACTGCTTAGCATGATTTGCATATCATTTAATTTCAGTCCAAGGTTTTAAATGTTGTTTTGCAAACTCAGCCATAATTCTAAGTGTTGAAAACTTAAATGATATTTTTAAATGTATTCCGGGCTGGGAACTTCTGTTTTGTAAATGCCCAAGGGGCTTATTATATTATTTTCTGGACTGATTATAAAGTGACTTGAAACAGTGGTAACAATGACACTGTGTGATATACTTGAAACAGTGGTAACAATGACACTGTGTGATATACTTGAAATAGTGGTAACAATGACACTGGATGATATACTTGAACAGTGGTAACAATGGCACTGTATGATATAAATTGGTCAGGTAACAATGGCTGACCGGTCAGGTAACAATGACTGACCAAGATATTGCGCTTGGGCTGTAGGAGCCCCTCCGGAGTCTGTACACACCCCCAGTGAGCGCCGTCGACGATAAATAAATATGGATGGCTCGGGCTGCACGCCGCAGTGGGTACTGGAATGTACCATCATATGCATTGCATTGCATTCATGTATTTGTATTTATACTGGTGTTTAGCTGCTCAGTTCCATATGTTGCTGTATATTCGGATTGTAGCTTACTTTGTGTATTTACTGGATTTTCTTATCTTCGGACTGTAGTTACTTTTATTACTCACTGGGTCGGAGTACTCACTTTACTCCCTGCACCTTGTGTGCAGATCCAGGGCAGTCTCAGGCTCAGTAGATCCAGTTGATCAGCAGATCCAGCCTCTGGGAGTATCGAGGTAGCTGCACGGCGTTCGCAGCCATTGATCTTCTCCCTCCTATCCTATCTCTTTATTTCCGCATTATCGGACTTTGGATATACCGTGTATTAGGATGATATTCTGTATTCTAGAGGCTCAGATTCGTGACACCGGGTCCTAGTGAGATTATATTGTGTATTTTGTTAAAATCTTCAGTACTTTAATCTTGCTTAATTGATATTTCTTTCCGCTATTTTTGATAAATTGGGTTAAGTGTTGAATAATGGTGGGCTTGCCTAGTAGTGTGATGGGCGCCATCACGACCGGGATTTGGGTCGCGACAACTTTTGGAACAAACTGGCATATGATTCTTCAATAGGGGTGAAAGCCTTTTCGTTTTTCAGCAACCTCTCATTCTTAAATGCTTGATTGGGCTGGAAACCTGATCCAGGGGGATTTTGACAGGCTCGTGGGGGCGGGTAAGACATTTAGGGAAGTGGTGTGGGCCATCGCAGGCCTTGTGGGTGTGGAGCATATGGTGGTGCATTGTGGATAGGGTACTAGGAAAGTGATGTACGACTTTGGGAGTTCTATGGGGAGAAGTAGCATTGGGGGGGGGGGATTACAAGCATATCCACGAGGTTGACATTGTGGCTGAAAGCGTTTAGCAAGAACGACCACTAGACCCTGTCGTCGGCGGGGCTCACCAACATCTTTTCTATCAACGTGAGGATTATCCCGAGTAATTTGTTCGTTCCATCTGAGCCAAAAATCCCTAAAACTTTTCTTGGGTTTCTTTCCATTTGAGATAGGGAGGAGCGGTCTGGAACAACACCTGATCTGTATTAAAAGTATCGAACAAAATCATGAGCCATGTCACCCAATGTAGGCCACTTACCAACATCTTGACGATTATGCCATTCCAAAACTGCCCCATTCAGGCTCTCACTGAAGTACGCCATCAACAAATCATCTTTCTCGCCAACACTTCTCATTTTACTGCAATAATCCCTCAAATGGGCTACCGTATCCCCACACCTATCATACAAGTTAAACTTTGGCACTTTAAATCCCGCAGGCAGACGAACGTCGGGGGACATAGACAATTCTTTGTAAGACATGCTACCTTGGTCTCCCATTCCTTGCTTGTTCTTTAAGGACTGTTCTATGCCTTTCGGCCTCCTGGGTATCCCATCTCGCCCTTTTCTTCCTGTGAACATTTCAGTTTCAACATGAGGTTCATCCCGTGGGCCCTGCTTGTATGAGTTAGGAACCTTGTGGGCAACCTTTGAGGAGTAATATTGGGCATCGTGAGCTTTGATTGGGTGTTCATTGTTGGGATGGTGGATAAGACAGGAGGGCAATTTTTGGGAAAGGTAATTGGAAGATGAGTGACGCAGCTACTAGGGTGGTTGGGAAAGCCATGATAAACGGGTGGATCTGGAGAGTATGGGGGATCATCTGGCACTGTGACCGGTGTTTGGGTAAGGGTAGTATTTAGAAAGCTAGGTGGTGGCGGGGGTGGTGCCTTCCCAATCATCCAGGCCTGATACATGTCCGCCATGAGTTGTCTTAACATCCTCACCTCTTCACCCAACCCATTGTCCTGTTCAACCAATTGCTTTTGGGCACCTTTATCAACTAACTCAGTTTTGTTTTTTCCTGCCATTGTCTTTTAACTTTATGTTGTGGAGAGGAGTTATTGCTTCGAGAACCACAAACCAACCATCTTTCTAATATGAAGATATAACAAAATAAAGTCATCACGTTAGCGTTAGGACATTTAACATAAGATAATCTCACTTTATGTGCAATGCACCTAGCCACAAATATCGGTTCTAAAATGACTTTGAGGGTATGAAGGTCATTTGGCAACATCCCAATTTGTTCATTTCAACCTCTCTTTTCTTTGTTTTTTTCTAGCACTTGCTTGATCATTTTCCTTCCTCTTTTTCTAATTTCACTCTTTTCTTTCCTCTCATTTCTCACATCCCACAATTTCATCTCTTTTTTTCTTTTTTTTTCTTTTCTTTTAACAGTAAAAAAATAATTCGATCGAACCCTATGTAGGTTGACTACGTATCATGGCCCCGCATGAATCAGATCTTTGCGTAGTTTTGGAAGATCAGGAATAAAGGAAACAAACTGACGTTCTCTGTTTCTTTTTCTTTTTCTTTTTACCTTAATGACTACTCTGCTAAGAAAAGAGAAATAAATGAAGCAATTTTTTTTTTTTTTGAATTTTCTAAACTTAATGTTCTATAACCTATTTTAAACTCAAGCTTAATGGATTTTTTTCTTTTCTTTGAAACAAATACTCTATTAAGGAAAAACTCCGGAAGAGAAAGATATTTTTGATTCCTTTTTTTAGGAAGAAAATCTAAAGAGTGAACTACAGAAAAATATTTAGAATTTTCATTTGATATTCTGATGCAAGGTTTCGAAACAAGAAATGAAAAAGATAAAACAAAATATTTTTCGATTTCAATTTTGATTGCCTAAAAAAGAATTTGTAATGATAACAAAGGATAAAGTATGTTTTTTTTCTATGTACAATATCCTAAAGTTCTAATGAAAATAAAAAGAAATTTGTTTTTTCATTTTTCACTATTTTTCCCAAGAAGCACCTCAAAAGAAAATCTTTTTGGATTTTGGAATTAGTATCTTAAAGAAGGATTTTAAAGAATTACTAAAAGAAAATTCAGTTTTTTTCTTTTTTTGAATTTTGGTCCCAATATAGTAGAGGAAATATAAAAATAATTCATTTTAAGTCTTAGATATTTATTGCCTAAAGGAAAACAATCTCAAAGGAGAATTTTTTTTATTTCTTATAACAAAAACGCAAAATTTCTTCTTTTTTTGTAGAATTTTCGACTCGTAACACATTTTCACATACAAAATAAGAAATACAATAACAAAAGACTCGACAAACTTAACCTGACTATTACAAACTCTAACATCACCTAAAAGACTAAATACTACTAGGACTAGAAAATAAAACAAAAACAATTGACTCAAAATCATAAAATGGCTCCTCGAGCAACTCCTGAATGCAGTGATCCTGGGGTATCTGTCATGCTCAAACTCCAGTAAGTAGATCCACACCTGTATGAGAAAACTTAAACTAGCTTATGTGAGACAATAACATTCCCTAAGACACATGCAAGACATGATTGGGGCTATTTTTGCAAAATGACTTATTTGTCAAAAAGTGGTTAGAAGTGCAAAAATTGGCTAAGACCCCGCAAAGCCAAGAACCTAAGATTAACTAGGAAGACCAGACTCTATGTGGGCTGCCTACGTATCACGCCCCGAAAGACGAGAATCAGGTATGCGTAGTTCGGGCAGATTGGATACGGGCGAGAATTAAAACAAAAACAACAAATTTAGAGAAAAATATATTTTTTGCCTTCCCTGAAAATGATGAAACATGCAACATCTTTTTTAAGATTTTATTTTTCCTTCTTTTTTGGATTTTTGATTTTCAGAAAATGATGAAAAAGTGCAAAATCTTTTTTTTTTTGAATTTTCAAGCCTTTTTTTAACAAAAATGTGACAGAAAACATAATTGGGCCCTATTCGCTTTATCTTCACACTTCACCCTCTCTTTTTCTTTTTTCTTTTTTTTCATTTTTTCATTTGCCCACAACTATCATTGGTCCGCCAAATGACCCTTTTACCCTTAAAGAAATGCAACATGTAGCACATAGGATGCATCAAGATGGTCTGTTATTTCGGGCACACCTGTCCTAGATGGACCCAACCCCTGTGTTGAGTCCCCTAAGTCAAATGCACATTATGCAAGCAAGCGTTCCTACTAGGGATCCGGTATGAGATCTTGTTATACTAGGTTCAAAACCTGGGTTTATTGTTCTAGACCTGGCTTACCCGAGCGGACATCTCGAGCCGGGGGGGGGAGCGTACCGGAAATACAGAAGCTTCACCGGCTTTGGAACTTGTTTGAACCTCGTTCTAAATTTGGGATATGACTCTAACAGAAAAGAAGTCACACGAAGTGCACACTTCTTCATGATTTTGAAGACTCAGAAAGAGGAGGGATTTCGCAACAGTTTATATACAGTTCACAGAATATCAAAGCGGTAAAAGCAATCAATTAGCACATTAGGCCCAAATCATGTAACAAAATCAGATAATTGACAAAGCCAACTATAACAATTATTCTAAGCTCGAATTCTTGAACCCTGAACCAGAGATTCTGGGTTCGATCCCCAGCAGAGTCGCCAGAGCTGTCACACCTCCTCTTTTCCTACACCCTGGGAGGGAGTGTATAAGGGAGTTTTTCCAACATAAAGTGACAATCGAAACGGGATTATTTTATTTAAAATTAGAGTCACCACTTGGGATAATTTATGGTGTCCCAAGTCATCGGTTCAAATCCCGAATCGAGGAAAAGGTTGACTTTGTATTACAGTCCGCGAACCAGAAATACGGGTAAGGAATTCTGTTAACCCGGGAGAAGGTGTTAGGCATTCCCGAGTTCTGTGGTTCTAGTACGGTCGCTCAACTGTTATATTCAGCTTAATTATCTGATTTTAAACAATTATGAACCTATGCGCAAATTTTAACTTATTAACCGCTTTTAATTATTTTCAGGAAGATTCAACATTATTTAAAACACGCCTTGAACCACGCCACATGAAATGCACCCAGGGTCCACGACATATTTTATTTAATGTTGTCGAGAATTGGAGTTGGGTCACACGAAATGCACATCCGAGTTTAGAGAAATTAATTTAAGTAGCGCGCCTAAAGCAACTAGCGCGTGTTCATAATTGAATTGTTTCTTCCTAACAAATAACTTTGAGATTATTACGGTCATGGATCATGGACCTGGGATGAGTTGGAGGCCACATTATGGTTTGGCTATTTGAAATTATTCGTTATGGAGGAAAGAGAAAGGAGAAAAGTTTTTATTAATATGTTCATGCCTTGAAGCCCTTAAAATGCTAACCAACCAAAGTGACATATGCCCGAATCTTTATCTAGTTTATCCAGGACCCAACCGATTATCTTTAAAAGAATGTGCCCATCCTACTCCCCAAATTAAATGAAAATCCCTCATTCTGATTCTCTCAAATATCAAATAACACAATAGCCCTATCAATAATCAGGAAAGATAACATCAATTGGGTTAGAGAAGAGAATTATTAAGCTATGGAAATATCGTGCTTGCATTTAGCGTGTAGGTGAACAACTCACAGTCTTGAGCATTCGTTAATCTAGCTTCAAATACACTAAGTAAATCAAAAGAACAAACAAAGCAATTGAATGGGGAATAACCAGGAAAATAATATCTTGACAAATCATAAAAGAAAATATCTAACTAATGAGCAACAACAGTTAAGAAATAGAGGTTCATAGAGGAAGGTGAAGAAAATGAACCTTTGAGTGAAATAAAGTTCTTTCATTTGCTTAAAATTTACAGTATCTAAAATCAACGGCGGATGAGCTTAAACCGAGAAAGCTGAAAACTTTGACAGAAACTAGACCCGAAACTTCAAACGACCTCGTCGGAACCTCGGACCGGCGAACTCGAACATCGCCTCATTTTGAAAACGGTTTTAGAACTGGGTTTGGACTGATTTTGAAGTTGTTTTGCTGGTGATTTCTAGCTTCGTTTTGGTCTAGGAAACCATGGCAGCAGGTCGCTTATTCTATGAAGAAGAAGATCAGTAGATGGAATATGTGGTAGGTTCGATCTGCATCTGTCAGCTTTAGGTCCTCTGTCAGCCTTTTCTTATGGCTTTTTGTGTGTCGGTTTCGCTAATTGTATGTATTTTCACTAATCCTCTTTGAAACGGCTGCCTCTTGATTTTTTAGGGTGTTCTCTTTATATAGAGTCTAGATTTCGGTTATTATTTTTGTGTATTTTTCAATTAGTCCCTGGGTCTTTTGTGTTAAGTCCTTAGGGTTTTTTTTTATTTATTTTTGGTTCCAAAGAAGAGTGTAGAAGAGTCCCTAGGCTTAATGAACTAATCCGAATTGGGCTCTAAAGCTCTTGAAATTGTGATCCAACACCTTAATTGACTTCTTTTAAAATAAGATAAAAATACTACACAATGCAAAAGCTAACATGAAACTATTATGTATTTTTGTATTTTCAAGATTATGTAAAGATAAAATAAAGGTACTATTTTTGTATATTTTTTATTTATTTAAATTTATGAAAGATACGTAAGCTAAAAAAAAATTTGTTTGTAATTTTCCATTTTTATGATGAAAATAAAGTATGGAAGTTAAAAATAGTTGAAATAGCTATATTAAGCCTAAATTAAATATTTACATGCTAAAATATGAAAATTCTCGGGGAGGGTAAAAAATCACATGTCTACGGCTGCCCCTCTTTGACTGGAAATATGAAGTATTTTCAGACAAAGAACGACTAGACAGATTTTTTGACCCGACCCTTATTTGGAGAGACTAAAACTAAGAGAGAGAGGAATGTGACCGGCCTCTGGTATCTGAGCTGCCTACATATCCTTGGCTATAAAGGAATCAAGCCATGTATAGTTCAGAGGTGAGTGAGATGATGGAGTGTGCCGAGGTGGAGAGCCGGTCGAGGTGCCGTTCAGTCGAGGTCCCGGTCCATGGTTCCGTTATTACATCAAAATCATCATAAAAAAAACTAACTAAGCTTGTCAACTACAAATTACAAGATTCCTATCTATATCTTCAAACTTGATCTTGTGATTCTTGTTGCTTTGTTGACTTGTATTCTCCTAGTGAAATCCCTTTGTTGCCGACTTGAATTGTAATCTGAGATGTTTTTCCTTTTCTTCAGGTGGACGCTTGATTGTTGACCTCGAACTGTATTCCCGTGCTCTCCAGGTGGGCACCTGACTGCTAACTTGAAATGTATTCCCTGCTCTCCAGACGGGCTAACTGCTAACTTGAAATGTATTCCCTGCTCTCCAGGCGGGCTCCTGATTGCTGACTTGAAATGTATTCCCTGCTCTCCAGGCGGGCTCCTGACTGCTGAACTTGAAAAGTATTCTCTGCTCTTCAGGCGGGCTCCTGACTGCTGACTTGAATGTATTCCCTACTCTCCAGGCGGGCTCCTGACTGCTTACTTGAAAAGTATTCCCTGCTCTCCAGGCAGGCTCCTAACTGCTAACTTGAAATGTATTCCCTACTCTTCAGGCGGGCTCCTGACTGCTGACTTGAAATGTATTCCCTACTCTTCAGGCGGGCTCCTGACTGCTGACTTGAAATGTATTCCCAATTTGGTGGCTGGGCACATATGTGAGTGTAAAACTAAATTATATTACCAAGTATTTATGAGAATTTGAAAGCTAGGTCCCATTATCCAGGGGGTCCTGACAACTCTTAATTAAATGACAATTTTAAATCTAAGTTATATCTTCTAAAGGTGTGACTTCTGCTAAATCTTGTTATCTAAAAAGGTCTTTAAACTACTCCACATTATCCAGGTGGGTCCTGAAAATCAAAGGTCAAATTTTATCTTAAGAGTGACAACTTTTATGGCTGAATTATACTACCCTACAGTAGAATTTATGCTAAATGTTGTTATCTAATCGAAATCTTAAAGCTAAGTCACATTATTCAGGAGGGTCCTGAAAACTCCTAATTGAATCTTATCTCGAACATGCAAAATTCTAAACTAGCTTATATTCCTTCGGGATACATTTATGCTAGATTACGCTATTTCTGAACTAGGTCCCATTTTCCAGGAGGGTCCTGAAAATTAAAAATCAAACCTGTTTGGTGACTGCCTTTCTCCGCGGAGGGTTTCTCCGAAACAACTGAAATTCCCACCCCCCTGTTTTAATCAAAGAAAAATTTTGTCAGTTTAAAAAATGTGGTGGTTAGTTTTTGGCCTTGACTTTGAGGGAGATTGCTCCTTCACCTCCCATGATAACTGATTTCCACTCAAGGACCTTGCTTGCTTATGGACTAACCACTTTCTCTGTCATCCTTATCACAGCAAATACCCTTTCTCCGTTCAGACCCAATTCCCTTTATATGTTGCATTGCTTATGAACTAATATTTACCAACCTTTGTGTTTCACATGAATCCCGAAGCACGTCAATTGTCGTCCACTCAATGTGCATGTTGTTCTTTCCTGACTTAACCCACTAGCATTGGCCTTGAGGTCTATTGCTCCTTCACTTGCCATGATAACTTTGATTTCCACTCGAAGACCTTGCTAACCACTTTCTCTGTCATCCTTATCACAGAAAATATCTCTTCTCCGTTCAGACCTAATACCCTCTATCTGTTGCATTGCTCATGAACTGACATTTACCAAACCTTTGTGTCTCACATGAATCCCAAAGTGTGCCAATTGCGACCCACTCAGTACGTATGTTGTTATTTCTTGATTAAACCACTAGCATTGGCCTTGAGGTCTATTGCTCCTTCACTTGCCATGATAACTTTGATTTCTGCTTGGAAGACCTTGCTTGTCACTGGTTAACCACTTTCTTTGTCAATCTTATCACGGAAAATACCTTTCATCCGTTCACCCTACACCCTCCATCTGTTGCACTGTTCACGAATTGAAATATACCAAACCTTTGTATTTCTCATGGACCCCAAAGCATGTTGATTGCTACCAACTCAGTGCGCTTGTTGTTCTTTCCTAACTTATGCCACTTTGATGTGCGGGCCAGATCCCGTTTTGTACAATAGGAAAGCTGGTCGCAAATTTTGAAGTCATTTCTCACTTATTCTGGCCAAACAGATTTAGGAAGAAGAAGTAAACAAGACAAAAGGAACAGAGTAAAGGACAAAGGAAAGAGATGATTCCTAACAAGAAAACTACAAAGTAGAAACCTATCAGATGTGGATACCAACTCTAATGACCATGACATGCACATGTTGATTAAGTGGCCTAATCTGTCAAACAAGTCTGATGTTCAACTCTTGTTATACCCCTGAACTGTGAAACTGGACTTCAATGCTCCGATTATCCAATCTGATTCACAATCCTTATTCGACTTGTACTGCTCGAAAGGTTTTCACCATCAAGCCTACCTCATTCTATTCTTTCTCTAAACTTACCATCTCCTTACGGTGCCCGCGTGGGCTTTCACCAATAAGACTCTCTCATTTTTAACATTTTTCAACTCTCGTTGCCTTACGGTACCTGTGAGGGTTTTCACCAATAAGACTCTCTCATTTTCATTATTTTTCTGCTTGGACCAGAGTGTTGCCCCCGATATGAATTACCTCTCCTTGCTTGACTTGGCACCTCTCGAAGACTGACCGGAAGGTCTTTCTTTGGACCGTAACGTGGGCTTTTGGTTAGGGTTAAAAAAGAAAGGATGTCAAAGGCTCAAAACAATTCACATGGGTTCAAAATTACAACTTTTGGAATCAGATTTCTTACAACAACCACAACTTCTACCCTAGTTTCTTGCTTGGGGACTTTTGGATTTTTATTTTGATGGGACCGAACCGTGAGGCTGCCTACGTATCCTTAAAATGAATCAGGTCGAACGTAGTTCATGTCAGAGGAATTACTTTGTTGTTGTGATTTTCTCTTTTCTCTTTCTTTTCTTTCTCTTTTTTGCTTTCTTTTTCTCTTTTTGTTGTTTTTCTTATTTTTTCCCTTTTCATTCTTTTCTTTCTCTTTTCATTCTTTCTTTCTCTTTTTCTCTTTTCTTTCTCTTTTTTTTCTTCCTTTACTTATCTTTTGCGGTTGCGTTTCTGAACTTTGCTACTGATTCCAAAAGAGGGGTAGGAAAGAAAATAAATGAGGCTCAAAGGGGTAACGAAGGATAAAGTGTTTAGATAGCAGAACAAAATGTCTTCGTCATTCCAATCTTCAAAACATGCCAAGTACAAACAACACAATTAAACTAACCAAGGAAAACATTCGTAACACCTTATGATTGTATCAGACTTGATGACCATATCCACACATTCGCCTTCCACATCTGTTACAGACAAAGCACAATTGGACAACACTCTCACTACCACGAACGACCCCCTACAAATTTGGGGAAAACTTGTCGTTTTCTTCACCCGATGCAGCATGATGCATTTCAATAGTGTATTTTTATGTTCTATCTGTCTCAGTTTCACACAATTCGAGCTTGAAGTGATCTCAAAATGCCTTCACTTATTTCCCTCAAATGTCCCTACATCTTCAACATTGTTTCGTTGCTTCGTGACTAAACTGACTTTTAAAACCAGGCTGAGAATTACGCGTGCATGTCATGTCACTAGAGTCAACAGGAAAAGGACTATAAAAGGAAAAGAGAACTAAACAAAAATGACTAAAAATAACAGAAAATAGAAAATTGCATTAGACAGATGGTGAAAGGGTTTGGACAACAAAACAGACAAACTAGACTGGGGTTAGAAACCTAGAAAACACTAAGTGAGATAATACGACTAAAGGAACTAGACAAAATAAAGGATAGAAGGATTTGAGCCACAAGATGATATCCGGATTACAACCCTGCAATAACCCGGACAACAGAAATGACAACAAACTAAACCACCAAGCTCCTCTCCGACTGACCAAGAAATGGAACATCTTTCCAATTACCAAGCGCGGTATCTTAGCCATTGAATTCTGCATCAGCAATACTAGGACCTCCACAAGTCTTCATCACATTATTCTTAACAAATTGCTTTTGGGTTCCTTTTTCCGGCTCGTTCTTAAGATCAACCCCTGATAGCGCTGAAAGCTTAATAGCACGTGGACCTCCGAGGCTTCCAGATGAATTCTCACATTCCTTTCCAAAATAAACCATACCCACCATATGCGCCTCATTATGCACAGGCGATGGACTTTAGCTAGTGTCTGCTACATCTGGATTTTGCACGACAATGTCGCATGCATCAATAAGCTTATGAATTGCTTTCTTCAGATTCCAACACTTCTCTATGTTATGCCCCGGGGCATCTGAGCAATATGCGCACCTTTGAGAAAAATCAAACTTCTTTGATAGAGGGTTTGGCATTTTTATATGAATCGGCTTCAACATGTCCAATTGCTTCAACTTTTGGAACAAACTGGCATATGATTCTCCAATAAAGGTGAAATCCTTTTCTTTTTTCAGCAACCTCTCATTCTTAAATGCTTGATTGGGCCGGAAACCTTATCCATGGGGATTCGGCAGGCGCGTGGGGGCGGGTAAGACATTTGGGGAAGTGGTGTGGGCCATCGCGGGCCTTGTGGGTGAGGAGAATATGGTGGTGCATTGTGGACAGGGTACTAGGAAAGTGATGTACGACTTTGGGAGTTCTGTGGGGAGAAGTAGCATTGGGGGGATTACAAGCATATCCACGAGGTCGACATTGAGGCTGAAAGCGTTTAGCAAGAACGACCACTGGACCCTGTCGTCGATGGGGCTCTCCAACATCTTTTCTATCAATGGGAGGACTATCCCAAGCAATTTGTTCGTTCCATCCTAGCCAAAAATCCCTAAAACTTTTCTTGGGTTTCATTTCCATTTGAAATAAGGAGGAGCAGTCTGGAACAACACCTGATCTGTATAGAAAGTATCGAACAAAATCTTGAGCCATGTCACCCAATGTAGGCCACTTACCAACATCTTGACGATTATGCCATTCCAAAGCTGCCTCAGTCAGGCTCTCACTGAAGTATGCCATCAACAAATCATCTTTCTCGCCAACATTTCTCATTTTACTGCAATAATCCCTCAAATGGGCTACTGTATCCCCATACCCATCATACAAGTTAAACTTTGGCACTTTAAACCCCGCAGGCAGACGAACGTCGGGGACATAAACAATTCTTTGTAATACATGCTACCCTGGTCTCTTATTCCTTGGTTTTTCTTTAAGGACTGTTCTATGCCTTTCGGCCTCCTGGTATCCCATCTCACCCTTTTCTTCCTGTGAACTTTTCAGTTTCAACATGAGGTTCATCCCGCGGGCCCTACTTGTATGATTTAGGAACCTTATGGGTAACCTTTGAGGGGTAATATTGGGCATCGTGAGCTTTGAGTGGGTGTTCATTGTTGGGGATGGTGGATAAGACAGGAGGACAGTTTTTGGGAAAGGTAATTGGAAGATGAGTGACGGAGCTACTAGGGTGGTTGGGAAAGCCATGATAAGCGGGTGGATTTGGATAGTATGAGGGATCATCTGGCACTGTGACCGGTGTTTGGGTAAGGGTAGTATTTAGGAAGCTAGGTGGTGGCGGGGATGGTGCCTTCCCAATCATCCACGCCTGATACATGTCTGCCATGTGTTGTCTTAACATCTCACATATTCAACCAACCCATTGTCCTGTTCAACCAATTGCTTTTGGGCATCTGTATCAACTAACTCAGTTTTGTTGTTGTCTGCCATTGCCTTTTGACTTTATGTTGTGGAGAGGAGTTATTGCTTCGAGGACCACAAACCAACCACCTTTCTAATATGAAGATATAACAAAATGAAGCCATCACGTTAGCGTTAGGGCATTTAACATAAGATAATCTCACTTTATGTGCAATGCACCTAGCCACAATTATCGGTTCTAAAATGACTTCGAGGGTATGAAGGTCATTTGGCATCATCCCAATTTGTTCATTTCAACCTCTCTTTTCTTTGTTTTTTTCTATCACTTGCTTGATCATTTTCCTTCCTCTATTTCTAATTTCACTCTTTTCTTTTCTCTCATTTCTCACATCCCACAATATCATCTCTTTTTTTCTCTCTTTTTTTCTTTTTTTTTTCTTTTCTTTTAACAGTAAAAAAATGATTTGATCGAACCCTATGTAGGTTGCCTATGTATCATGGTCATGCATGAATCAGATCTTTGCATAGTTCTGGAAGATCAGGAATAAAGGAAACAAACTGACGTTCTCTATTTCTTTTTCTTTTTACCTTAATGACTACTCTGCTGAGAAAAGAGAAATAAATGAAGCAAATATTTTTTTTAATTTTCTAAACTTAATGTTCTATAACCTATTTTAAACTCAAGCTTAATGGATTTTTTTCTTTTCTTTGAAACAAATACTCTATTAAGGAAAAACTCCGGAAGAGAAAGATATTTTTGATTCCTTTTTTTAGGAAGAAAATCTAAAGAGTGAAATACAGAAAAATATTTAGAATTTTCATTTGATATTCTGATGCAAGGTTTCGAAACAAGCAATGAAAAAGATAAAACAAAATGTTTTTGGATTTCAATTTTGATTGCCTAAAGAAGAATTTCTAATGATAAACAAAGGATAAAATATGTTTTTTTTCTATGTACAATATCCTAAAGTTCTAATGAAAATAAAAAGAATTTTTTTTCATTTTTCACTAATTTCCCCAAGAAACACCTCAAAAGAAAATCTTTTTGGATTTTGGAATTAATACCTTAAAGAAGGATTTTAAAGAATTACTAAAAGAAAATTCTTTTTTTTTTTAATTTTGGTCACAATATAGTAGAAGAAATATAAAAACAATTCATTTTAAGTCCTAGATATTAATTACCTATAGTAAAAAAATCTCAAAGGAGAATTTTTTTTTATTTCTTATAACAAAAACGCAAAATTTCTTCTTTTTTTGGATTTTCGACTCGTAACACATTTCCACATACAAAATAAGAAATACAATAACAAAAGACTCGGCAAACTTAACCTGACTATTGCAAACTCTAACATCACCTAAAAGACTAAATACTACTAGGACTAGAAAATAAAATAAAAACAATTGACTCAAAAACATAAAATGGCTCCTCGAGCAACTCCTGGATGCAGTGATCATGGGGTATCTGTCATGCTCAAACTCCAGTAAGTACATCCACACCTGTATGAGAAAACTTAAACTAGCACTATGTGAGACAATAACATTCCCTAAGACACATGCAAGACATGATTGAGGCTATTTTTGCAAAATGACTTATTTGGCCAAAAAGTGGTTAGAAGTGCAAAAATTGTCTAAGACCCCGCAAAGCCAAAAACCTAAGATTTACTAGGAAGACCGGACCCTATGTGGGTTCCCTACGTATCACGCCCCGAAAGACGAGAATTAGATATACGTAGTTCGGGCAGATTGGATACGAGCGAGAATTAAAAAAAAAAAAACTAATTTAGAGAAAAATATATTTTTTGCCTTTTCCCTGAAAATGATGAAACATGCAACATCTTTTTTTTGATTTTATTTTTCCTTCTTTTTTTGATTTTTGATTTTCGGAAAATGATGAAAAAGTGAAAAATCTTTTTTTTTTTTTGGAATTTTCAAGCCTTTTTTTAACAAAAATGTGACAGAAAACATAATTGGGCCCTATTCGCTTTATCTTCACACTTCACCCTATCTTTTTCTTTTCTTTTTTCATTTTTTCAGTTGCCCACAACTATCATTGGTCCGCCAAATAACCCTTTTACCCTAGAAGAAATGCAACATATAGCACATAGGATGCACCAAGATGGTCTGTTATTTCGGGCACACCTGTCCTAGACGGACCCAACCCCTGTGTTGAGTCCCCTAAGTCAAATGCACATGATGCAAGCAAACGTTCCTACTAGGGATCCGGCATGAGGTCTTGTTATACTAGGTTCAAAACCTGGGTTTATTGTTCTAGACCTGGCTTACCCGAGCGAACAGCTCGAGCCGGGGGGGGGAGCAGCGTACCGGGAATACAGAAGCTTCACTGGATTTGCAACTTGTCCGAACCTCGTTCTAAATTTGGGATATGACTCTAACAGAAAAGAAGTCACACGAAGTGCACACTTCTTCATGATTTAGAAGACTCAGAGAGAGGAGGGATTTCGCAACAGTTTATATACAGTTCACGGAATATCAAAGCGGTAAAAGCAATCAATTAGCACATTAGGCCCAAACTATGTAACAAAATCAGATAATGGACAAAGCCAACTATAACAATTATTCTAAGCTCGAATTCTTGAACCCTGAACCAGAGATTCTAGGTTCGATCCCCAGCAGAGTCGCCAGAGCTGTCACACCTCCTTTTTTCCTACACCCCGGGAGGGAGTGTATAAGAGAGTTTTTCCAAGTTAAAGTGACAATCGAAACAAGATTATTTTATTTAAAATCAGAGTCGCCACTTGGGATAATTTATAGTGTCCCAAGTCACACGGTTCAAATCCCGAATCGAGGAAAAGATTGACTCTATATTACAGTCCGCGAACCAGAATTCGGGTAAGGAATTCTGTTAACCCGGGAGAAGGTGTTAGGAATTCCCGAGTTCCGTGGTTCTAGCACAGTCGTTCAACTGTTATATTCAGCTTAATTATCTGATTTTAAACAATTATGAACCTATGTGCAAATTTTAACTTATTAACCGCTTTTAATTATTTTCAGGAAGATTCAACGTTATTTAAAACACGCCTTGAACCACGCCACATGAAATGCACCCGCGGTCCACGATATATTTTATTTAACGTTGTCGAGAATTGAAGTTGGGTCACACGAAATGCACACCCGAGTTTAGGAAAATTAATTTAAGTAGCGCGCCTAAAGCAACTTGCGCGTGTTCATAATTGAATTGTTTCTTCCTAAAAAATAACTTTGAGATTATTACGGTCATGGATCATGGACCTGGGATGAGTTGGAGGCTACATTATGGTTTGGCTATTTGAAATTATTCGTTATGGAGGAAAGAGAAAGGAGAAAAGTTTTGATTAATACGTTCATGCCTTGAAGCCCTTAAAATGCTAACCAACCAAAGTGACTTAAGCCCGAATCCTTATCTAGTTTATCCAGGACCCAACAGATTATCTTTAAAAGAGTCTGCCCATCCTACTCCCCAAATTAAATTAAAATCCCTCATTCTGATTCTCTCAAATATCAAATAACACAATAGCTCTATCAATAATCAGGAAAGATAACATCAAATGGGTTAGAGAAGAGAATTATTAAGCTATGGAAATATCATGCTCGCATTTAGCATGTAGGTGAACAACTCACAGTCTCGAGCATTCGTTAATCTAGCTTCAAATACACCAAGTAAATCAAAAGAACAAACAAAGCAATTGAAGGGGAATAACCAGGAAAATAATATCTTGACAAATCATAAAAGAAAATATCTAACTAATGAGCAACAACAGTTAAGAAATAGAGGTTCATAGAGGAAGGTGAAGAAAATGAACCTTTGAGTGAAATAAAGTTCTTTCATTTGCTTAAAATTTACAGCATCTAAAATCAACGGCAGATGAGCTCAAACCGAGAAAGCTGAAAACTTTGACCGAAAATAGACCGGAAACTTCAAACGACCTCGTCGGAACCTCGGACCGGCGAACTCGAACATCGCCTCACTTCGAAGACGGTTTCAGAACTGAGTTTGGACTGATTTTGAAGTTGTTTTGCTGGTGATT
Source organism: Nicotiana sylvestris (assembly GCF_000393655.2). Taxonomy (NCBI): domain Eukaryota; kingdom Viridiplantae; phylum Streptophyta; class Magnoliopsida; order Solanales; family Solanaceae; genus Nicotiana; species Nicotiana sylvestris. Next base: position 151,493,123 of record NC_091063.1, read on the forward strand.
TCCGGCTGCGTTTTTGGCTAGGAAGCCATGGCAGCAGGTCGCTTATTCTATGAATAAGAAGATCAGGAGATGGAATGGGTGGTAGGTCCGATCTGCAGCTGTCAGCTTTAGGTCCTCTGTCAGCCTTTTCTTATGGCTTTTTGTGTGTCGTTTTCGCTAATTGTATGTATTTTCACTGATCCTCTTTGAAACGGCTGCCTCTTGATTTTTTAGGTTGTTCTCTTTATATAGAGTCTAGGTTTTGGTTATTATTTTTGTGTATTTTTGAATTAGTCCCTAGGTCTTTTTGTGTTAAGTCCTTAGGGTCTTTTTTATTTATTTTTGGTTCCAAAGAAGAGTCTAAAAGAGTCCCTAAGCTTAATGAACTAATCCGAATTGGGCCAAGAATTAGGCTCTAAAGCTCTTGAAATTGTGATTCAACACCTTAATTGACTTCCTTTAAAATAAGATAAAAATACTACACAATGCAAAAGCTAACATGAAACTATTATGTATTTTTGTATTTTCAATATTAAAGATAAAATAAAGGTAATATTTTTGTATATTTTTTATTTATTTAAATTTATGAAAGATACGTAAGCTAAAAATATTTTTTTTTTGTAATTTTCCATTTTTATGACGAAAATAAAGTAAAGAAGTCAAAAATAGTTGAAATAGCTATATTAGGCCTAAATTAAATATTTACATGCTAAAATATGAAAATCTCAAGGAGGGTCAAAAATCACATGTCTACACCCTAGACCTTTCCGTAATGGCGTTTTTACCCTAGTGGCCAGGAGTAAGAGGGTTTTAGTGAGCCCTGAAGATGACAAGGACCGTGGCTGGTACGCCCGATTTGTTGCTGCCCCCACTGTTGGTTTAGTGGGTGAGAATAACGTTCCCTTCCCTGAGAAGTGGAATTTCGCACGTAAGGCTTTTATCCATCTCGTACATTTTTCCTTCAAGTTTATCAACTTCTCTAATTTTGCTCTTTTTTTTAGCAACGATGGGAGTGGTGGAGGATATTCCCAATTTCTGTAGTTGGGTAGATAAATTGCTGAAGACCGCACCAATAGATGGTAGGTCTTGAAAAACACTTTCTAACCGTTACAGTTGGAAAGTAAAGATTCATGGTAAGAGTTTTTATTTCATCTTTCACGCATGTATATATTTTTCTTTATTGTTCTAACTTCCATCCTTCTTTTTATCAGGATTTGCTATTCGAGGAGTTATTGTTGAAGCAGTTGCGGCCTCTCGTGTCTCTTCGGGAACCCGTACTCCTTCGGGAACCCGTATCTCTTTAGAAAGAGCCCGAGAAGTAGTCTTGGGTTCTTCTTCTGCAAAAAGGAAAACTGTTGAAGAAGAAGACTCTGGAGAAGAGGAAGAAGGGGGTTCCCTGGTGACGAGGCCACGAGCTAGGAGACGCATCGTCTCTGATGACGAAGCTGAAGTTTTCCCTCGTCTTTCTATTCCTCTTACCGAACCTGTTGAAACCCCAGTAATAATTCCTGACGATGACGTCACTCCCCATGATACTCATGAGTCTGTTGATCAACTTTTCTTCAGTGGTTTTGGTAGTGGAAGTTTAGGGCCTGTTTTAGATAAAATACTTGTATCTTCTTTTTCAACTCTCGTGCCCGTAATTCCTTCCTTACCAGCCCCAACTGTTTCTGTTCCTTCTTCTACTGTTTTCACTTCCTGTACCGCTCCTCCTTCGACCATTCCCCCTCCTACCATTCACCATACGGAAGTGGGCTCTTCAAGTAGAAGTGTCGCTATGAGGAGGGTAACCATTGAAGTTCCTGCTGATAGCAGCCTTTTGAGGAAGTCAGGTCAGGCAGATGTATGGCTGGAACCTTTAATCGGTCCAATTGAAAAAGCAAAGTTGGAGAGCCATAGTTCCCTGACTCTAATGAATGATATCGTGCATGCCACTTTGAAGGTATTTTCCTTTTCTCCCTTCTTTACTTTGTAAAAAAAATTTAACTTTGGGATTCTTATATTTTTATTTCCCTTTCTTTTTTTAGGCCAATCTTATCGGCATAGAAATGATGAACAAAATCCCTCTCTTGGAGAAGGTAGCACGTGATTCTCAGTTGGAGGCAATCAATTGGAAGGAACAATTTGAGAGTGCACAAATTGATATGGAAGATTTACAAGAAATCAAGAATACCTTAGAGCAGCAGGTGCAGGCTTTAACTTCAGAGTTAGCGGTTGCAAAAGCTTCCTCAAGCCAAACAGAAAAAGACAAAGAACGTCTCGAATTTTCCTTCTCATAGCAACTATCTAAGGCCAGCGAAGAGAACAGAGAGTTGAAGGCTCTTTTGAGTCAAAAAAAAGTTTATGCTGGGGAGCTCGTGCAAAGATTAACTCAAGCACAAGAAGACCTTCGAGTCTTGGCTGATAAGGTTCGTGCTTTAGAGAGCTCTCATGCCTCTCTTCAAGCTTCTTACAACACCGCCTTGGCTGAAAATGAAGAGCTAAAGAATGAGATTGATGATTGGGAAAAGGATTATGAGACCCTTGAAGGAAAATCTGTTGTTGAGGTAAGTTGGGCATTTTTGAATTCACGTCGAGATACCCTAACTGAAGCTGGCTAAGAAAACTTCAACCTGGAGTCGGAGTTAGCAAACTCAGGACTTCCCTTCTCCCGTGGTTGAAGCTCCCGTGAATGTTGAAGCTGATATGGGTATCCCAACTCTTTCAAGCCCAATCGAGCCTGTTGCTACAAGCCAAGTTGAAACCGCATCTGTTGATGCACCTTCCCAAATTAAGCCCGCTGCTATTGATGTTCCTGCTTCAGTTCCACAAACTTCTCAGTGACCAGTTTTAATCATTTGAATGATTTTGTTTTTGTTTTTATTTTGGAAAATTGTAATCAAACCCTTAGCTTCATTTGAGGGTTGATTTTGGAAACGCAAGTCCCCAAGTCTTTTATGGGGTAATCTGTATAAATAATTTCATAGTTTTATGACTAAGTTCGAACTTAGTCTTAGATTTTTTACATATTAAGAAGTTTTTCATGTTATTATCTTAAACTTCTGTTTGCTTTATTCTTGCCTTTATTTTTAAGGACTTACAGAATAATTTGCATTTTTGTTTTTCGAAAATGCTTCTGTTAATCTCATGACTAATTAATTTAAACATGAATTTTATAAAAGGGGGCCCTTTTATATTTCGACACTTAATGAAGAAGACGTCTCAACTTCATAATGGTGTTGTCATACGATAAAAGAAATAGAAACACACATGTTTCTTTGAAATAACTTTGACAAGTTTTGAATAATACTTTACATGTATTTGAATTACATCTATAACTTTCTCGTAACTGTTTTTCTTGTAACAGATTTTTTCAAAAGAAGAATAGTAGACACGGGTTTTTCCTTATAACCCGTTTTAGTACATAGACTTTACCCTAAATATAGTGAGGTTTTTCTTTGGCCTTAGCTCGTGGCTCCATCTCGTGACTTTGTGACTTTTACTCTGCACTTGACTCTTTTAGTCTTGATTTTTTCTTAATCTTCATTGCCTTCTTTATACACATATCTGTGTATATTATGTAGTCCCCCAAGTATTTGAGTGTTGAAGTATGAAGCCTCGAGCACTTGATAGTTTCTCTCATTTGGTCCTTTTCCTGAAAAGGAAAAACATACGGGACTCAGAGGTGCGATTTTAGATGAGTATGAATTTCTATCAGAATAATTGTAACCCTAGCCCAGGAATTTTAGGTTATTCTTTGTGCCTTACAGGTCGTGACTCATCATTTAGTATGGGTTAGCTTTTTTCCTATCATCTAAAATCGTTAGTAAAATTTTAACAATTCAAAAATTAAATTTAAAATGGTGATACCTGATCGTGGGTATTCCTTAGAAATAGTATCTCTTCAAATGAACAACATTCCAGTGTGAAGGTAGTATCTTGACATCCATTGTCTCCAGCTCATATGCTCCCTTTCCTACAATATCATGAACTCTATAGGGTCCTTCCCATGTCGGACTTAATTTACCCGCGTTAGCTGCCTTTGTAGATTGAAAAGCCTTTTTAAGCACGAAGTCCCCCACTTTGAAGAATCTGAGGCGTGCTTTTCGGTTGTAATATTGTTCTATGACTTGCTTTTGTGTTGCCATTCTTATTAATGCAGCTTCTCTCCTCCCCTCGAGTAAATCTAGATTGACCCGCATCTCCTCGTTTAGATTCTTGTGTCGCCTGTGTGAACCGCGTACTTGGTTCCCCTATCTCAACTGGAATTAAAGCCTCAGCTCCATAAACTAATGAAAACGGTGTTTCTCCTGTACTTGTTTTTGTAGTTGTGTGATATGCCCATAACACTCCAGATAACACTTCAGGCCAGTTACCTTTTGATTCCTCTAATCGTTTCTTTAAATTATTGATAATAACCTTGTTCGTTGATTCTGCTTACCCATTAACCACCGGATGATAAGGTGTTGACATAATCCTTTTAATTTGATAACTTTGAAAGAATTATGTGATTTGAGCTCTAATAAATTGAGGGTCATTATCACACACGATCTCCTTTGGTACACCGAATCGGCATATGATATTCCGCCAAATAAAATCTTTGACTTCCTTTTCTTGCACCTGTTTAAATGCTCCTGTCTCCACCCATTTAGTAAAATAATCAGTGTGTTACGAGCAGAAACTTTACCTTCCCTTTTTCTTGTGGTAATGGACCCACGATATTCATTCCCCATTTCATAAATGGCCATGGCGCAATGATCGGGTATAATAACTCCGCAGGTCTATGCATATTGTTACCGTACCTTTGACATTTATTACATTTGGCCACGAAACTTTCTGCTTCTTCTTCCATTTTAGGCCAGTAATAACCTGCCCTAATTAAGGTTCTTACCAATGACCTTCCTCCTGCGTGATTCCCGCAATGTCCCTCGTGTATTTCTTTCATTACATACTCCGTTGCGAAGGTCCGAGGCATCTTGCTAAGGGATCACTGAATATTTTACGATATAAATTGCCTTGCTTTAAGTAGTACCGAGCAGCCTTCTTTCAAAGCGCATGAGCTTTCTTCTTATCATCAGGGACGGTACCATACTGCAAAAAAGCAACAATCTCGTTCCTCCAATCCCAAGTTAAATTATTAAGATTTACCTCATTCTTATCAGGATCGAGAACTGAATGAAACCATTGTATAACTGAGGCGCTTGCATCACTTGCCACATCAGCTGCAGATGTGAGATTAGCTAGGGCGTCCGCTTCAACATTTTCATCCCTTGGTATTTGTATAACTTTCCAGGTTTGAAATTGCTTTATCAATTCCCGTACCTTTTCTAAGTATTGTTGCATCCTTGCTTCCCTAGCTGTATAAGTCCCCAGCATTTGATTAACCACGAGTTGCGAATCACTCTTAATTATAATTTGATTTATGCCAAGCTCTCGTGCCAATTCTAGACCTACAATAATAGCCTCATACTCTGCTTCATTTTTAGTTATGGAGTGACATTTAATAGCTTGTCGAATGGTCTCACCCGTAGGTAGTACCAAGACAATCCCTAAACCTGCACCTTTTACATTAGATGAGCCATTAGTGAATAAAGTCCAAGTTCCCAGGTTAGCTCCATTGAATACCTGTAATTCTTTTTCTGCTTCTAATTGCATCTCTTGGCTAAAATCAGCCACGAAATCAGCTAACACTTGTGATTTTATAGCAGTTCTAGGTTGGTATGTGATTTCGTATACACTTAACTCTATTGCCCACTTAGCTAACCTACCTGATAGCTCATGCTTTTGTAATATATTACGTAAAGGGTAGGCAGTTACTACGGTGATAGGATGACACTGAAAGTTAGGTCTTAACTTTCTAGATGCCATGATTAATGCAAGTGCAAGTTTTTCTAACTGAGTATACCGCGTATCCTCATCTAACAAAGATTTACTAACATAGTAGAAAGGGGATTGTTTACCTTGTTCTTCTCGGACCAAAACAACACTTACCGCAACTTCCGAAACAGCAAGGTAAATGAGTAGTCTTTCCCCAACCTTTGGTTTTGCCAGCAAAGGTGGATTTGATAAGTACGTTTTCGAATTCCTAAGCGCCTGTTGACATTCCTCATTCCATTCGAAATGATCATGCTTCTTAAGGGCTGAGAAGAATTTAAAACACTTCTCTGATGATTTAGAAATGAATCTTCCCAAGGCTGCAATTCCCCCTGTTAATCTTTGAACTTCTTTCTTGTTCGAAAGTATATCAGGTATTTCCTCAATGGCCTTGATCTATGCAGGATTCACTTCAATACCACGGTTAGAAATAAGAAAACCCAAAAACTTGCCTGATGCAACGCCAAGCGCACATTTTTCGGGATTTAACTTCATGTTAAATTTGCGCAAAATTGAAAATGTATCAGAAAAGTATGATATGTGATCTTTTGAATACTAAGTTTTAACAAGCATATCATCTATATATACCTCCATAGTCTTTCCTAAATGCTCTTGAAATATTTTGGTAACTAACATCTGATACGTTGCACCTGCATTCTTTAGACCAAAGGGAATTACTTTATAACAGTAAGTCCCCCTGTCTGTTATGAATGGAGTTTTTTATTCATCTCCCGGATCCATTTTAATCTGATTATAACCTGAATATGTAGCTAAAAAACTTAATAGTTCGTGACCTGCAGTTGCATCAATCAATTGATCTATGTGTGGTAGTGGAAAAGAATCTTTAGGGCAGGCTTTATTAAGATCTATGTAATCTACATAAACCCGCCACTTACCGTTCTTCTTTGGAACTACAACAATGTTAGCTAACCAGTTAGGATATTTTACCTCACGAATGGAACCAATTTTTAGCAATTTTTGGACTTCTTCTTGAATCACCTGATTCTTGAAAGTTCCTTGCTTTCTTTTATTTTGCTTGACAAGAGGGTATGATGGATCTTCATTTAGTTTATGAGTCATCATCTCCGGTGGTATTCCTGTCATGTCAGAATGGGACCAAGCAAAGCAGTCCACGTTAGTTTTCAAAAATTCAATTAACTTATCCTTCATACCTTGGCTAAGATTGGCTCCAACATAGACTTTTTTATCAAGCCATTGAGCAAATAACACGACAGACTCTAATTCCTCTATTGTTGTTTTGATATTTTCATTCTCTTCTGGTTCTTGAATGGTATCAGGCCTTGAATCTACATCTGTTTGCCCTTGTTCAGTTGAGGTTTGTGTTGTGGTGACCTCAACTGCCTTCTGTGATTGCTATTTACCTTCATTTCTCGTGCTTGTATCTGCAACAGAGTTGATAGCCCTGGCTGTATGTTGATCTCCACGAATTTGACAAATTCCCGATGGCGATGGAAATTTAATAACTTGATGTAAGGTTGAAGGAACAACATCCATTTCATGGATCCATGGTCTCCCAAGAATCATGTTATAAGCCATCTCCATATCTACCACCTGGAACTTTGTATCTTTAACAACTCCTTCAGCGAATGTGGTGAGTGTTACCTCTCCTTTCGTGAGGACACTAGAATTATCAAATCTAGATAGAGTATGCGCCTTTGGTATCACTTTATCTTCAGCTTGCATCTCACGTAATACTCATAGTAAAATAAAATTCACGGAACTACCTGGATCAATCAAAACTCGTTTCACATTAGTATCATGTATAATTAAAGATATTACCAATGCGTCATTATGAGGGGTTAATACGCCGTCTGCATCTGCGTCATTGAATGTAATGTTGTCTTCCTCTAAAACATGTCGCACCCGTTTCCCTTGGGTAATTGTTACTTTGGAAATTTTGTTAGTTGCAGTATATGATATACCATTGACGTCTTCACCCCCACTTATAACGTTGACAGTTCTTTTGGGAGAAGGTGGTTTTGGAGGCTCCTGCCTGTTCTTCATGTAAGCTTGCTTGCCTTTCTCACTGAACAACTCAGTAAGATATCCTTGTTTTAATAAATGATCAACTTCACTTTGTAAAATCTGCAATCTGCTGTTTTATGTCCGTGGTCATTATGAAACTCGCACCAATGGTCAGGGTTGTGCCTGTTTGGATTCGTTCTCATTTCCTTTGGCCATCGAACCTTATCTCCCATGCTTCTCAAAATAGCTACGAGCTCGGAGGTGCTAACGTTGAAGTTGTACCCACCGAATCTCGCTTTTAAATTTCTATCATCATCTCGTGACTCATTGTTGTTTCGCTCATTCCTAAATCTTGATGAAGAACCCGATTCTCTGTTTCTTGATCTGTGATCGTACCTTTGATTTTCCTGCTTTGACCGCGAGTCCTTTCCCGCAGGTCCCATGTAAGGCTCGTACCTGTTTTTACCGGATCTTTTTTCGGTCTCGCACATCTCGAACTTACCTTTTCTTCTTTTTGAAATCGTGGAACAGTATCTTCCTCAATCCTCAGCTTCGTGTTATATCTGTTATAAACATCATTCCACATTGTAGTCGGGAATTCTCGAAGGCTTTCCTTGAGTCTCCTCGTAGCTTCCGAGCTTTTTTCATTCAAATTACTTGTGAAAGCTATAGCTGCCCAATTGCCAGGTACACGTGGCAATGTCATTCTTTCACGTTGAAATCTATCCACGAATTCTCTAAGCAGTTCTGAGTCCCCTTGCTTGATTTGAAAATATCCTCCATTCTTTTCTCTACTTTTTGAGCTCCCGAGTGTGCTTTGATGAAAGAATCTGTAAGCTCAGCAAAAGAATTTATAGAATTTTTAGGTAAAAGAGAATACCATATTAGCGCTCCTTTGGTGAGCGTTTCACCAAATTTTTTGGCTAATACTGATTCAATCTCCTGCTTAGTCAAATCGTTGCCTTTTACACCCGTTGTGAATGTAGTTACATGATCTCGTGGGTCTGTTGTTCCATCATATTTTGGAATATCAGGCATTTTGAACTTTTTTGGAATTGGGAGTGGAGCAGCACTTGGCTTCCAGGGTTGTTTCGAATATCTATCCATATCTACCCAATTAATTATGGGCGGCACCCCGGGTATCTGCTCTAGCGCTCACTTTGTTCCTTGAGCTGTTTCTGCAAGGTTAGTACTAAATTTTGTAAATCTGAATTAACTAAATTACCTGGTTCTCGATCTTTCGATTCACTGGGGGTTCCATCGCTACCTGAATTAACAAGCCCAGAATGAGGGTTCTCCAGAGTGTTGTTATTTGGAGTAGGTGTGGGTGGTGCAGCAGGTAACTGGCTAACCAAGGCCTGAACGGCTTTATTGACCTGTGCAGTAATAAGTTTTTGCAAAGCCTCATCCATAGCTTTAACATTTTCGAATTGAGCATGTCCATCTGTATGAGATCCCTCAGGAGTGCCTTCATGAGATCGCCGAGGAGAGCCTTGTGGAGAAATAATAAGTGTGTTATTATCCTGAGGGTCTCTTTGAAGTTGTTGGTTTATTTGGTTTTCTTGGTTTCCTTGAATGTTGTCATTTTTGTTCGACATAGTTGATGCAACAAGGAAAGTTAAGCGAAAAGAAAATAGATTATCAGATTTCCGGTAACGGAACCAATTTGTTTAACCAAAAAAATGAAATTTTAGTCAAAGCTAGAATTTAGAAGAACAAGAGTTACTGATAATCAAAAGAGTGTATAAAAGGAAGTAATTTAGGTAGCAAGAGAGTAATCAAGAGAAAAACAAGTAAACTAAAATTTATATCGATAGTATTTCGTGTCCTTATAATTGATCAAATATTTCCGTTTTATAGATATCTTGGAGATATACGTTTTGCCCAAATCATAATGAGGCTATTATGAGTAATTAAAGACATTGAATGCTACGTTACATAATCATTACATTCAATACAAATTCTTTAACGTATTCCACATTTAATGCCTATTAAATGCCGTATCTGCACTATTTTCTACTGTCAAATTCATTCCTTTTGATTCTCGGATATAAATGACTTAGATAGGTACGGGCGCTGGGTTATTTGTATACCTGTCCGTGCCTCTTCCTCTGCCATTTGCTCGTATCTGTTGCAACTCGTGCCTCTTGGCTAGTTGTAATTCTTTGATCATTTGACCAGTCTACGTGTTTCGATACACACCTTTATATTTAAATACATTTTTTTCCAATACATGCATCTCATTAAATTTGAGATATTCTAGAGATTGTAATCCTCATCATTTACTGAAATCAAATATTACATTTGTTACTATTTTCTTGTCCTGATTATTGTTCAAACTGAAAATTTGTTATATTCTTTTTTGAGCGATATACCACAATCTTTTGTTGGGTCTTTTAACGGAACATATTGAGTTTGAACATGAAAATGCTTGTTACACTTAGCATATATTTTTTTAGATCTATTAGAAACACACAGGAGAATTAATATTCTCATATGATCAACATGGTGGGACAAGAGTTACAATCTGATACTCACAGTTCAACATTATACTGTATGTCCTTCACACTTCTCCATCTTTTTTAACATGCAAGAATACAACCATCCATAAGTCTTCTCTCATCTTTTGTACACAAGACACCATATTATTATACTGATCGGTTAGTCTATGGTATCAAAAATATATAACAGTAATCATATTATCATTCTCTTTAGGTTCCGTCCTAAATTAATTATCTCAGGACAGAAAATGATGATTTTCGCCTCAAGCCAATAGATTTAATCCTCTATTACCTTCTTTTTATTTATTTCACATTATTAACATGAAGTGGAGAAAACTCAACCAGACAACAGTACTATAATATAAACTGTGGCCCTCTTCATATGGACCCCCCTCCCCCTCCCCCTCCCCCTCCCCCTCCCCCCCCCTCTTTTAAAAAAAATAAATAAATTTAACCATCCGCTCAAAATTCACTGGAGTAACTAATTCGAAATTCGCCCACAGTATAAAATCCATTAAACGGAGAAACACTTCGAACTCAAAACCTCTGATGAAGGTTGAAGATTGCTATTAAGTTATTCGTTAAAGAGATGATTTACTATCTTTTACCTTAGAAACAGGGCAAAGATCACGTTTAGCTTATGGAAGTTATTGACATTCTGTAGTCGAATATATATATATATATATATAATTTTGAGAGCGGCTATACAATATCATTTTCCTCGAGAAGATTCATGGTTGAAATCCATTAAAAGATTCAATTGAGAAGGAAGGGACATAGAATTCCGCCTGCCAAATTTATTTTAAGTAGGCCAATAAGGTTAAAACTGTGGCCCATTAGGAACATTCAGGCCTCCGTCAGAATATTAACGTAGCTCATAACTGAATGCAGACAATCAATCCAGTACATTATAATAGTGATGATCTGGTTCTTAAATTACCATAATGAAATAGTCAGTTGACATTGAAGAATCCATACTTTTTCTCTTGACTCTGGTCTGTGGACAAATTAATACTGGAATCATAATGTGGAGTTATAATATGACAATTAAGTAATGACAAAAATATTTGTAAATATACTTTTATTGACAGATATTTGATTCATTGGACCTAAGATGAAGTATAAGACGTATAATAAACTTGTGTATGGTTTACACCAAATAAACTTGAATAATTTTTATTAATATTTTTGACCTTGATTGTATGAAAATACTTGGGGAGAAGAGCTTTTGAAGATAATATCTTTGTCATTTTATTGTTTTTATTCAAAGATCAGTAATCTCGAATATTATCCCACATTTGGGAATAGTATAAAAATAGTATCACAATATTGACACAAATAATCCCGAAATTACTTAGACCGAAATAAAAAACTTAATCAAACACGGTGTAATATCTTATGGGATTAGTTATCCCACCTTTTATATGGGATAACTAATCCCACCATTTTAGTGTAAAAGTTATCTCGTGATTAGCTAATACCCCAAATCAAATATAGGATAAAAGTTAATCTCAAACTTTATTCTGAAATTATTATTCTTAGCAAGTAATATAGGATTCTTTGTAAGGCCTTTGAAAACGGGGATAAAAATCATTAAATTAGAGCCAAAATCGTGTCTAAGTGGATGCCTTCAAAAAGAGGCTGGATTCGTTTACTAAGTAACAAATCATTTGCATTTCTTGCGTTTATTATACATTAATTATTTACTCAACTTTTCAAAGTTTGCTCACGTACTCTAATAAATCATGCTGAGAGCATATCCACCTTACTTATCCAAACAAAGAAATGGCTTTTTTGCAACAAATTTTATGTCCAAGTTAATCATCTTTGAAATATTTGAACTTACCACCACGGAATATAGGGGGATAGATAGAATTCCTCCACCTTTAATTAGTAGTCGTGAGTTCAAATCATAAAAATAAAGAAATAGATCATAGAGAGTGGTTTCCCTTTTAATGAGCTCTATAAATCGCAAACTAAATTAGTCGGACACTGAATTTCAGTATAAATAATAACACGAAAATTTGGACAAACAAGGGGATTATCGAAATCTTTCGAATAAGATGAGTTTTTATGGCAGTCTTTTCGTGAAAAAGAGGATCATAAACTAAAAGATAAAACCTAAAAAAAATGTAATGAATTTATGTGGAAAAAGAAAACCAAAAAATTAAAATAGTGAAAAGTTTAGGGATATGAACATGGGACATCATGGTTGCCCTTAGGGGGCAAAATCATCGCGAAGCACATGCATAACAAGTAATGATGCCTCATGAGTTAATCTTTTATTCTTTTATTTTATATCCATCAGTATTTATTTGAAATTGATTTTGACTTATGAACTCCAAAAGTAGATGGGTACAAATTAACTCGGTCAAAATCTTAATTGACAATTTTATGATAAGATATCGCAATTCGAATGTAACTTGTTTTAATATATAGTCAAAGCTTTTTTATATAAGTATCATTAGAGGTGGATCCAGAATTTAAATACAAGGCATTAGGGGTGTACAAAAGAAACTGACAAACCGCACCAACCCGATAATTCGAGTCAAACCGAGAAACAAAACCCGACTATGGTTCAGTTTGATTTGGTTTGGTGTTGGAAAAAAAATCCGACCATAATTGGTTTGGTTTGGTTTTAACTAAAGAAAGTCAAACCGAAACCAAACCAACCCAACATTACATATATAGAAATTTTAGATATATTTAATATATAAATATACTTATTGTGATGTAATTTATAAATATTTCTTAAAAGATTTCATAATTTTATCTTTTGAGGTATTATTTCAAGGTTGGACTTAGAACTTTTGAATGTTCCAATAAATTTTATAGTCATTAACCTTAGTAAATTAAATAGTGCTAACAAAAGCACCAAACCAAAATCAAATCAATACTAATGCTAACAAAAGACATTCAATTCAATACTACGAACGGGAATGTATTGAATATCTATTTTTTGTTTTGCAATAATTTAGATAAAAATGCATAACCTATTTTTTATTTTTTCTTTAGCGTTTAGTCATGTAATTAATACTCCCTTGTTAGTCTACTTATTTTAGCATGACTTAGAGCCCGTTTGGCTTAGCTGATTTAGAGTAGCTGATGAGCATAAGGTGCTGAAAAGCATTTTTAAGTGCTGAAGCTGATTTAAAAAATAAGCAGTTACGTGTTTGGATAAAAGTGCTGAAATTAATAATAAGTAGTTGAAGAACTAGATATACGAAGAGTTTTTGTTTTAAAAAGAAGTATTTTAGGGATAGAATAGTAAATATTTGGTCAAACCTAAAGTGCTTATAAGCTGAAATTTGATAAGTTGGGAGAGACCAACTTATGACTTTTGGCTTATAAGCACTTAACTTATAAGCACTTTTAATTTTACCAAACGCGTAGATAAGCCAAAAAAGTGCTTATAAGCCAGTTTGACCAGCTTATAAGCTAAGCCAAACACCCTCTTAGTACTTTTAGATTATGTTTATTTTTATTATGGCTTTTTAACTAGCAATATTTATATTACATAATTTTATTGTTTTTATTGTTGAATATTTTAGGATAATGCCATGACATATCTCATATTTTGTATTATTTTCTTGGAAAATACTTTATATAGTTGTATCTTACTAGGACTAAAGAAATACTTTGAGCACAATTTATATGTTTTGTTCTACGAAGATTTTACCGGAAAAAAATCCAAAAAAATCCGAATAATCCGAAAACCCGAGAAAAAAAAACCGAGAGTGAAAAACCCGAGTTTTATTGGTTTGGTCTTTAGATTTAATAACCCGACACAATTGATTTGGTTTGGTAATTGTAAAATCCGAACCAACCCGACCTATGTACACCCCTACAAGGCACCTAGTAAAAAAAAAAAGAAGCACCATTGGTGTTATTGGGTCTCAATCTTGGGTGAGCAGGCAAAGCAAAGAAGCTTATGCTCCATGTAATTAAATTTTTTACTAGGGGTGTTCAAACCGAACCGGAAAACCGCACCAAATCGAAAAATCAAATCAAACCGATTAAAAAACCTGACTAGGTTTGGTTTGACTTGATTTGGTATTGAGTAAAAAAACCCGAACCAAACCGACATATAATTATATAAATTTTATTTATATTTTTAAGACTTTATAGTGATATTTCTTTAGAAATGTAGAAATATTTGGGATCCTCTCATGTATTAAACTTGAAAGCGTAAATTAATGAAAAGTTATTGTTAGACGACTAAGAAAATAACTATCATGTCTTACTAAAAAAATTCTCCCATTAGAATATTTTAATAGATCATATGTTTGTCAATTTTTTCCATATTTACTAAACATATATTCACTTATCAAAGCTTTATCTATAATTTTAACAAAGTAAGATTGAAATAATATTCATGTAACAAAAAAATCCGAAAACCCGAAAAACCCAACAAAACCGAAACAATTCAAACCGATATAGTTGGTTTGGTTTGGTTTTGATAAAAACCGAACCAACCTGGTCCATGTACACCCCTATTTTTTACTATTTGAAAATATAATTTGATTGAATTGATAAAATTATAACTAAAGTTAAATATTTAAAATTAAGAATAAGCTCATATTAAAAACTTGAATCAAACAAAAGATAAATTATTTTCTTTAGTATTGAGAATAAATAACTTAGTCTTTAAATTAACTAATTAGCAAAAGAATCTCATTCAATTATTTTCTAAATTCTTCATATAACCAAAATAATTTTTCTAAGTTGACAAAACTTTTTGAGTACATAAATTTCTTTTCATAAGAAAAATATCAGCTCTTAAAGAAATCAAAAGTAAAATCGATTATAACATAGTAGTATTAAGAATCAGTTGATTAAAATGCAAACTTCAAGAAATGAGGTTAAAACAGTGAAGACAAAATATATTCTAATGAGTTGATGTTAATTATTTTTCTTTTATTTTCCATTTATTCCAACAATTGATTCCTTGTAGTTTTTATTACCAAAAAAATGACTGTTTGTAATGTTTTAATATTAAGTCATTTATTGCAAAATATTAACTCAACATAAGTCATATTTATATTTTAAATTTATACTTATTCAGTTTTTTGTAAGAGCTATAGGATTTTATCTATTCATTCCTGAATCTATGAAAGACTAGAAGATTCAATTTTTTAATTTGTGTTGTTTGACAAATATTTAAAAAATCATGAAAAAAAACTTATAATACATATCCAGTCATTTGTGCCCAATGAAATTTTTTGTAAATTAGCAACAAACTATATATGGTGGTATTCGAATTGATTATAGCATTCTTGTGAGATGCGAAGAAAGAAGCTATGGGTTGATCAAAATCGGGGTTAAAGTATGTATTGTTGTTTAATTAAGTTTTTCATAAATATTTTATTTTAGAGTTTTATCTAATGAGTATATGCATGCTGTTTAATTACGTTTTTCATAAATATTTTATTTTAGAGTTTTATCTAATGAGTGTATGCATTATGTTTTATTTTATAAATCAACAAACTATTTAATACTATTTATGCAATTGTTAAGTAGTGTATTTATTGATTTAGATATATGCGCAAAGCGCGTGCCCTAAAACTAGTATATATAGAGAGAGAGAAAAAGAAAGAGAAAGAGAGAGAGTTATTGCAAAGGCTAATAGGTTCTTATGACCCCTCTACCATCATTGTAGGACCACCTCTGTATCGTATAAATTAATTTCACCATATTCAGTTTGTAACTAAGTAAATTCATTTCTTCCATTAAGTATATTTTTCTTTTTACGTTAACTGTCAACCTAATAATAATTCTTTTACTTTTTATTTTTTGTTTTTCTTTTCCGGCAAAGTAAGTTTACTACTTATTAACATGCTAAAATTTCTTTTTTTGGTCGAAAGAAAATTTTATTTCAACCAGATTTTCAATTTTACATCACCAGCGCTTTTGGACTCCAGTAACAGGTCTCATGACTAAACCAATAAAACAAGAAGTTATATAACCAAGAGGTTGTCTAACAAGACCACTACTAACAATCATGGATCTTACTCTATCCTACTTGCTATGGTTTACAATTAGGATAAATATTTAATGTAATCAATACAGGTTTCCATTTACATTTCTGTTGCCCTGTTATGTGCACTTGGATGGTAGTGTCTTTAGTTCTGTCTTTGGCCTCTCTTTTCTAGTTCTGAAATCTCCTATCATTGCGTTCCATCCAGATATGGTACACTGCTGCTGCAAACACCACTCCTACGATTGTCTTCCTTGGGTTCCTATTGCTAGCATTGGGAGATAACCACTTCACCTCAGCTTCCCAGTTTGCAACACTTCTTTGATATCTTAGTCATCCTAGCATTTCTTTCCATGAGCTTTATGAGTATGGACATTAAAAAAAATAAGTGATCATGTGTTTCTTCTATATCTCTTTCACACAATACACATGATTGAGGCATCTGAATTTCTCACTTTGTCAATCTGTCAACAGTAGCCAACCTTCTTTGTATTGCCATTTATAAAATGAATTGATGCTTTGGCAGAATTCCCGTCAACATGACTAGTGATTTCCATTGGGCTTTAGGATACCTTGGAAGAGCATGTAGATAGGCCTTCTTAATGCTGAATTTTCCATTCAATACAAAGGACTCTATAACTATTAAGTCATTAGCCCACCATTCTCTAGCAGTGAATAGTTTCCTTACTAACCAGCTAGCCTGCTTTGGAGCATCCATGGTAGTAATATCCTTCTATTTTATGTAATGACTATGGATTTATATAATCCATATCTTATCCTCCTTTGCCATTATAGCCCATAGGAGTTTAGTCAAAGCAGCCTTATTCAGTATCTCATAATTGATAATATTCGAACCCCAGTAGCTCTTGGTTTGCACATTGTTTCCCAAGCAATGAGAGCTCTATGAGCATTATCATGTCTTTCAGTCCACAAGTAGCTCCTGCAGATACTATTGACAAGCTTAATGACTTTCTTTGGGATAAGGAATACCTGTGCCCAATAGGTCTGCGTTTCAAATAGGACACTCTTAATGAGTTGTAATCTTCCAATATATGACATGAACTTTGATGTCCAGCTTTTGATCATATCAACAATCTTCTCAACTAGTGGCATGCATTGATGAATAGTGAGTTTCCTTGTAGATAGAGGGACTCCCAAGTACTTAAACGGTAGATGCCTACTTTTAAATGTAATTCTGCTAGCATTTTATCTTTGAAGTCCATAGGCACTCCTGCTATATATAATTAACTCTTTTCCAAATTTGCTTGTAGCCCAAAAATAGTAGAAAAGTGACCAAAAGCTCCCATCATTAGCTTTATGGATACTTAATCTGCTCTACAACACATCAGTAGATCATCTGCAAAGCAGATATGTAGGACTTGTAATCTTGCACATTTAGGATGGAAGTTAAAGTCAGGATTCTGAATAAGTGTCTTCAAAGATCTGTTCAAGTACTCCATTGCCAGCACAAACAAATATGGAGACATTGGGTCTCCCTACCTTAGCCCCTTCCTTGCTTCAAATCTGTCAGTTAGTCTACCATTCAATAGTAATGTATAACTAACAGTAATTACACACTCCATAATTAATATTACCATCTTATATGGTATCCCAAACTCAAGCAGTATTGATTTTAAGAAACTCCATTCGACTGAGTCATATGCTTTTTTGATATCTACCTTGATCATGTATCTAGGAGAAACTGCCTTTTGAGTGTAACCTTTAATCAGTTCATGAGCCATTATGACATTGTCAAGGATGTTTCTCCCTTCTATGAAGGAAGATTGTGAAGGCCCTACCAATAAATCAACAACTAATTTAAGCCTAGCTGTAAGTACCTTAGCAATGATCTTGTACAGTGTAGAACAACAAGCAATAGGCCTAAACTCTTTCACATAAGTAGGATTCTGAACCTTGGGAATCAAAGTAACTATTGTGCAATTAATTTCTTTCAGTAGTCTGCCAGTTTCAAAGAATTTTTGTACTGCTTCTGTGACTTCCCCTCCAATGATTTGTGAAAATTCTCTAAAGAATTTAGCAGAGTATCTATCAATACCACGTGCCTTGTTACTAGGGAGACTTTGCACAATCTGACTTATTTCCTCTGGTGTTACAGGATGTAACAGTTGTTATTGCTGATTCAGGGTTAGACAAAGACCATTTCTTGCTATATTAATATCAATTCCTGGCAATTCATCTGCTGCTTTACCCAGTAATTATTGAAAGAACTGAGTAAATTCCTTCTGTAGCTGCTTAGGCTCTGTGATCTTTATCTGTTGTTCATTATAGATGCAGCTAACCTTGTTTCTTGCTTGTCTGGCTCTCATATAAGCATGAAAATATTTAGTGTTGCAGTCCCCTAGTTTGATCCATGTGTCCCTTGACTTCTGCCTCATTATTTGTTCCTGATCTGCTTCCCATTTCTCTATAAGTGACAAGGTCTTCCTTTCCTCTTCAATCAGTAAATTGTTGAAATAACTTCATTGAGCTTCCTTTGCACCTCCTTCAATGTGTCTCTCAATTGAATTAGCTTTTGATCAACTAAGGAGTATTCCTGCTGAAGGCCCCTAGTTTGTAGCTCTACTAACTTCAACTTCCTCCAAATTGAATACATTATATGACCTTGAATCTGTTGACTCCAAGTAGCCTGAACTACTTCTTTATACTTTTGTAGTTATATCACTGTAGATAGTAATCTAAAAGGCCTTTTCACTTTTACCTTAACAACATAAGTGTAGTTATCATTATATGAGTGTGATCTGAGCATCTTGGCAGCATGTATATGGCTTCCACCCTATTATACTCATTGAACCAATCAACATTCCCAAAAGCCCAGTCTATATGACTATAAACTCTGATCTCTGCATCCTTCTTATTGCTCCATGAGAATTTGCATCCTCTTTTTGTGATTTGTCCCACTCCAATATCATAAAGACAACTTTGAAAGTCAGCCATTTCTGTTTGATGAATTGGAATTCCATTCACTCTGACATCCACATGTAGCACACTATTAAAATCTCCTATTATAAGCCAATGTCCATTACTTTGCATATTCCTCAAGCTTCTCCAGAGTGGAATTCTGTGTTGAACAATATGTAATCCATATACAAAGTTATGTAGCTGGTAAAAGGATTCTTATCCTTAACTAGGTAGTGTATCAGCTGATCTGAGCCATCCAGTACTATTACTTGAACATTTGATACTTTCCAACCTATCCAGATTCTATCATTAGATGCATAAGCATAGTTATCTTTGAACTGCCAATCATCACCCATCTTCCTCTGAATTGCTTTTGATCTTTGTTGTTTAACTGTAGTCACTAGGAAAGCTATCATATCTACCTTATTCGTCAATAAGAACTTTTTGAATTCTCGTTTCTTATAGGACTTATTCAGTCCTCTTATATTCCAGGACACAACAATCATGGAGGATTATGATTTATGGGATTGCACTTATTTTCCCTTTGAACTTCTTCATTACTAGAAGACTGCCCCTACCGACTTTCATTTGATGGCCTTTCCAATATTGTCAGGGGAGCAAATGCATTTCTTCTAGTTAGTTCATCATAATTAATCTCCTTATGCTTTGTTTTGACAGCTGATCCTTGAGTAACCACTGCCTGTTTACCTTTATTAGTCACCTGTATCTCTACTACTATCCCCTGTTGTGTAGGTTCCTTCTGAGGCAAAATCATAGTGCTATTGTTTCCTGCATTTGTTGCTTTAGGTTTCCATTCCAGTTTTGTTCTCTTTTTTCTTCTTATGCTGTTTTGGTTCCTCGTCCTGTTGTGTTGCTTGTTGGCACTCACCAGTACAATGACCAAATTTGTTGCAATCCAAACAAAACTTTGATTTCCATTCAAAATCTACTCTCTGCATCCAGCTCCTCCCATCTGGCTTTTCTATAAGAATTTCATCTGGTAATGGTTGTGTGATGTCCATTTCAACAAGTATTCTAGCATATGAAATTCTTTCACATTCTGCTGTAAGTTTATCAGTGCAAATAGGTTTGCCTAACAGACTAGCAATCCTACCTAAGTTTTCCTCAGCCCAACACTGAACAGGCAGCCCAGGTAAATTGACTCATACAGGAACTATCCTCATAGATTCATTCTGAATCTGAAAATCCGGATCCTAATGTGCACAATTATGTTTTTGTCCTCCACAGATTCAAACCTGAAAATGAAATACCCGCCATTATGCAGAAGTAACATTGGTGTCGTAACTAGATTCCATATGCCATAGACGAATTTGAGCATCTCCTTGAACGACAGATTTCCCCTAGAACGTATCCAATCAAAGTTGTTTCCATCGCTGGCATTGGTGTTCTAACTCTTTTGGGTTTAACTTGGCAATTTTCACTCCATCCTTTACTACCGGAGGGTAGGACTTTAGTTACATGCCTTGCGTTTGATCTCTGTTGCCTTTGACTACCTTTACCATGGTCTGCTTTGTACTTTAATACTCAGTAGAGTAAGTTAATTTTTGCGCCGATGTCAGCAATATTCCCGGTTCTATTACTTGCAATTCATCCTTCTTCGTTTTCGGCGGGGCTTGCATGACAGTAAGGGCACTCCCCATGCCTGGCATACAATATAGCAGTTGCATTGGAGCTAATTTCTGGGGAATACCACTTTCTGAAGTAATTAATCTATTTCTATTATCAATTAGAAGAGGTGATTGTGTAGGGAGTGTAGGGTGATTATGGTGAGTCATCGTGGCCCCCAAGGTTAGCTACCTTGCTCAACGATCGCCACAATTTCTCTCTCTACATTCTCTCTCTCTTTTTATATGCCTGGCATCCAATGTAACATGCTAAAATTTCAATACGGGCGCATTGAATCCACGTAGAAGAACATGAGCGTTAGGGGTGTACATAGGTCGGGTTGGTTCGAATTTTTATAATTGCCAAACTAAACCAATTGTGTCGGATTATTAAATCTAAAGACCAAACCAAATCAATAAAACTCGGGTTTTTCACTATCGATTTTTCTCGGGTTGTTCGGGTTTTTTCGGGTTCTTTTCCGTA
Source organism: Nicotiana sylvestris (assembly GCF_000393655.2). Classification (NCBI taxonomy): domain Eukaryota; kingdom Viridiplantae; phylum Streptophyta; class Magnoliopsida; order Solanales; family Solanaceae; genus Nicotiana; species Nicotiana sylvestris. The sequence continues at coordinate 151,514,447 of NC_091063.1, forward strand.
AAATCTTCGTAAAACAAAATATATAAATTATGCTCAAAATATTTCTTTAGTCCTAGTAAGATACAACTATATAAAGTATTTTCTAAGAAAATAATACAAAATATGATATGTCATGGCATTATCCTAAAATATTCAACAATAAAGACAATAAGATTATGTAATATAAATATTGCTAATTAAAAAGCCATAATAAAAATAAACATAATCTAATAGTACTAAATCATACTAAAATAAGTAGACTAATAAGGAAGTATTAAATACATGACTAAACGCTAAAGAAAAAATAAAAATAGGTTATGCATTTTTATCTAATTAAATTATTGCAAAACAAAAAATAGATATTCAATACATTCCCGTTCGTAGTATTGAATTAAATGTCTTTTGTTAGCATTAGTATTGATTTGATTTTGGTTTGGGCTTTTATTAGCACTATTTAATTTACTAATGTTAATGGCTATAAAACTTATTGGAACATTCAAAAGTTCTAAGTCCAACCTTGGAATAATACCTCAAAAAATAAAATTATGAAATCTTTTAAGAAATATTTATAAATTACATCACAATAAGTATATTTATATATTAAATATATCTAAAATTTTAATATATTTGTAATATCGGATTGGTTTGGTTTCGGTTTGACTTTCTTTAGTTAAAACCAAACCAAACTAATTATGATTGGGTTTTTTTCCAACACCAAACCAAATCAAACCAACCCATAATCGGTTTTTTTTTCCGGTTTAACTCGGATTATCGGATTGTTGCGATTTGTCGGTTTCTTTTGTACACCCCTAATGAGCGTGGACGGAAGTAGCTTTTTCTTATGATGAATATTATGTATTTAACCACCAAAGGTTATGGTGTAATATATAGGATTACTATGCACCTAATTAAATATTTGGGTCCAGACTAATTTTGAGATTGGAAAAAGTTTTGATAGGAAACACATTTCCCTTTTGAATCTTATGTAGGACCGTTTGTCCATAAATTCTTTAGTTCTTTTTTAAATTTTTTTAAAAAAATATGTTTGTCCATGAAAACTTTTTGAAAATGAATTTTTCAAAATAAGAGAATAATTTTTCCTCCACTCACAAAACTGAAATATTTTTTCAAGTGAAATATATGTCCAAATATAATTTCAAATACCAATTTTTATGTCCAAACGTCTACGTAGTGTATATTGGAATTAATGGACGCATCAATATAGGTCCCGACACCAGATGAAAACCAAAATAATAAGTCAGGGACTCCGTTTGCCGGCCCCCACGCCTTGTGCTCAAGGTTGATCTTTATGGTGTCTTGAATATATCGTTTTTGCCTACCAGCATCTGAGAGAAGAGTTTTGGGAAAGTCTACCAAATCATTACCTGTTCCATTTTCAGCGCAGAATCCTATGCTTTATGTCAAAGCACTTCAGATAACATACCAGCCATTTAAAAAGACTTTATAAAGGGTGTATTTTTTTTTAAAAAAATGACCTGAAAATTGAGATTTGGTGTAATTACACATTTGACATATACATTACACACACGCAAAAAAAAAAAAAAAAATGCTACTTACCCTATAGTTAATTATACGCAAATTAGGTACACTGCTTCATCATATTTTCAACAGCAGGTGAAAATTTTTATGACACCTAAAGACTCGTCGGTAACATGTAGGGGCGGCAAACGGGCAGGTCCGGATAAATATGAGACGGATCGAAAACGGGTAATATAAAACGGATAAATTATTCGACCCAATCCACATTTAATACGAATAAAAAAATGAGTTTACCGGTGAATAATATGAATTTAGTGTAATCACTTTTTGGAGAATTTCCCGTCTCCCAAACTTGGGGAACAACCAATTCGAGGCTTTACAAAATAAAAGTTAAACTCATTAGTTATCCATTTAGAAAATGGATAATATGGTTCTTATTCATATTTGACCCGTTTTTAAATAGTTCATTATCCAATCAATTTTTAATAGATAATATAGGTGGATTACTGTTTTCTTTTATCCATTTTGCCACCACTAATAATATGCAATGTAATGAATTATTTATACTTTCATTAGCATGCGGGGCATATTTTTTATTTTTTAATTCAGTTCTTTAATTTTTGAAGAATTTATCTAAACAGCCTCTCACTCAACTGTGTAAAATAAAAATAATCGGTGAAAAAAGTATATTTTTAGATGAAACGTCATTTCTGTTTAGTAAGTCTATATATTTATGTTTCTAATTAGTAGAAGGATCTCAAAAAACAACTAGTTCCGCAGGGTTAAATGACAAGTTTAATTTAGGGACTTTAATACTCTTAAGAAGACATTTATAACGCAAATAAAAGTTATTAGTAACTGGTAACTGCTTCCACCACTAGCCACTTTATTATATGAGAATTTATTTGTCATGACATTATTCATAGGTATAGTGTTTGAATTAATAGAGAATCTCTTCTTCTATATGAGTCGACATTATTCATTCTAATTCCTTCTCGATAAATTCCAAAGAAAATTTGAACTCTTCGTAACGATCAAGCATGCAAATCATTCGTGTGACTATAAAACTTTGAGAAACTAATGATCTTAAACATAAGGCCGTGACATTTGTATAAAATAATATCATTAATGATAAAATAAATTAATGTTAAATTATATTTAAATTCATAAAGGAGCCATTATTTTTTACAATTAACTAAAAAGGTGTTACATAAAATGGAAGGAATACATTTTTAGATGAAACGTCATTTCTCTAACTTATAATACTTGTTTAATAAGTTTGTATTTATGTCCAATTTGTAGAATAAAACAGCTAGTTCCACAGAGTTAAATTACCAAGCTTAATTTGGGGACTTTAATACTCATAATTAGAAGATATTTATAATGTAAAAAAAAGTTATTAGTAACTTGTAACTCATGAGTCCCATCAATATTACCATAAAATGCACTAAAAAAATTATAAGTTACTAAAACTTTGAGTCGTAGATGGTAATTAATAACTCATAAATACAATTGAAAAATTAAATTTATAGTAGTTAAAATAACTAATGAATATGTTGAAACGAGAAAATAATAGTTGGATAAAATATCATGAGAAGTTGAAAACTAAAAGGAACTCCTAACAATTGAAAAAGACGGGGTTTGGTCCCGGCATAGCAAAATCACGTGCGTGGTTGCATCAAAGTGCGTAGCAAATCAGAAAACGAAAGGAAAGCTACCCTTCGGTCCGCTTGTCCCCCAGGAAAAAAAAAATCGAAAATTTTGAAGAAAAAAGAAAAAGACCAACTCCTACCTCGTATTGTCACTTTTAGCCCGCACTAGAAACTATTTCCATCTGATAGCCGAAAAAATATATAAAATTTGTATAATTTTTATATATAACATACATAATGTGTGTATATATATATATATATATATATACAAAAAATATATATACATATACAAATTTTATATATTTTTCGGCTATTATTTTTACAGCAACTATACAATGTTATTTTTCCAACTGCTACTAAACAAAGTCATTCATTGCATATCCGAATGTGTGGACATACCAGGAAAAACAAGGTTAGGAATGAAGTTATTAGGGAAAAGGTGAGAGTGACATTTGTGGAAGGCGAGTTGCGGGAATCGAGGTTGCGATGGTTTGGGCATGTGAGGAGGAGGGACATAGATGCCCCCGGTCAGGAGGTGTGAGAGGTTGAACATGGCGGACTTGAGGAAAGGCAGGGGTAGACCAAAGAAATATTGGGGAGATGTGATTAGGCAGGACATGTCGATGCTTTATCTAACTGAGGACATGACTAGAGATAAGAAGGTATGGAGGTCGAGGATTAAGGTGGTGGGTTGACAGGTAGTTGTGACTTTCTCCTAAGTTTACCAGTAGTATTCTTGTTGTTGGTTGAGAGATACTTTCTTTTAGATTGTTAGTGTATCTGGTACTTAGCTACCACATCCATCGTTGTTTTTTTTAAAACTACTACTGGAAATTGTTGCTCCCGAACTATTGCTATTTAATGCTATTTTTTCTCCCCTTTTATTGAAAATTGTTGCTCCTTGATTGTTACTATTTGATGCTACTTTTTCTCCCCTTTTTTCTTATTGTCTTTTGTCTCCCTCTTCCCCCTCTTTCTTTTTTGCCCTCTTTCTTCTTCTTCTTCTTCTTCCCTTTTCTTCCTTGCCACCTTTTTTTGAGCCAGAGTCAATCGAAAACAGCCTCTCTACCTCTCCAGGTAGGGGTAAGGTCTGCGTACACACTACCCTTCCCAGACCCTACTTGTGAGATTGGATTTTTTGTTGTTGTTGTTGTTGCATATCCGGGGCGAATTTACACTTACAATGTATGAGTTCACGTAAATTCAGTAATTTCTATCTAGACAATGTATTTATAAATATATAATTATTTGACTATAAACCTAATTATTATTGTAAATTTACTTAAAATTATCCAGGGATGAAGCTAGAAGCCGGTGTACAAATTTGGTCGAACCTAGTAGCTTTAGTCCAATTCTGTATTTGTATTTAAAAAAATTATTAAATATGTACAAAAATTTAATTTAGAATTCATAAAGTTCAAAATTTATCTCCACCTCTAAAATTATCGTTAGAACCCATAAATTTTAGATTTTGAACCCGTCATTGACATAACCTAATAAATAGTCAATAAATAATGATGATGTTAGCATACTAATTTGAGGACACTAAAAGAGAGAGAAAAGAGGAATTTTGTGAGAGTTTGTTTGCATTGGATCCTTGATCACCAAAGCTTCAACCACACGTTTATGCAATTTGGCTTCTTTTTTCCCTCCTTTCTCTTGCCTTTCTCTTTCTCTTTCCTTTTCCTCTTCCACTTAGTAAAACCATAACCTCAAGACAACTAAAAGAGCTCCAAAAATTATGGTAGACTTAGACTTTTATTAGTTCGACTCTTCTTCTTCCTTCTTCTAATTCTAATAAAACTACTTCGCTTATTCTCCTTATATATTTAAAAGAAAACCCTCTTTTTAATTCATTCCCTTCTTCTCCCTTCCTCTCTCCCCCAACCCCACAACCTTTTCTTCTTCTAGGTTTTTTATCTTTGTTTATGAATATGTCAAATTTAGAAGAGATCAAATCCAGCGAGTTTTCTTCACTACCCACTTTAAAAGATCCAAAAGGGTGTCCAAATATCACACCAAATCATCAAGAAGATGATGATATCAAGAAAATAAAAATATTGCGGCCTATGCAAGATTTTAAAGGGTGTTCAGATATTGCACCAGATCATCAAAAAGATGACGATATTAAATCTGAACCTGTAATATTGCAGCAAGATTCTAAAGGGTGTCCAGATATTGCAGTACAAGATCGTACAGAATATGGCGTTGTCAATGAGACAGTAATATTACTGAAGGAAGAACAACCAAAGGATGATGATGATGGATTTAAGACTCCAACTTCTTTGGAATCCAAAATCCCAGTGATGACAACATGTCCACCTGCACCAAAACGAAAAACTTCAGTTTCACCAAGAAGAGGGAAAAGAACCATAAGAGTATGGCACGATTATCGTCACCGCGATTCTGGAAGATTTTGGCCTGAAAATCAAGAATCCAATAACAATAATTCTTCAAGAAGAAGAGCAGCAATGCAGCATAGGTTAAAGAGTGTGCTGGAGCAATTAAACTTTTATCGTTAGAGTTGGTTGATTTTAGTTGGTGTGATATTTAGAGTTGCTGATAGGATTAATTAGTAGCTGAAGTTGGGGCATAATGTCCAAATCTGAGACGGAGTAATTCTTTAGCTACTAGAGGAGGTAAGAATTATAGTCCTTAATTTGTACAAAATTAATCTCCTACATTTTTACTCATCAATACCATATGGTATATCTTGCGTTTTATAATTTGTTAATGGTAGGGAAGATATATATCAGCATTATACAATTTCTATTTTACTTTTAAAATTCGGATATCTTGGTTTCAACAAAATTAAATTCATTGGAAAAGAGATGTACGGGGTAGAGACGTATTCAGGATATGAACTTTATAGATTTATATTCGTAATTCTATTATATCCATCTAATTTACTAGGCTCAATATCTATCTTTTGATATATTTAGTGGATTTTTATCAAATATACATGATCTGAACCGAAAATTATGAATTGAGATTAACCCATAATTTGTTCATGGGATACGCCCCTTGGGGGTGGGTGGGTGAAGTACAGACCAAGAAACTATAAAGAGTTAGACATAAACATCCAACTTTATTGTATTGTCACCCATCTTCTTTTGTAATCAAGGTGTTATGCTGTTTAAAAAGAAAAGAAAAGAAAAGATTCCCAAAATATAACCAACTCTTTCTCCTTTTCTCTTTTCCGTTTTCTTGAAAAACTTTTCCCAAGAGAAGTAAGTTTCAACATACTTTCTATATTTGCATTAATACAGATGCCATTTAGTCATAGACAGGAGTTAGCCTATAATTTCATAGGGAACATGCAGTTTGTGAAGTATCGAACATAATCATTTCCTTTTCTTTTAATTTTTGCCTCCACTTAGTTCGGTTGAAAACATACTCCTTATTATGGACAGGTGGGAGAGCCATTTAATTCATATTTGCATGTTTCTGTAAATTGGTGATTATTGTCCTTTATTGGAAAACAAAAACTGTACATATTTAACATATATAATAACTACATTTACTACAGCTTAATGCACATTTTATCAGGCAACAGATGGATCAAGAGAGATCATATACGAAAGTTGTATTTTAACCACTACCGTACTATTTTAAGCAGAAGTGTAATGATGATTTTTTCCCTCTGACATCTATTGAAGGGGGAAGTAATAACACCTGGTAATTCATTATTACTACTAGAACTAGTCAAAATTCAAAAAGAAAAGAAATAAGTTCCACATATTGTTAAAGTGTTAAACAAGAAGAGTGAATAAGAGAAATTTCTGGGTATATTTATTAGTCTTTAGATTCGGGACGACAAGTACTTCATCTCGAATAGGACATCAGTGACCTCTACATTGAGTAAATGGTGTGATCGTAAAATTAAATTTTATCCTTTATCGATTAAAAAATACACGTATTGAAAGAAAAATACATATTTTACTTGCACGTGTATTAAAAGGAAAAATGGAATGGAAGAGCTCTTCGTATTTCTATCAATTGTAAAATATGTAATTTTTCTTTTAATACCTGTGCTATGTATTCCCTTCCTAGTTTGAAGAGAATTAAATTCCTCATCTTTTACGTCGCTAAGAAGAAAATTTTAAAATAAACTTATAAATTATTGTGAAAAAACTGTATTTTGCGATATATCGGCAAGTCGTTATCGTGATATTAAATCTTACTATGAATTTGAATTTTGAGTTCATAAGAAGCCACACTATGAGTTAAGCATGCCAAATTAAAAGGCTGTTTTAGGCTTGCAAATTAAGATGAATCGATTTGTTTCTTTCAGTCATTTAAATTAAAGAACCTTATGACTGATTCTTTGTCGTTGATGATAAATAATGACACCACTATAGACACCAAGGAGGCCCCTCCTAACCGTTCTCTCTAGTTTATTCAAAAAATTTACTATACATATCTTTTCCTAATTGAGTTTTAAATTTCACAAAACTCATTATGGTGAGTTGACATAAAGAATTCGAAACTCGTTATGTAGTCATCAGCACCAGATTTTGTAACCTTTTGAAGCACTTTTATGCGTTGGTGTTGAATTATATAAAGAAATTCAAACGGGATGCATAGTAGAGATAAAGATGGTAAAAATAGCACGGTCTAGCCAGTTTTCGGATCAGTCATTCAAAAATAGCCAGTATTTACCAAATCAATGAAAAATAGCCACTATTTTGCTGCAACAGAGACCATTCCAGCATAATATACTGGAGTTCGGTGCACCTGTGTATGAACTTCCAGCATATTATGCTGGATCGGTATACTTTGCTGGCTCCAGTATAATATACTGGAGACTGGAGCACCGGTGCTCCACAACTCCAGTATATTATGCTGGAGTATTTTTCTGGATTTTGAACAGTGTTTCCGTTCAGATTTATTTTTACATAAAAAGTGACTAAATTTCGATTACTTTTGAAACTGAGCTGTTTTTGAACGACCACTTGTAAATCTGGCTATTTTTGAATTTCTCCCATAAAAATGTGGCATAACAGTCAATAAAGTGAATACAGATTTTGATATACAAAGTTCAAAGTTTAGTGAAGTCCAAAAACTCTGAGTGATTTGTTTCCACATACTTAAGGCTTGATGGACAGAGCACTCGGTATCCATTTGGTTTTGGGCTATATTTTTCCTTTTCGTGTGGATAAATAAAGAACATTTACCTATTTAAATGATCACACTCAATTCTATTCCTAAAAAAGATAAGCGATCGCTATAAATATAATTAATCCGATCTAAGAGTTTGGAATCGAATCTTACAAAGAGCTAAGGTTTCATTGTAACTGTTAAATATCACTAAGAAGACAAGCTCGAACAATTTCTAAGCTATACATATCAAGATTCTTATGTCTAATTAATTAACTAACAAATAACAACTAGAGATACTAAGGGTCGGAGACAAGGTTAAGGAGGCTTAGAGTTATGATTTCGTCAATTGTCGGAATCCTTCCTGCTATATCTCCTATTATTTCGCCTAAGTATTCTTTACTGATCATGAGCACTTCAAGTGACGTAATTCTTTTTCGAGGTACCACCAGAAGTTCCAGCCAGAGTCCAGGCACCTGACATACCTACTGCTACTACTACTCTAGCTCTTCAAGAGACTCTGGCATAATTCATGAGCATGTACACCATTCTGGCTCAGGCAGGGTTGCTTCCCCTTGCTGCAGCTACATCTCAGGCCGAGGGAGGAGCACAGACTCTCACCGCCCGCACTCCTGAGTAGCGAGTGCATGTTGAGCAGGTCCCTGAGATTATTCCTGAACCGCCTGCAGTGCCAGCTTAGCCCGAGGATAGGGCACCGACTTCTGAGGAGGAGCAGCTGAGGCTTGAGAGGTTCAAGAGGTACAAGCCTCCTATTTTCAGCGGTCTAGTATCGGAGGATGCTCTGGGATTTCTAAATGAGAGTTACTGCATTCTCCGTACCATGGATATATTAGGATCGAGCGGGGTTTCCTTCACTGCCTTCCAGCTTCGAGGAGCCACCTATAAGTGGTGGCGCACCTATAAGTTAGACAGTCCGGATGAGGCTGCTTCATTGACTTGGACTCAGTTTTAAGATCTGTTCCTGAGAGAGTATGTTCCTCAGAGCCTTAGGGACGCATGGCGCGTAAAGTTTGAGCATTTGCACCAGGGTGCTATGACTGCCTCAGAGTATGCTGTCCGTTACACTAGTTTGGCTAGGCATGCACCAACTTTGGTTTCTACTGTTCGCGAGAGGGTTCACCGGTTTATTGAGGGGCTTATTCCTAGCATCATGTCTAACATGGCTCGTGAGTTGGAGATGGATATTTTTTACCAGCAGGTGGTGAGCATTGCTAGGAGGATTGAGGGTATGTATGCTAGGGAGAGAAAGGAGAGGGAGGCCAAAAGGTCTCTAGATTCGGGCCATTATTCTGGTGCTCGTACCTCGGCCGTAGGTCATCATGGTAGGGGTTATATGAGTCGCCCTATTCATTCAACTCTTCCAGCAGCCAGTGGTATTCCAGCTCCTCCTGGACCTCAGGAGCCTTATTATACACCTCCGGTATTTAGCACGCATTCCCCGTGGGGTGTTTTCAGAGGTCAGTCCAGCAGACTTGGACCGAGCCAGTCACAGCCACCACTTCCTCCCAGAGCTTGTTTTGAGTGTGGTGACACACGTCATATGGTGAGGGATTGCCCCAGACTTGGGAGGGGTGCACCTCCACAGACTTCTCAGCCACAACGTGCCCCACAGAGTTCTCAGGCTATGGTTACAGCTCCAGTTGCTACCCCACCTACTCAGACAGCTAGAGGTGGAGGTCGGGGAGGTAGAGGTCGCCCTAAAGGGGGAGGCCAGGCCAGATACTATGCCCTTCCTGCCCGTACTGAGGCTGTTGCCTCTTATTCTATCACAGATATTATACTAGTTTGTCACAGAGATGCATCGGTTCTATTCGATCCAGGCTCCACTTATTCTTATGTGTCTTCTTATTTTGCTCCGCATTTGGGTGTATCTCGGGATTCTTTGAGTTCCCTATTTATGTTTCTACCCCTGTGGGAGATTCTCTTGTTGTGGACCGCGTTTATCGGTCGTGTTTGGTTGCTCTTAGTGGTTTTAAGACCAAAGTCAATTTATTGTTACTCAGTATGGTTGACTTTGATATTATCTTGGGCATGGACTGGTTGTTCCCCCATTATGCTATTCTTAATTGTCATGCCAAACCCATAACACTGACTATGCCAGGTGTACCGCGTGTTGAGTGGAGGGGTACTTTAGATCACACTCCCAGTAGAGTTATTTCTTTTCTTAAAGCTCAACATATGGTTGAGAAGGGGTGTGATGCATATTTAGCTTATGTGAAAGATGTCAGTACTGATACCCCTTCAGTTGATTCAGTTCCAGTAGTACGGGATTTTCTCGATGTGTTCCTAGCTGACCTTCCGGACATGCCTCATGATAGAGATATTGATTTTGGCATTGATTTGTTGCCGGGCACTCAACCCATTTCTATTCCTCTATATCGTATGACTCCTCCCGAGTTGAAGGAGTTAAAGGATCAGTTACAAGAATTGCTTGATACGGGTTTTATTCGGCCTAGTATATCACCTTGGGGTGCTCCTATCTTGTTTGTGAAATAAAGGATGGTTCTATGTGTATGTGCATTGATTATCGCCAGTTAAACAAAGTTAGAGTGAAGAACCATTATCCTTTATCTCGTATTGATGATCAGTTTGACCCGCTTTAGGGCGTACAGGTGTTTTCTAAGATTGATTTGCGCTCAGGTTACAATCAGTTGAAGATTCGGGATCCATATATCCCGAATACTGCTTTCAGAACTCGGTATGGTCATTACGAGTTCCTTGTCATGTCATTTGGGCTGACAAATGCCCCAGCAACCTTTATGCATTTGATGCATAGTGTGTTCCGGCCGTATCTTGACTCGTCATCATTGTCTTTATTGATGATATTCTGGTGTATTCCTGGAGTCAGGAAGATTATGAGCAGTACCTGAGGACTGTGCTTCAGACTCTAAGAGAGAAGAAGTTATATGCTAAGTTCTCGAAATGTGAGTTTTGGTTGGATTCAGTGGCATTCTTAGGCCACGTGGTATCGAGTGAGGTATTCAGGTGGATCCGAAGAAGATAGAGGCCGTGCAGAGTTGGCCCAGACCATCCTCAGCTACCGAGATCCACAATTTCCTTGGTTTGGCGGGCTACTACTGTCGTTTTATGGAGGGTTTTCATCGATTGCAGCCATATGACCAGGTTGACCCAGAAGAGTGCTCTATTCCAGTGGACGGAGGAGTGTGAGGTGAGCTTTCAGAAGCTCAAGACAACTTTGACCACAACCCCACTTTTGATACTGCCTACAGGTTTGGGGTCTTATACAGTCTATTGTGATTCCTCGAGGGTTGGCTTCGGAGTGGTGTTGATGCAGGACGGTAGGATGATTGCCTACGCGTCCAAATAGTTGAAGATACATGAAAAAAACTACCTTGTTCATGACCTTGAGTTAGCCGCCATTGTTCACGCCCTGAATATTTGGCGCCATTATTTCTACGGGGTTCCCTGTGAGATTTATACTAACCATCGGAGCTTACAACACCTGTTCAAGCAAAAGGATCTAAATTTGCGCCAGAGGAGGTGGTTAGAGTTGCTAAAGGACTATGATATTACTATTCTATATCACCCGGGTAAGGCCAATGTGGTGGCCGATGCTTTGAGTCGCTGGGTGGTGCGTTTGGGGAGTTTACCAGCATCGTAGAGGCCTATGGCGATGGATATTCAGGCCTTAGCCAGCCAGTTTGTGAGATTGGATCTTTCGGAGCCCAGTCGGGTTCTAGCTTGCATGGTTTCTCAGTCTTCCTTATTTGATTATATCAGGGAGCGGCAGTACGATGACCGTCATTTGCTTGTCCTCAAGGACAATGTTCAGCACAATGATGCTAGAGATGTGACTATTGGTGATGATGGTGTATTGAGGATGCATGGTCGGATTTGTGTACCCATTGTTGATGGGCTTTGAGAGTTTATTCTAGAGGAGACCCACATCTCGCGGTATTCCATTCATCTGGGTGTCGCGAAGATGTATCAGGATTTGAGGTAGCACTACTGGTGGAGACGGATGAAGAAAGATATAGTTAGATTTGTAGCTCGGTGCCTCAACTGTCAGCAGGTGAAGTATGAGCACCAGAGACTGGGTGGGTTGCTTCAGCAGATAGAGATTCCGGAGTGAAAGTGAGAGGGGATCACCATGGACTTTGTAGTTGGGCTCCCACGGACTTTGAGAATGTTCGATACTATTTGGGTGATTATGGATCGGCTCACCAAGTCCACTCATTTCATTCCTTTGTGTACAACTTATTCTTCGGAGCGGTTGACAGAGATTTATATCCGAGAGATTGTTCGTCTACATGGTATTCGAGTGTCCATCATTTCGAATAGAGGTACTCAGTTCACATCACGGTTCTGAAGGGCCGTTCAGCATGAGTGGGTACTCGGGTGGAGTTGAGTACAACATTTCACCCTTAGACGGACGGACAGTCTGAGCGCACTATTCAGATTCTTGAGGATATGCTCTGTGCGTGTGTGATTGAGTTTGGAGGGTCTTAGGATCAATTTTTTCCATTGGCAAAGTTAGCTTACAACAACAGCTATCAGTCCAGCATTCAAATGGCACCATATGAGGCATTATATGGGAGATGGTGTAGATCCCCGATGGGTTGGTTTGAGCCGGATGAGGCTAGACTATTGGTCACAGACTTGGTTCAGGATGCTTTGGAGAAGGTCAAGGTGATTCAGGATAGACTCCGTACAGCCCAGTCCAGACAGAAGAGCTATGCGGACCTGAAGGTTCGTGATGTTTCCTATATAGTTGGAGAGCGAGTTCTGCTCGGGTTTCACCTATGAAAGGCATTATGAGATTTGGGAAAAAAAGGAAGTAGAGTCCGAGGTTTATTGGTCCTTTTGAGATATTAAGGCGTGTTGGGGAGGTTGCTTATGAGCTTGCTTTACCTCCCAGTTTGGCAGGAGTTCATCCGGTATTTCATGTTTCGATGCTCTGGAGGTATCACGGTGACCCGTCACATGTGTTGGACTTCAGTTTAGTCCAGTTGGACAAGGATCTATCTTATGTTGAGGAGCCAGTGGCAATATTGGACATGCAGGTTAGAAAGCTGAGGTCAAAGAACATTGCATCAGTAAAGGTTCAATGGTGGGGTCAGCCGGTCGAGGAGGCGACTTGGGAGACCGAGCAGGATATGCGCAGCCGTTACCCTCATCTTTTCACTACTTCATGTATGTCTCTATGCTCATTCGAGGACGAACGAATGTTTAAGTGTAGGAGGATGTGACGACCCGGCCAGTCATCTTAAGAATTAACGCCCCGATCCCCTATTAACTGCTTTTCCCAAGTTTATTTCTGCTAATTTGATTTGCTGGGATGTTCGGTTTTGAGTTTCGGAGAGTTTTGGGGCACGTAGTCCCTAAATGAGAGCTTAAGTGTTGGAGAGTTGACCATAGTTGGAACAGTGTAAAGACGGCCTCGAAATAGAAATCCGATGGTTTCGTTAGCTCCGTTAGGTGATTTCGGGCTTAAGGGCGTGTTCAGATTGTGTTTTGGAGGTCCGTAGCTAATTTAGGCTTGAAATGCCGAAAGTTGAATTTTTGAAGTTTTCGGTCCGATAGTGAGATTTTGATCCGAGGATCGGAATGGAATTCCGGAAGTTGGAGTAGCTCCATAGTGTTGAATGTGACGTGTGTGCAAAATTTCAGGTAATTCGGACGAGGTTTGTAGACTTTTTGATCGAAAGTGTATTTTGAGAACTTTGGATTTCTTAGGCTTGAATCCATGGTTAATTCGGGGTTTCGATGTTGTTTTAGGTGTTTTAAGGATTGGTACAAGTTTGGATAGTGGTTTGTGACTTGTTGGTCCCTTTGGTTGAGGTCCCGGAGGTCTCGGGATGAATTCGGATGGTTGACGGAAAGATTTTGGAGTTAGAGTTGCAGCTTCAGCTGCTGGTTTTGTCATAACCGCACCTGCGGTTTGGGTTCCGCAGGTGCGGCGCTACAAAAATGGAATTTGGTCATTTCTTCAGGAACCGCAGAAGCGGTGGTAATACCGCAGTAGCAGTACCGCATCTGCAGATTGGGAGTCGCAGATGCGAAAGCTGGCCCTTTAATAAAAAATCGCAGATGCGACCTTGGCTCCGCAGAAGCGGGACCGCAAATGCGAAAATCGCTGGGCAGAACATATAAATTCTTGTCTTCGCGAAATTTAGCCTTTTTTTATCTTTTCAAAACGGGAAGAAGCTTGGGGAGCACTTTTCAAGAGGGATTTTTAGAGGAGTTCATTGGGGTAAGATCTTTGGTCCCTAAACTCGTTATTGGAGTGATTTTTATCAATTTAAACATGAATAATTAAGGGAAATCAGTGGTAATTGGGGGGGTTAGGGCTTGTCTAATTGGAGACCTTTGAGTGATGATTTGAGGGACAAATTGAGGTCCAATTTTGGTACTTTTGATATGACTGGACTCGTGAGAGTTCGAGGTTTGTTAAAATATAATTTTTACCCGATTCTGAGACGTGGGCCCGAGGGGAGTTTTGGTCATTTTACATAATTTCGCGTATTAGCTTAGAATTTAATTGTATAATTAGTTACTTGAAGTGTTATTTACATTATGCAATTGAATTGAATAGATTTTTGCCATTTGGAGTCGAGTACTCGTGGCAAGAACGTGGTCTCGGGTTGATTTTGAGCCGGTTCGAGGTAAGTGGCTTGTCTAACCTTGTGTGGGGGACCTTACCCTTAGGATTGGTATATTTGGTAATTGAAATGCCTTATACGTGAGGTGACGAGTGCGTACTTGTGCTAATTGTTGGAAATTCAGTTTTCTTTAAGTAATTACTAGTATGTTTCCTTTCCTGTCTCTATTACTTGCACTATTAAGCCTGTTGTTAGCTTAGGAAAGCATATCTAAGTGACTTAATAGCCTTATTTGCTCAACCTGCCTTACCTGAATTCTGTGCAGCATGCTAGGCTAGAATCACTTGTTGCCTTAATATGAAATTTTTTCATTTCTGTATATCTTCCTATTGTTGCTGGGTATTTATTTTGGGACTACGGATGTGGGATTCCGGTATCTCCCCCTTGTCTGTTTATTTTGGGACTACGAATGTGGGATTCCGGTAGTTCCCCCTTGTCTGTTTATTTTGGGACTACGGATGTGGGATTCCGGTAGATCCCACTGTATAGTTATATGGAACTATAGGAATGCACCCGGTAGATTCCCCCAGTACTGGGTATTTACATTTGGGACTATGGAACAGGATTCCGATAGATCTCCGCGCACTATGAGTTGGACTACGGGATGGATCCCAGGAGATCCATTAGATGTGTACATATGGGACTACAGGACGGTATCCTGGGAGATCCCCGATTGTTATTATTGGTGCTGAGCTGTATTTTCTTTCCTTTTTACCTTATTTTGTGTAGTTGTTGCGGTTCTGTACATCCTATGTTATTTTACTGCTGTACTTATTTATACTGTTGATCTTTATATTTTATCTAACCTCAGTAGGGCCCTAACCTTCCTCGTCACTACCCAACCGAGGTTAGGCTTGGCACTTACTGAGTACCATTGTGGTGTACTCATGCCCCTACTGTGCATGTTTTACATGTGCAGACCCAGGTACTGCTACTCAGGCCTACCATCCTTGAGGGAGGCGACTGCTCTAGAGACTTCAAGGTACATCTGCCGCGTTCGCAGACCAAGGAGTCCCTTTCTACTCTAGCTGTTAAACATTGCCCTTATGTATTCTTCTTTCTTGTTAGATATTCTAGAGTTAGACTGTTAGATATTCCAAAGGCTTGTGTTTCCGTGAGTTTCCGGGTTTTGGGATAGTGTACTTGGTTTTGAGAATGTTGTGTTGTATATGCCAAGCGACATTATAACTATTGTTTCCATTCAGCTATTTTGGTTTTTGATTATTTCTTCCGCAAATTTTCGTTTATGTTCCGATTTGTTAGGCTTACCTAATCGTAGAGACTAGGTGCCGTCACGACAGTTCACGGAGGGAGAACTGGGGTTGTGACAAGTTGGTATCAGAGCTCTAGGTTCATAGGAGTCATGGATCACAAGCCGGTTTATTAGAGTCTCGTTGATCGGTACGGAGACGTTTGTACTTATCTACGAGAGGCTATGTAACTATTAGGAAAATTCCACTTCATTTGATTTACTTGTCGTGCGATGTTTTGACATCACAATTCTAAACTTCTTTCTTCTATTCTCTCACAGATGGTAAGGACACGTGCTACCCGAGATGATCAGACACCCGCATCCCCTATTGCAGCCGTCAAAGTTTGAGGCCAGGGTAGAGGCCGAGGACGCACACGTGGTGAAGCCAGAGCACTTGCGCGAGCTACCATCGAGGCACCACCAGCAGTTCCAGCCAGATTCTAGGCATCTGACACGCCTACTGCTACTACTACTCCAGCTTTTCAGGAGACTCTAGCACAATTCATGAGCATGTACACCACTCTGGCTCAGGCAGGGTTGCTTCCCTTTGCTGCAGCTACATCTCAGGGCGGGGGAGGAGCACAGACTCCCGCCGCCCGCACTCTTAAGCAGCGAGTGCATGGTGAGTAGGTCCCTGAGATTATTCCTGTACCGCCTGTAGTGCCAGCTCAGCCCGAGGATAGGGCAGCGGCTTCCGAGGAGGAGCAGCTGAGGCTTGAGAGGTTCAAGAGGTACAAGCCTCCTATATTCAGCGGTCTAGCATTGGATGATGCTCTAAGATTTCTATATGAGATTTATCGCATTCTCCGTACCATGGGTATATTAGGATCGAGCAGGGTTTCCTTCACTACCTTCCAGCTTCGACGAGCCGCCTATGAGTGGTGGCGCACCTATGAGTTAGATAGTCCGGATGAGGCTGCTTCACTGACTTGTACTCAGTTTTTAGATCTGTTCCTGAGAGAGTATGTTCCTCAGAGCCTCAGGAACGCATGGCGCGTAGAGTTCGAGTATTTGCACCAGGGTGCTATGACTGCCTTAGAGTATGCTATCTGTTACACTAGTTTGGCTAGGCATGCACCAACCTTGGTTTCTATTGTTCGCGAGATGGTTCGCTAGTTTATTGAGGGGTTTATTCCCAACATCAGGTCTAGCATGGATCATGAGTTGGAGATGGATATTTCTTAAAAGCAGGTGGTGAGCATTGCTAGGAGGATTGAGGGTATGAATGCTAGGGAGAGAGAGGAGAGGGAGGATAAGAGGTCTTGAGAGTCAGGCCATTATTCTGGTGCCCATACCCCAACTGCAGGTCGTCATGATCGGGGTTATATGAGTCATCCTGTTCATTTATCTCTTCTAGCAGCCAGTGGTATTCCAGCTCCTCCTGGACCTCAAGAGCCTTATTATGTACCTCCGGTATCTAGCGTGCCTTCTGCGCGGGGTGCTTTCAAAAGTCAGTCCAGCAGACTGGCCCAAGCCATTCATAGCCACCACGTCTTCCCAAAGCTTATTTTGAGTGTGGTGACACATATCATATAGTCAGGGATTGCTCCAGACTTGGGAGGGGTGCACCTCCACAGACTTCTCAGCCACAGGGTGCCCCGTAGAGTTCTAAGGCTATGGTTACAGCTCCAGCTGCTACCCCACCTGCTCAGCCAGCTAGAGGTGGAGGTCGGGGAGGTAGAGGTCGCCCTAGAGGGGGAGGCCAAGCCAGATACTATTCCCTTCCTGCACGTACCAAGGCTGTTGCCTCCTATTCTGTCATCACAGGTATTATACTGGTTTGTCACAGAGATGCATCGATTCTATTCAATCTAGGCTCCACTTATTCTTATGTGTCTTCTTATTTTGCTTTGCATTTGGGTGTATCTCGGGATTCTTTGAGTTCCCCTGTTTATGTTTCTACTCTTGTGGGAGATTCTCTTGTTGTGGACCGCGTTTATCGGTCGTGTTTGGTTGCTCTTAGTGGTTTTGAGACTAGGGCCAATTTATTGTTACTCAGTATGCTTGACTTCGATAATATATTGGGCATGGACTAGTTGTCGCCCCATTATGTTATTCTTGATTGTCATACCAAAACTGTGACGCTTGATATGCCAGGTGTACTGCGTGTTGAGTGGAGGGGTACTTTAGATCACACTCCCAGTAGAGTTATTTCTTTTCTTAATGCTTAGAGTATGGTTGAGAAGGTGTGTGACGCGTATTTAGCTTATGTGAAAGATGTCAGTATTGATACCCCTTCAGTTGATTCAGTTCCAGTAGTATGGGATTTTCCCGATGTGTTCCCAGCTGACCTTCTAGGCATGCCGCTTGATAGAGATACTGATTTTGGCGTTGATCTGTTGTCGGGCACTCAGACCATTTCTATTCCTCCGTATCGTATGGCTCCTCCCGAGTTGAAGGAGTTGAAGGATCAGTTACAGGAATTGCTTGATAAGGGTTTTATTCGGCCCAGTGTATCACCTTGGGGTGCTCCTGTTTTGTTTGTGAAGAAAAATTATGGTTCTATGCGTATGCGCATTGATTATCTCCAGTTAAACAAAGTTATAGTGAAGAACCGTTATTCTTTGCCTCGTATTGATGATCTGTTTGACATTCTTCAGGGCGCACAAGTGTTTTCTAAGATTGATTTGCGCTCAGGTTACCATCAGTTGAAGATTCGGGAGCCAGATATCCTAAGACTACTTTCAGGACTCGGTATAGTCATTATGAGTTTCTTGTCATGTCATTTGGGCTGACCAATGCCCCAACAGCCTTTATGCATTTGATGTACAGTGTGTTCCAATCGTATCTTGACTCGTTCATCATTGTCTTTATTAATGATATTCTGGTGTATTCTCAGAGTCGGGAAGATCATAAGCAGCACCTGAGGACTGTGCTTCAGACTCTAAGAGAGAAGAAGTTATATGCTATGTTCTCGAAATGTGAGTTTTGGTTAGATTCAATGGCATTCTTAGGCCACGTGGTATCAAGTGAGGGTATTCAGGTGGATCCGAAGAAGATAGAGGCCGTATAGAGTTGGACCAAACCATCCTCAGCTACCGATATTCGTAGTTTCCTTGGTTTGGCGGGCTACTACCGTCATTTTGTGGAGGGGTTTTCATCGATTGTAGCCCTTATGTCCAGGTTGACCCAGAAGGGTGCTCTGTTCTAGTGGACGGAGGAGTGTGAGGCGAGCTTTTAGAAGCTCAAGACAACTTTAACCACAGCCTCAATTTTGATACTGCTTATAGATTCGAGGTCTTATACGGTCTATTGTGATGACTCGAGGGTTGGCTTCAGAGCGGTGTTGATGCAGGACGGTAGGATGATTGCCTACGCGTCCAAACAGTTGAAGATACATGAGAAGAACTACCCTGTTCACGACCTTGAGTTAGCCGCCATTTTTCACGCCCTGAAGATTTGGCGCCATTATTTATACGGGTTCCCTGTGAGATTTATACTAACCATCGAAGCTTACAACACTTGTTCAAGCAAAAGGATATAAATTTACACCAGAGGAGGTGGTTAGAGTTGCTGAAGGACTATGATATTACTATTCTGTATCATCCAGGCAAGGCCAATATGGTGGCCGATGCATTGAGTCGCTGGGTGGTGAGTTTGGGGAGTTTACCAGCATCGGGAGGCCTATGGTGATGGATATTCACGCCTTAGCCAGCCAGTTTATGAGATTGGATCTTTCGGAGCCCAGTCGGGTTCTAGCTAATGTGGTTTCTTGGTCTTCCTTATTTGATCGTATCAGGGAGTGACAGTATGATGACCCTCATTTGCTTGTCCTCAAGGACATGGTTCAATATGGTAATGCCAGAGATGTGACTATTGGTGATGATGGTGTATTGAGGATGCAAGTTCGGATTTGTGTACCCAATGCTGATGGGCTTCGAGAGTTGATCCTAGAGGAGGCCCATAACTCGCGGTATTCCATTCATCTGGGTGACGTAAAGATGTATCAGGATTTGAAGTAGCACTACTGGTGGGGACGGATGAAGAATGATATAGTTGAATTTGTAGCTCGGTGCCTCAACTGTTAGCAGGTGAAGTATGAGCACCATAGACCGGGTGGGTTGCTTCAGCAGAGAGAGATTCCGGAGTAGAAGTGGGAGCGGATCACCATGGACTTTGTAGTTGGGCTCCCACGGACTTTGAGAAAGTTCGATGCTATTTGGGTGATTGTGGATCGGCTGACCAAGTCCGCTCATTTCATTCCTGTGTGTATTACTTATTCTTCGGAGTAGTTGGCGGAGATT
Organism: Nicotiana sylvestris; assembly: GCF_000393655.2. NCBI lineage: Eukaryota > Viridiplantae > Streptophyta > Magnoliopsida > Solanales > Solanaceae > Nicotiana > Nicotiana sylvestris. Next base: position 151,534,818 of record NC_091063.1, read on the forward strand.
TATATCCGAGAGATTGTTCGTCTGCATGGTATTCCAGTGTCCATCATTTCGGATAGAGGTACTCAGTTCACATCACGGTTCTGGAGGGCCATTCAGCATGAGTTGGGTACTCGGGTGGAGTTAAGTACAACATTTCACCCTCAAACGGACGGACAGTATGAGCGCACTATTCAGATTCTTGAGAATATGCTCTATGCATGTGTGATTGAGTTTGGAGGGTCTTGGGATCAGTTTTTGCTATTGGTAGAGTTTGCTTACAACAACAGTTATCAGTCCAGCATTCAGATGGCACTGTATGAGGCTTTATATGGGAGACGGTGTAGATCCCCGGTGGGTTGGTTTGAGTCGGGTGAGGCTAGATTATTGGGCACAGACTTGGTTTAGGATGCTTTGGAGAAGGTCAAAGTGATTCAGGATAGACTCCGTACAGCCCAGTCCAGAAAGAAAAGTTATGCGGACCGGAAGGTTCATGATGTTCCTATATGGTTGGAGAGCGGGTTCTGCTTCGGGTTTCGCCTATGAAGGGTGTTATGAGATTTGGGAAGAAAGGGAAGTTGAGTCCGAGGTTCATTGGTATTTTTGAGATATTGAGGCATGCTGGGGAGGTTGTTAGAAGCTTGATTTACCTCCCAGCTTGGCAGGAGTTCATCCGGTATTTCATGTTTCGATGCTCTAGAGGTATCACGGTGACTCGCCACACATGTTGGACTTCAGTTCAGTCCAGTTGTTCAAGGATCAATCTTATGTTGAGGAGCTAGTGGCAATATTGGACAGACAGGTTAGAAAGCTGAGGTCAAAGAACATTGCATCCGTAAAGGTTCAATGGCGGGGTCGGCCGGTCGAGGAGGAGACCTGGGAGACCGATCAGGATATGCTCAGCGGTTACCCGCATCTTTTCACTACTTCAGGTATGTCTCTATGCTCGTTCGAGGATGAACGAATATTTAAGTGTAGGAGGATGTGACGACCCAACCGGTCATCTTAAAATTTAACGCCCCGATCCCCTATTAACTGCTTTTCCTAAGTTTATTTCTGCTAATTTGATTTGCTGGGATGTTCGATTTTGAGTTTCGGAGGGTTTTGGGGCACGTAGTCGGAATAATGTGAAGACGGACTTAGAATGGAAATCTGATGGTTCAGTTAGCTCCGTTAGGTGATTTTGGGCTTAGGGGCGTGTTCGGATTGTATTTTGGAGGTCCGTAGCTAATTTAGGCTTGAAATGCCGAAAGTTGAATTTTTTAAGTTTCCGATCCGATAGTGAGATTTTGATCCGAGGGTCAGAATGGATTCCAGAAGTTGGAGTAGCTCTATAGTGTTGAATGTGACGTGTGTGCAAAATTTCAGGTCATTCGGACGGGGTTTGATAGACTTTTTGATCGAAAGCGTATTTTGAGAATTTTGGAGTTCTTAGGCATGAATCCATGGTTAATTCGGGGTTTCGATGTTGTTTTAGGTGTTTTAAGGATTGGTACAAGTTTGGATAGTGGTTTGTGACTTTTTGGTGCCTTTGGTTGAGGTCCCGGAGGCCTCGGGATGAATTCAGATGGTTGACGGAAAGATTTTGGAGTTAGAGTTGCAGCTTCAGCTGCTGGTTTTGTCATAACCGCACCTGCGGTTTGGGTTCCGCATGTGCGGCGCCGTAAGAGGCTCAGTGGCCGCAGAAGCGAAATTTGGTCATTTCTTCAAGAGACGCAGAAGCGGTGGTAATACCGCAGAAGCGATACCGCATCTGCGGATTGGGAGTCGCAGATGCGGAAGCTGGCCCTTTAATGAAAAATTGCAGATGCGACCTTCGCTTCGCAGAAGCGGGACCGCAGATGCGGTCCCTGGGCCGCAAATGCGGTTATCACTGGGTAGAACATATAAATTCTTGCCTTTGCGAAATTTAGCCATTTTTCATCTTTTCAAAATGGGAAGAAGCTTGGGGAGCACTTTTCAAGAGGGATTTTCAGAGGAGTTCATTGGGGTAAGGTCTTTGTCCCTAAACTCATTATTGGAGTGATTTTTATAAATTTAAGCATGAAAAATTAAGAAAAATAAGTGGTAATTGGGGGGGTTAGGGCTTGTCTAATTGGAGACCTTTGAATGATGATTTGAGGGACAAATTGAGGTCCGATTTTGGTACTTTTAATATGACTGGACTCGCGAGAGTGCGAGATTTCTGAAAATATAAATTTTATCCGATTTCGAGACGTTGGCCCGAGGTGCATTTTGGTCATTTTACAAAATTTCGCGTATTAGCTTAGAATTTAATTGTAGAATCAGTTACTTGAAGTGTTATTTACATTATGCAATTGAATTGAATAGATTTGGGCCATTTGGAGTCGAGTACTCGTGGCAAGAACTTGGTCTCGGGTTGATTTTAAGCCGGTTCGAAGTAAGTGGCTTGTCTAACCTTGTGTGGGGGACCTTCCCCTTAGGATTGGTATATTTGATAATTGTAATGCCTTGTACATGAGGTGACGAGTGCGTGCTTGTGCTAATTGTTGGAAATCCGGTTTTCTTTAAGTAATTACTAGTATATTTCCTTTCCTGTCTGTATTACTTGCACTATTAAGCCTGTTGTTAGCTTAGGAAAGCATATCTAAGTGACTTAATTGCCTTATTTGCTCAACCTGCCTTGCTTGAATTCTGTGCAGCATGCTAGTCTAGAATCTCTTGTTGCCTTAATATGAAATTTTGCCATTTCTGTATATCTTCCTGTTACTACCGTGTATTTATTTTGGGACTACGGATGTGTGATTCCGGTAGCTCCCCCTTGTCTGTTTATTTTGGGACTATGGATGTGGGATTCCGGTAGATCCCCCTGCACAGTTATATAGAACTACGGGAATGCACCCAGTAGATTCCCCCAGTACTGGATATTTACATTTGGGACTACGGAATGGGATTCCAGTAGATCCCCGTGTACTATGAGTTAGACTACGGGAGGGGATCCCGGGAGATCCATTAGATGTGTACATATGGGACTACAGGACGGTATCCTGGGAGATCCTCGATTGTTATTATTGGTGTTGAGTTGTATTTCCTTTCCGTGTTTACCTTGTTTCTGTATAGTTGTTGTGGTTCTGTACATCCTGTGTTATCAAACCTCAGTAGGGCCCTGACCTTCCTCGTCATTACCCAACCTAGGTTAGGCTTGGTACTTAGTGAGTACCGTTGTGGTGTACTCATGCCCCTTCTGTGCATGTTTTTCATGTGCAGACCCAGGTACCGCTACTCAGGCCTACCATTCTTGAGGGAGGCGACTGCTCTAGAGACTTCAAGGTACATCTGCTGCGTCCGCAGACCAAGGAGTCCCTTTCTTCTCTAGTTGTTAAGCATTGCACTTCTGTATTTTTCTTTCTTGTTAGATATTCTAGAGATAGACTGTTAGATATTCCAAAGGCTTGTGTTTCCGTGAGTTTCCGGGTTTTTGGGATAGTGTACTTAGTTTTGAGAATGTTGTGGTGTATATGCCGAGCGACATTATAACTATTGTTTTCATTCAGTTATTTTGGGTTTTGATTATTTCTTCCGAAAGTTTTCGTTTATGTTCCGTATTTGTTAGGCTTACCTAGTCGTAGAGACTAGGTGTCGTCACGACAGTTCACGGAGGGAGAACTGGGGTTGTGACAAGTTGGTATCAGAGCTCTAGGTTCATAGGAGTCATGGATCACAAGCCGGTTTATTAGAGTCTCGTTGATCGGTACGGAGACGTTTGTACTTATCTACGAGAGGCTATGTAACTATTAGGAAAATTCCACTTCATTTGATTTACTTGTCGTGCGATGTTTTGACATCACAATTCTAAACTTCTTTCTTCTATTCTCTCACAGATGGTAAGGACACGTGCTACCCGAGATGATCAGACACCCGCACCCCCTATTGCAGCCGTCAAAGTTTGAGGCCAGGGTAGGGGCCGAGGACGCACACGTGGTGAAGCCAGACCACTTGCGCGAGCTACCATCGAGGCACCACCAGCAGTTCCAGCCAGATTCTAGGCATCTGACACGCCTACTGCTACTACTACTCCAGCTTTTCAGGAGACTCTAGCACAATTCATGAGCATGTACACCACTCTGGCTCAGGCAGGGTTGCTTCCCTTTGCTGCAGCTACATCTCAGGGTGGGGGAGGAGCACAGACTCCCGCCGCCCGCACTCTTAAGCAGCGAGTACATGGTGAGTAGGTCCCTGAGATTATTCCTGTACCGCCTGTAGTGCCAGCTCAGCCCGAGGATAGGGCAGCGGTTTCCGAGGAGGAGCAGCTGAGGCTTGAGAGGTTCAAGAGGTACAAGCCTCCTATATTCAGCGGTCTAGCATTGGATGATGCTCTAGGATTTCTATATGAGATTTATCGCATTCTCCGTACCATGGGTATATTAGGATCGAGCAGGGTTTCCTTCACTACCTTCCAGCTTCGACGAGCCGCCTATGAGTGGTGGCGCACCTATGAGTTAGATAGTCCGGATGAGGCTGCTTCACTGACTTGTACTCAGTTTTTAGATCTGTTCCTGAGAGAGTATGTTCCTCAGAGCCTCAGGAACGCATGGCGCGTAGAGTTCGAGTATTTGCACCAGGGTGCTATGACTGCCTTAGAGTATGCTATCTGTTACACTAGTTTGGCTAGGCATGCACCAACCTTGGTTTCTATTGTTCGCGAGATGGTTCGCTAGTTTATTGAGGGGTTTATTCCCAACATCAGGTCTAGCATGGATCATGAGTTGGAGATGGATATTTCTTAAAAGCAGGTGGTGAGCATTGCTAGGAGGATTGAGGGTATGAATGCTAGGGAGAGAGAGGAGAGGGAGGATAAGAGGTCTTGAGAGTCAGGCCATTATTCTGGTGCCCATACCCCAACTGCAGGTCGTCATGATCGGGGTTATATGAGTCATCCTGTTCATTTATCTCTTCTAGCAGCCAGTGGTATTCCAGCTCCTCCTGGACCTCAAGAGCCTTATTATGTACCTCCGGTATCTAGCGTGCCTTCTGCGCGGGGTGCTTTCAAAAGTCAGTCCAGCAGACTGGCCCAAGCCATTCATAGCCACCACGTCTTCCCAAAGCTTATTTTGAGTGTGGTGACACATATCATATAGTCAGGGATTGCCCCAGACTTGGGAGGGGTGCACCTCCACAGACTTCTCAGCCACAGGGTGCCCCGTAGAGTTCTAAGGCTATGGTTACAGCTCCAGCTGCTACCCCACCTGCTCAGCCAGCTAGAGGTGGAGGTCGGGGAGGTAGAGGTCGCCCTAGAGGGGGAGGCCAAGCCAGATACTATTCCCTTCCTGCACGTACCAAGGCTGTTGCCTCCTATTCTGTCATCACAGGTATTATACTGGTTTGTCACAGAGATGCATCGATTCTATTCAATCTAGGCTCCACTTATTCTTATGTGTCTTCTTATTTTGCTTTGCATTTGGGTGTATCTCGGGATTCTTTGAGTTCCCCTGTTTATGTTTCTACTCTTGTGGGAGATTCTCTTGTTGTGGACCGCGTTTATCGGTCGTGTTTGGTTGCTCTTAGTGGTTTTGAGACTAGGGCCAATTTATTGTTACTCAGTATGCTTGACTTCGATAATATATTGGGCATGGACTAGTTGTCGCCCCATTATGTTATTCTTGATTGTCATACCAAAACTGTGACGCTTGATATGCCAGGTGTACTGCGTGTTGAGTGGAGGGGTACTTTAGATCACACTCCCAGTAGAGTTATTTCTTTTCTTAATGCTTAGAGTATGGTTGAGAAGGTGTGTGACGCGTATTTAGCTTATGTGAAAGATGTCAGTATTGATACCCCTTCAGTTGATTCAGTTCCAGTAGTATGGGATTTTCCCGATGTGTTCCCAGCTGACCTTCTAGGCATGCCGCTTGATAGAGATACTAATTTTGGCATTGATCTGTTGTCGGGCACTCAGTCCATTTCTATTCCTCCGTATCGTATGGCTCCTCCCGAGTTGAAGGAGTTGAAGGATCAGTTATAGGAATTGCTTGATAAGGGTTTTATTCGGCCTAGTGTATCACCTTGGGGTGCTCCTGTTTTGTTTGTGAAGAAAAATTATGGTTCTATGCGTCTGCGCATTGATTATCTCCAGTTAAACAAAGTTATAGTGAAGAACCGTTATTCTTTGCCTCGTATTGATGATCTGTTTGACCATCTTTAGGGTGCACAAGTGTTTTCTAAGATTGATTTGCGCTCAGGTTACCATCAGTTGAAGATTCGGGAGCCAGATATCCTAAGACTACTTTCAGGACTCGGTATAGTCATTATGAGTTTCTTGTCATGTCATTTGGGCTGACGAATGCCCCAACAGCCTTTATGCATTTGATGTACAGTGTGTTCCAATCGTATCTTGACTCGTTCGTCATTGTCTTTATTGATGATATTCTGGTGTATTCTCAGAGTCGGGAAGATCATGAGCAGCACCTGAGGACTGTGCTTCAGACTCTAAGAGAGAAGAAGTTATATGCTATGTTCTCGAAATGTGAGTTTTGGTTAGATTCAATGGCATTCTTAGGCCACGTGGTATCAAGTGAGGGTATTCAGGTGGATCCGAAGAAGATAGAGGCCGTATAGAGTTGGACCAAACCATCCTCAACTACCGAGATTCGTAGTTTCCTTGGTTTGGCGGGCTACTACCGTCATTTTGTGGAGGGGTTTTCATCGATTGTAGCCCTTATGTACAGGTTGACCCAGAAGGGTGCTCTGTTCTAGTGGACGGAGGAGTGTGAGGCGAGCTTTTAGAAGCTCAAGACAGCTTTAACCACAGCCTCAATTTTGATACTGCTTATAGATTCGAAGTCTTATACGGTCTATTGTGATGACTCGAGGGTTGGCTTCAGAGCAGTGTTGATGCAGGACGGTAGGATGATTGCCTACGCGTCCAAACAGTTGAAGATACATGAGAAGAACTACCCTGTTCACGACCTTGAGTTAGCCGCCATTTTTCATGCCCTGAAGATTTGGCGCCATTATTTATACGGGTTCCCTGTGAGATTTATACTAACCATCGAAGCTTACAGCACTTGTTCAAGCAAAAGGATATAAATTTACACCAGAGGAGGTGGTTAGAGTTGCTGAAGGACTATGATATTACTATTCTGTATCATCCAGGCAAGGCCAATATGGTGGCCGATGCATTGAGTCGCTGGGTGGTGAGTTTGGGGAGTTTACCAGCATCGGAGAGGCCTATGGTGATGGATATTCACGCCTTAGCCAGCCAGTTTATGAGATTGGATCTTTCGGAGCCCAGTCGGGTTCTAGCTTATGTGGTTTCTCGGTCTTCCTTATTTGATCGTATCAGGAAGTGACAGTATGATGACCCTCATTTGCTTGTCCTCAAGGACATGGTTCAACATGGTAATGCCAGAGATATGACTATTGGTGATGATAGTGTATTGAGGATGCAAGTTCGGATTTGTGTACCCAATGCTGATGGGCTTCGAGAGTTGATCCTAGAGGAGGCCCATAACTCGCGGTATTCCATTCATCTGGGTGCCATAAAGATGTATCAGGATTTGAGGTAGCACTACTGGTGGGGACGGATGAAGAAAGATATAGTTGAATTTGTAGCTCGGTGCCTCAACTGTTAGCAGGTGAAGTATGAGTACCATAGACCGGGTGGGTTGCTTCAACAGATAGAGATTCCGGAGTGGAAGTGGGAGCGGATCACCATGGACTTTGTAGTTGGGCTCCCACGGACTTTGAGAAAGTTCGATGCTATTTGGGTGATTGTGGATCGGCTGACTAAGTCCGCTCATTTCATTCCTGTGTGTACTACTTATTCTTCGGAGTAGTTGGCGGAGATTTATATCCGGGAGATTGTTCGTCTGCATGGTATTCCAGTGTCCATCATTTCGGATAGAGGTACTCAGTTCACATCACGGTTCTGGAGGGCCATTCAGCATGAGTTGGGAGTTAAGTACAACATTTCACCCTCAAACGGACAGACAGTATGAGCGCACTATTCAGATTCTTGAGAATATGCTCTATGCATGTGTGATTGAGTTTGGAGGGTCTTGGGATCAGTTTTTGCTATTGGTAGAGTTTGCTTACAACAACAGTTATCAGTCCAGCATTCAGATGGCACTGTATGAGGCTTTATATGGGAGACGGTGTAGATCCCCGGTGGGTTGGTTTGAGTCGGGTGAGGCTATAATATTGGGCACAGACTTGGTTTAGGATGCTTTGGAGAAGGTCAAGGTGATTCAGGATAGACTCCGTACAGCCCAGTCCAGAAAGAAAAGTTATGCGGACCGGAAGGTTCATGATGTTCCTATATGGTTGGAGAGCGGGTTCAGCTTCGGGTTTCGCCTATGAAGGGTGTTATGAGATTTGGGAAGAAAGGGAAGTTGAGTCCGAGGTTCATTTGTATTTTTGTGATATTGAGGCATGCTGGGGAGGTTGTTATAAGCTTGATTTACCTCCCAGCTTGGCAGGAGTTCATCCGATATTTCATGTTTTGATGCTCTAGAGGTATCACGGTGACCCGCCACACATGTTGGACTTCAGTTCAGTCCAGTTGTTCAAGGATCTATCTTATGTTGAGGAGCTAGTGGCAATATTGGACAGACAGGTTAGAAAGCTGAGGTCAAAGAATATTGCATCCGTAAAGGTTCAATGGCGGGGTCGGCCGGTCGAGGAGGAGACCTGGGAGACCGATCAGGATATGCGCAGCCGTTACCCGCATCTTTTCACTACTTCAGGTATGTCTCTATGCTCGTTCGAGGACGAACGAATATTTAAGTGTAGGAGGATGTGACGACCCAACCGGTCATCTTAAAAATTAACGCCCCGATCCCCTATTAACTGCTTTTCCTAAGTTTATTTCTGCTAATTTGATTTGCTGGGATGTTCGGTTTTGAGTTTCGGAGGGTTTTGGGGCACGTAGTCGGAATAGTGTGAAGACGGACTTAGAATGGAAATCTGATGGTTCCGTTAGCTTCGTTAGGTGATTTTGGGCTTAGGGGCGTGTTCGGATTGTATTTTGGAGGTCCGTAGCTAATTTAGGCTTGAAATGCCGAAAGTTGAATTTTTTAAGTTTCCGATCCGATAGTGAGATTTTGATCTGAGGGTCAGAATGGATTCCAGAAGTTGGAGTAGCTCTATAGTGTTGAATGTGACGTGTGTGCAAAATTTCAGGTCATTCAGACGAGGTTTGATAGACTTTTTGATCGAAAGCGTATTTTGAGAATTTTGGAGTTCTTAGGCATGAATCCATGGTTAATTCGGGGTTTCGATGTTGTTTTAGGTGTTTTAAGAATTGGTACAAGTTTGGATAGTGGTTTGTGACTTTTTGGTGCCTTTGGTTGAGGTCCCGGAGGCCTCGGGATGAATTCAGATGGTTGACGGAAAGATTTTGGAGTTAGAGTTGCAGCTTGAGCTGCTGGTTTTATCATAACCGCACCTGCGGTTTGGGTTCCACATGTGCGGCGCCGTAGAAGAGGCTCAGTGGCCGCAGAAGCGAAATTTGGTCATTTCTTCAAGAGACGCAGAAGCGGTGGTAATACCGCAGAAGCGATACCGCATCTGCGGATTGGGAGTCACAGATGCGGAAGCTGGCCCTTTAATGAAAAATTGCAGATGCGACCTTCGCTTCGCAGAAGCGAGACCGCAGATGCGGTCCCTGGGCCGCAAATGCGGTTATCAGTGGGTAGAACATATAAATTCTTGCCTTTGCGAAATTTAGCCATTTTTCATCTTTTCAAAATGGGAAGAAGCTTGGGGAGCACTTTTCAAGAGGGATTTTCAGAGGAGTTCATTGGGGTAAGGTCTTTGTCCCTAAATTCATTATTGGAGTGATTTTTATAAATTTAAGCATGAAAAATTAAGAAAAATAAGTGGTAATTGGGGGGGGGTTTAGGGCTTGTCTAATTGGAGACCTTTGAATGATGATTTGAGGGACAAATTGAGGTCCGATTTTGGTACTTTTAATATGACTGGACTCGCGAGAGTGCGAGATTTCTGAAAATATAAATTTTACCCGATTCCGAGACGTGGGCCCGAGGTGCATTTTGGTCATTTTACAAAATTTCGCGTATTAGCTTAGAATTTAATTGTAGAATCAGTTACTTGAAGTGTTATTTACATTATGCAATTGAATTGAATAGATTTGGGCCATTTGGAGTCGAGTACTCGTGGCAAGAACTTGGTCTCGGGTTGATTTTAAGCCGGTTCGAAGTAAGTGGCTTGTCTAACCTTGTGTGGGGGACCTTCCCCTTAGGATTGGTATATTTGATAATTGTAATGCCTTGTACGTGAGGTGACGAGTGCGTGCTTGTGCTAATTGTTGGAAATCCGGTTTTCTTTAAGTAATTACTAGTATGTTTCCTTTCCTGTCTCTATTACTTGCACTATTAAGCCTGTTGTTAGCTTAGGAAAGCATATCTAAGTGACTTAATTGCCTTATTTGCTCAACCTGCCTTGCTTGAATTCTGTGCAGCATGCTAGTCTAGAATCACTTGTTGCCTTAATATGAAATTTTGCCATTTCTGTATATCTTCCTGTTACTACCGTGTATTTATTTTGGGACTACGGATGTGTGATTCTGGTAGCTCCCCCTTGTCTGTTTATTTTGGGACTATGGATGTGGGATTCCGGTAGATCCCCCTGCACAGTTATATTGAACTACGGGAATGCACCCAGTAGATTCCCCCAGTACTGGATATTTACATTTGGGACTACGGAATGGGATTCCAGTAGATCCCCGTGTACTATGAGTTAGACTACGGGAGGGGATCCCGGGAGATCCATTAGATGTGTACATATGGGACTACAGGACGGTATCCTGGGAGATCCCCGATTGTTATTATTGGTGTTGAGTTGTATTTCCTTTCCGTGTTTACCTTGTTTCTGTATAGTTGTTGTGGTTCTGTACATCCTATGTTATCTAACCTCAGTAGGGCCCTGACCTTCCTCGTCATTACCCAACCGAGGTTAGGCTTGGTACTTAGTGAGTACCGTTGTGGTGTACTCATGCCCCTTTTGCGCATGTTTTTCATGTGCAGACCCAGGTACCGCTACTCAGGTCTACCATTCTTGAGGGAGGCGACTGCTCTAGAGACTTCAAGGTACATCTGCTGCGTCCGCAAACCAAGGAGTCCTTTTCTTCTCTAGCTGTTAAGCATTGCACTTCTGTATTTTTCTTTCTTGTTAGATATTATAGAGATAGACTGTTAGATATTCCAAAGGCTTGTGTTTCCATGAGTTTCCGGGTTTTGGGATAGTGTACTTAGTTTTGAGAATGTTGTGGTGTATATGCCGAGCGGCATTATAACTATTGTTTTCATTCAGTTATTTTGGGTTTTGATTATTTCTTCCGAAAGTTTTCGTTTATGTTCCGTATTTGTTAGGCTTACCTAGTCGTAGAGACTAGGTGTCGTCACGACAGTTTCACGGAGGGCGAACTGGGGTCGTGACACTAGATAACAAATTAGCTATTCATACTAGTATACAAAATTACAATACTAGAATTATTTAACCAATAATAGAAATAGGAAGAAGAAAGTGAAAAACTCAGAAGAATTCTCCGCTTTTCTCCTAGCATGTTCTTGCCTTCTTAGGTTGAATCTCCCCTTCAAAAGTGAATTTAAGGACTATTTATATGTGATAGGGTGTCACGACCCGGATTTTCCACCCTCGAGAGCTGTGATGGCGCCTGCTGGTAAAAGCTAGGCAAACCAAATTATTCTAATTACTTAACCTTTTCCTGTTTTAAACCATTATCAGTAAATGAGTAGATATCATGCAAATAGCGAAAATAATTAAGCGGAAGACAAAATCTGATAATTAATCTTAATACAAACTGCAGAACTCTAAATACAACTCTACCCAGAATTTGGTGTCACACCTTCACAGACGGTCTAAGAATACTACATACAAAGTTTAAAAGATAATATACACACTGCTTCTGAAATGATTAAAGGAAATAGGATAAAGGAAAGATAGGAGGTGACGGCAAGGCTCGCGGACGCCTGCAGGACTACCTCGGGTCACTTGTTGGGCTGAAGGAAGCAACCTCACTGCGGTTCGAAGTCTACAACACTGGGATCTGCACAAAAGAGTGCAGAGTATAGTATCAGCACAACCGACATCATGTGCTGGTAAGTGTCTAGCCTAACCTCGGCGAAGTAGTGACGAGGCTAGGACCAGACTACCAAATAAACTTGTGCAGTTATATCATAAACAACTGAAATAGAAGCAGATAATTGCAATTAAAATTGGGCAGGGGAAATGTGCTTCGGGTAACAACAGATAACAATAGAATATTAAGAGAATATAAAGAAACCAAAATCCAATTACTAACACAGATAGGGAAAACAAATGTAGTGTTCACTTTCATTTCACATCTCGTTGCAAGCGTGCAACCCGTTCCCATTTCATGTATCTCGTTGCAGGCGTACAACCTGATCCCATTTCATGTATCTCGTTGCAGGCGTGCAACCCGATCCCATTTCATGTATCTCGTTGCAGGCGTGCAACCCGATCCCATTTCACATATCTTGTTGCAGGCGTGCAACCCGCTCCCATTTCACACATCTCGTTGTAGGCGTGCAACCCGCTCCCATCTCACATATCTCGTAGCAGGCGTGCAACCCGCTCCCATTTAACATATCTCGTTGCAGGCGTGCAACCCGATCCTATTTCATATATCTCGTTGCAGGCGTTTAACCCGATCCCATTTCATAATCAGCAACCATCACAAAGAATCCCGGCAAGGGAATAGTTATATTTCAACAACATCCCGACAAGGGAACAATAATATCAAAACAACATCTCGGCAAAGGAACAATAATGATAATAACATGTGAAGCGCAATAAACCACAACAGAGTCATAACAATTATAATACAAGACTCACGGGCATGTTTGACACTGAAGTATAGATACTCGTCACCATACTTATACGTCGTACTCCACAATTAACACGTAGCAAATAAGACACAACTCTTAATCCCTTAAGCTAAGGTTAGACCAACCACTTACCTCGCTTTTTGCAACCAGTTCAAGATTCCAATACACCTTTACCTCGCGAATTTGTGTTCGAAAGCTTCAAATCTAGTCATAATAATTCAATATGCCCAATACAAATCTTAGGAATTGATTCCATATGAAATTACTATATTTTTCAAAACAAAAACAAAAAAAATGAAATTAACTCAAAAATCACCCATGGGGCCCATGACTCAGAACTTGACAAAAATCACAAAGTATGATCCCCCATCGAACCACGAGTCCAGCCATACCAATTTTGTTAAATTCCGACATCAACTCGACCCACAAATTTTCAATTAAAGTCTTGGAAGATTTCTACCATTTTCAACCAAAAAATGAGTAATCTAGTCGGAATATTCGATGATAATCCCATATGATTGACTAACAATAACCACAAGTGACTTATCTCAAGTTTCCCATGAATTCTTGCTCGAAAATCATCCAAAAACGAAATTGAAGACTAGGGTATAGAACCTTACCTTTTTTTTTATGAAGATCGTGTGATTGGGTTCTTTGATTATTGAAGATTGATGCAAGATTGGATGATTTGAATGTTGAGTTCCTCCTTCTCTCTCTAAAATGCTCTCACCTCTCTCTAGAATATTCAGAAAATCACTCCAAAATGAACCCCAAAGACTATTTATTAAAATGGGGTCGGGTTATGAAAATAGGGGAATTAACCCTCCAAAATCAGGTATGCGACGCAGAATCCATCGCATAATGGGTATGCTGGCCGCAGATGCGTTGCAAAACTCGGTGCCCTGAACTGGGCTGTTCTGCTTCATTCTGCGACCATTTTGCGTGCGCATTCTTTTAAAAGTTTAGTCTATTATGAAGTTTTCCAACTTGGCTTAGTCTTAGGATTTTCCTCAGACCCCATATCACATATAGTGTGTTTCATACGCTTGATGTCATATCCAATTGGTATACATCATGTTAATAGTCTTCGGATGAGAAGTAGTGTCTGCCCCCAAACGCATAACATAACTACCTCTTCTTTCGCACAATTCAATTTTCCCGAATTTTTACTAACTCCCAAAATTTCGCCAGAGTTTCCTTTGTAACTGGGCCTATCCACCTGTCAGAGAATCCCATAAACCAATCCTAACAACATATACATAATCCAATCAACGTAACCCAACATGAAAACAATACCAACATTGGCTTCATAAATAATATATTACAAGAAAAGGAACGACATTCACATTAATTACCCAGGTGATACTAAACTCATATCAGGTAAATTCTCGACATTTTCATAAAATGCAGAAATAAATATTTAAATTAAAGATGACATTTTTGGGTCATCACATAGGGTTTGCATGGGGCGAAATAATACAAGCCCACTTCGGAAACATCATTTTTAGGTTAGCTCGTTCATTCTCTTGTGCACACGCGGGAGTGAACGAGCGAAGTTCTTCTCCTTTTTTGTTCCTTATAGGTCTCTTGTGCACTTCTATGTCTTTTTGCCTTAATCCATCATTTTATTTCAAGCTCCCTTCAGCTAGCTCGTTCACTCTCTTGTGTGCACGCGACAGTGAACAAGTAAAGTTCTTCTTTTGTTTCTTAGTCCCGAATTAACTTTTTTTGCTCACCTTTCGTCTATCTTACTCCTACACATAAGAATAAACATAATGAGCATAATTTACTAAAAGCCTAATGTAATCTCCTACATTCATACAAGTTATGAGATGAAAGTACACTCAAAAGTATGCATTTTTCACCGTTTATCAACACCCCACACTTAAACTCTTGCTCATCCTCGAGCAACTTTCAAAATTAAGCATAATGACAAGAAACACATTTAAACAAAAATTACTCAAGCATCGCATAAATGACAATGAGTTACACCAACACTTAGAATCCAACATAAGAACTATTGACATCTTTCTCAAAATTAGACCCATGCCAAGACTATTTAAAATATTTGTGTGATTTCTTCTAACGTCCTAACCTCAAAAGATGACTCCAATATATTCCTTACTATGACTCACTTCTTGTGTCAACTCAAACTGCTTGGACTTTACCAATCCTTTGTAAATCATGTGCTCTCACCATAATCAAAGAGAGAAATTAGTCCACACATTCAAGTATGCATTTAAGTATAATTTAAGGACTTACAAATTGAAAGAATTCGCTCACTCTCATAAAGGAATTCATGTGCATCCCAAGGTCATACCATAGGCTTGCCCATAGTATATGTATCTACTAATCTAAGCTTGCGAATTCTATGATCAATTAGGTCTTTGCGGGTTGTAACGTAGGCCAAGGGACAGGTAGGTTATATTTGTAAAAATAGTGGCTCACCATCCTAAAAACTTTAATACAGTACTCTTTAGCTTTCAAATACACACTCTTTATTACCAATTCAAGCAATGCCACGAAACCATATACAATTTGGCTCTTCCTCGTTAAGCACAACTATGCATCCACTAGCCCAGATTAAGAGGAATAGGAGGTGTATTTTCTATTTTTTTCATTTTTCTTTTCTTTTTCATATTTTCTTTATCTTCTTTTCTCTTTTTTTCAAAACCTCTCCAAATTTAGGTTGTCCGGCTAATGATCTTTCAAAACATACATGCACCTTTTGGTTTTTCTGTGGTTTCACTCAAAAGCTACCCCCAACTCTAGAAAGCTAAGTGCTTTCGGTGGGTAAAGGTTCAAAAATATCTAATTAAGAACAAAAAGGGGATCATCTTATAATGTGGGTGCCAAAGAAAAGGTTTATAGGCTCAAATGGGCTATCCAAGGATAATTTTGTTTATGGTGGCATACTAGGTAAATGGACAATCAAAGAAACGACTATATTATCTTCTAGACTCACAAAGTTTACTTATTTCGCTTCAACTAACACACGAGGCAAGTTTTGGACTAACACATGATATCACAGAATGTAATCACATGATTCAATCCGAACGACTTAGGCCTGACTCTTAAGTTAAACAACTAAGCACAATCATCATATATAATTCAACACATAGAAGTAATCACATGAGTCAAAAGATGAGCCTAAGTGTCAAAATAAAGCCATATATATTCTCAAGGCATGTGGGCACATACAACACGGAGAAGATGATCAGCTCAAATGTTATAGCTCTTAGTCTTGGCATAAAACATGTCAAAAAGCATAGATACTCAAGTTCTTCCATATCATTATCAATTCTACAAAAGAAAGAAAAAAAAACTTTTTGTATTTTTATTTAAACTTTAATCCCTAAAAAACTATCAAAAAAGTCAATCGTCGGAAAAAGTCCAAAATTTTTGAAAATTTATATTAGAAAAAAATTACTACCCAGTTCACAGAATCATCCCTTGAAAAAGAACTGTGTCCATAAGAAAAACCAAGAGGTATATTTGTATCTAATTATTTTTCTCAATTTTCATTTTTTTTCCAACTAAACTAGCAAACTATAAGAGCACAGAATCATCCAGATAAATTCCCCATCCTACACTTAAAATTGGCATTATCCCCAATACACATTATAAATAATAAGAGGGTAAAAGAAACTCCCTGATAGGTCAAAAGCCGAAGCATTAGTAGCTCATGGAGTATTCAGACTTCCCCGGGCATTGGTCTTTTATGGGGGCATCTCACACTAAGTTCCAGCCATCTTGCCTTATTTGCTTCCTTCCAATGGCTTTTATTCTCATGCTCATAGAAAAGAAAAAACTATATTAAAATATTAACATAATAAAAATAATTTGTTTTTAAAAAAAAAGCTAAAAATCAATGAAAACAGTAAATACTACAAGAAAATCGACCTACGACGACATTTTTTAAATGTCATTTTGAGTCATATAAATGTCACAAAATTATTTACCGACATTTATTTGACATTTATAGCTAACGTCGTAAATTTTGATGTCGACAATTTTTTGACATTTACATTAATGTTGGCAAATAAATAGTGACATTTATATACTGATTTTTTATCAAATGTCACCAGCTTGAGTACAAAATCAATATAGTTGCAACATATAAAGAAATGTTGGCAATCTTACTCATCCTTTCTACATATACATGCAAAATGTCGGTAAATCTTCTTTTTTCAATAGCTTTTTTTCTTTTTATACTTGAAGGAAGTTAATAATTCTTATCTACTAATAACACAATCATTCATATAATTTTGATACTACAATGTCATACCCAACAAAAGAATTTTGAATTAAAACAAAAGAGATACATACACATTATTTTTGAAAATCTTACAATACCACTCAGTAGTGATTCTCAAAAATATAAAGTTTTTCCCCGGTACATATTAAGAACAAGCTATGCTAACTATAAATAGACTCCAATGCTGAGTACAAAAATATTAATTCACAACAGTTCTTTGCACAAGAGTTTCTCTTTTTGACTCCAATTTTTGCATATCAACCTGACATAAAACCAAACAATAAAAGCAATAATTAGAAGTTAAAAATACAAGGTAACAAAAACCAGTTAGCAAGCCACTTCTATAGAGTTATATGGCATAAGATATCACATGCAAAGTTAGAATCTGTGCAACTTAAAAACCTTCCATCATAAAAACAAAAATGAAGAATAGACTTACTTATCACAAAGAAAAATAAAACAATAAGAAACTTCAAGTCTTCGAATACGAGCCACAATATAAATATGTACCATAAAGTAAGAAAATGCAAAACGTGCTTGAACACATCTACATCTGTTTAGTTAACATACAGAATGAGAAGTGCTCTATGTCCTTTTCCTCTCCCTAATCCCTTCTAACGAAGCAAGACATTTTAATTTTAGGATTAAATGATGTTTGTATATTCATTTGGATAGACTGATACCCTTTTCGCAAGTAAACCACAAGAATTTTCTTTATCTCAAAGATATTGTGAAGAGAGCTGACAGACCTTGAGTATGCTCCTAACACAACTCATTTTTAACACCTACATGGTAATCTTGTTAGTATTGCATTTTAGGTCTAATCAACCAAGCAAGCGTCTAGAGGTATTGATAGGTAATACAAACTAGATATTTACTTATCTCAATTTAAGGAGATGATCCTCTTGAGTGACCTACGGATGAGAACCACAATCAACTAGAATTCAGAGGCCATATTTGGTTAATGACCATGCTATAGAGGTCATTTTTCTCCTAGAAATACATAGTACTGTCCATATTCTTACTTATGAAAAGCAGAATGTCATCTTCAGTGAGGAATCTAACATTATAAGTCGATGAGGTTAGTTATTATGTGTCAAGGAAACATAATCTTGCTTGTTTTTCTACTAAAGTTTTGGCATTATAGGTGTAAATAAGTTATTCTATCATACTAAAAGATTGTTCTATCAGACTTAAATGTAATCTTACACAACTAAATGCAAAAGCGTGATATTTCCTATAAGGCATAGTTCAGTTTCTGACTTATCCAAGCAAGATTTCTGTAATTTGGACCTGCAGGTACCTTTCTACACTCATCCTACCACTGTTAGCACCTATAAACCTAATCAACTAATTAAATAATTTACATGGACTAAGAAGGAGCGTAACAAGGATGGACTATAACAACATGACAGTAAAACAATCATATTAAAGATGTGAGAATAGACAAAATCCAATAAAAAAAGAATCAACCAAATAAAATAAAAACTGCGAATACACAATGACATTAAAAGAAAAAAGGTGCAGATACTAAAGATAAAACTTTATCCCCAAAATGATTCAATTTCATCACTCCACAATAGCCATGTATCTTGAACATAAATAGAGAACTGTTAAATTCATAAATAACCCTATCTACCACTTCCCAAGCACAACAAACTTCAGTACATCATAATAAACAAAAAAGCAACCATTTTAAAGGTAGGAAATACAATCCAGTGAGCATAATAGAACGAAAATCACAAAAAGAAAATACTTAACGCACCTTAATAACCTCGATCAAAAGTCTGAGAAGTTCGATTGTATCTGTCATGTTTAGAGTTTTAGAACAATCTAAGACCAACCTGGTTGCTTCCCCTTTCAATTGTCGGTGTCACACTGAGATTTGCTTATCGCTAATCGAGTGCGACTTTGAACTTCGAGAATGTGATTTGCAATCGATCAATTTTGTGAATATGAGATGACAGCATCAATTATTTGGGTATAAGGAAAGGGAAAGATTGGAGGCACGGTTTTAAGAGGAAAGATTGGGGGTAGGGTTTTTAATAAAAATAATTGACCAGGCCTATATATTTTTAGCTTAATAAGTATAAATGTAAGTTTCCTTCATTAAATATAAATATCAGTAAATAATGACTCATATAGCTACATTTCAATTAAAAGTCGCAATTATTGTGTCATTTTTAATCAAATGTCATTGAATTTACCACAATTTTTATGAAGGGTCACAAAATGATTCGTTTTCCGATATTTTTTTCACATGTCACTGATTAAATGTGGCCGTAGATCTATTTTCTTGTAGTGAAAGTTGGGTTGCCTCCCAACAAGCGCCTACCGTCGCGGCACGACGTGAATCACTTTCCGTCGCCACCTTGAACTTATGAATCATACACCGAGTTTTGATTCAAGCGTATGATTATGCTCTTGGGGCGGTGGAACAAATCTATCTGGCCCAAGGAAACAATATAATATTTTACGCTTCTTGGCCTTTTAGATGAGATGTGTAATCCTGTCTTTCTGGCACGAAGAATGTCAGAATGTAGCACTTTGTTCCTCATCCCTTGACTACTCAGTTGGCTCAGATAACTCTATTTTCATATCATCATCCAAACACAATGTGAAAAATGCTTGAAGTGAGGACTAATACGCTCAAGATGAAAATTTGCAGGCTTATTCACATCCTCTTCATGACACAAACTAGAGTCAACTAAAGTTGCATCTTTAAGGTCCTTTGGTTGACTCAAATACCACTTCTTTAACATCGGCATCCTCAAATTATAGTTGGATAGATTGTTGATATTCTACTCTGAACTCCTTCATTAGCACATCACTTTCTGCATCTAATTCACGCTCTTCTTGCTACTATCCACGATATTTGTCTGTTGAGCATTAAAAGCTTCAACCAGTTGACTCACTTGAGCCTCCAAGTTGCGAATAGTTGCCTCTTGCTTTTCTATCTGTAGCTGTTTTTCATCATTTTGTTCGACAAGATACGTTAACATATCCATGATCTCTTTCAGGTTATCATCCCTGGGTTCTTTGTTCCTATTAACTTCACAAGAAAAAGCAGAACCATCATAGTAAAGGGTTGGGGGGATAAGAAATATAACACAATCATGAAAGTGACCATCTTGACCACCACACACATTCCACAAGTAAGATTGAGTTGGTGCACATAACTCGCTCTCAGGAACATTTTAAAAATTTTGCCACGGGTAGTTTCCTTCACAATATGTATAAAGATCAAAGGTAAAATTACCAACACCTAAACTCCTATAATTCCAAGAAATCATATTTCTCAAATTAACAAGTAAAATAAAATAAAATTACAAAAAAAAAAGTTCAAACTTGAAACCTAGCAATATATACAGCTACAACTACACCGTTAGTTCCCCGGCAACGGCACCAAAATTTGATCATGCCCAACTCTAGTCCAAAAAGGATAAACGGTCGCTACAAATATAACCCGATCTAAGAGTCCGAAGTAGAATCCCACAGAGAACTAAGGCTTCGCTGTAACTATTAAATATCACTAAGAAGACAAGCTTGAACAATTTCTAAGCTATAAATATCAAGATTCTTATATCTAACTGATTAACTAACAAATTTAAAAAGTAAATTAAAAACTAGAGATACTAAGGGTGGGAGACAATATTAATTAAGGAGGCCTAAAGTTATGATTTCGCCAATTGTCTTAATCTTTCCCGCTATATCTCCTATTATTTCACCTAAGTATTCTCCACTAATCGTGAGCAGTTCAGGTGTCGTAATTCTCTTTCGAGTAACTACAACAATTTACTAGACATATTCTCTCGAACTACGCTAGCTGACACTAGTTCACCGCTCACTAAGATCACACCAAGGTTTATTATTTCTAATCCCACCTTTAAACCCTCTGTATTGATTTTCTCACATACAGTGTAATCTTACCCATTTTTTCTCCCTCTTCTTCCTTTCCCAAAATTAAACCTCTTCAAACTAACTGAGCATCGAGGGGATTCTGAGCATAGCTGGGGTCGGCAGTCTTATGAGCGCCTCGAAGAAGAGGAGCTGATCGAACTCGCTTTGCATATCCATGTCCACTGTTACTCAATCTCGATGAATAGGGCCTTACTATTTTTGCTAGGGTTCTAACCGCCTAGTTCCTAGTGGCGGTCCTAAGGTCTGCTCCTTAAAAATCCAAGGCACTATCACTTTTAGAAACACATTATTATGTTCGAAGGGTGATGCAACAATTTTAATTAAATTTATTAAGAACTCCATTGCCAATTGTTAAAAAATTTTGAAATTTTGAATTCGAAAATCGAGTTTGGCGAAATTATTATTTGTTTGAATTGGGTATTGTTGCAAATGAATGGGAACATCATTCAAGTTTATATCTCAATTTTGAGGGATTTTGGTGGAGATTCAAGTTGGTTTTGATTATATTTTCAAATTGAATGTCCAAGAGAAACACAAATATAAATTATATATATTTTGTGTAACCGGTGTACAAATGACATGTAAAATATATACAACTAACTTAATTGTATACAAGTTATATCTTGAGTTGTATGTAAATTATTATTTTTTTGACAGGATTCTGTACCAAAAAATTGTATATAAGTTCCAGCTTTTGATCGAATTTTGTACAACAAAAGATTATAGTTAAGTTGTATATAAATTGTACCTTTTTACCAGATTTATACATATTTTGTAAAAAACTTTAATTACTTTTTGTAAATAGGAAAATCTAGCTAAAACGGATAAATAAGTTTAAAATTATATATATATATATATATATATATATATATACGAAAAAGCCCATTTAGACCGCTTGCTTTGAATCAGCCCATACATTTTAAAGACCCAACTTTATATCTGATTTGAGAGAGCAAGAGAGAGAAACCATCCAGGTACATCTGGACGTGGTGATTGCTAAATGTGTGCTAGTACTTGCTTGGAAGATTTCGAGATAGCGGCTATGACATCCATAGACCTTGGCTCACTTTTTTTTTTACTTTCTTCAGTATTATTCTATTACTCAGACAGTGTGCTAGAGTTTTGGTTTATGCTGATACTTAGTAACACGCATGTACTCACTGATACCAGATTTTAGAATAGTTGTAGTAGTATACAACATGTGTTTATGGAAAGTGATGCAGCAAGATACCTATTCGAGGGTGGTTGAACCACTGGTGGCAACAAAGGTCCAACAATGCTGTTCACAAACAAGCTTTGCAGATCATCCCAATCATCACCTGTTGGGAAATTTGGAAGAATAAATGCTCGTGTAAATATGGAGATCGAAAGAAGTACAACCTGTACAAAATGAAGCAACAGATCATTTGGAATGTCATGGCTATCGTACAGAGGTCCTTTCCCAAATTCAAGTTGACATTACCTTGGGTCAAGTACTGTGATGATATGAC
Source organism: Nicotiana sylvestris (assembly GCF_000393655.2). Lineage (NCBI taxonomy): Eukaryota > Viridiplantae > Streptophyta > Magnoliopsida > Solanales > Solanaceae > Nicotiana > Nicotiana sylvestris. The sequence goes on from NC_091063.1 coordinate 151,557,314, forward strand.
CAGACTACAACCCATCCTTGAAACTATTATGGTAATTATATGGATGAAGCCACATCAGGGATCATTCAAGTTAAACACAGACAGAAACTTTATCCATCAAAATGGTAAAGCATGGCTCGGAGGTGTTTTGAGGAATGAGTAGGGTGATTTGTGTATGGCCTACTCTCTGTCAGCAAACTGCAGAAACAACAATATATTTGCAGCTTTGGCCGGAATTAAATGGTGTATTTTGAATGGTTTTTCAGACCTTATCCTTGAAATAGACTCTTTGGTCATAGTCAACATGATCAAAGAAACGCATACTGACAATTATAAAATGAAGAGCACGATCGATGATATCTCACAGTGTATGAACCAAGCCAATATCACTCATATGCATTGCTATAGGGAAGCTACCTAAGTAGCGGACTACTTGGCAAAAATGGCTTCCAACACATCGGAGAGTAAGATGTACGTCTTTCTACCTTTTGCCCAGGGAAATCAAGGGAACTTTCATTTTAGATAAATTTCAATTACCTAGCATTAGAACAAAGTATGATAAGGCAAATTTCTTTGTAAGTTAAGCCTTTCCATCTTGTAATTTTTGGTACAAGAGTGTGTTTTACACCTCTCTGTGATTTTTTGGTTAGAGTGGACTCCTTAGTGTTGTAATCTTGGAGGTAAGGCAATGCCCCCCTCCTTTCTAAAGATAATACAACACACCCAGTGATACTGGAAAATTATTAAAAAAAGTAGTATTTCAGATATTTGTATTAGATATTCATGGGATTTCCGTTGTTGAGTTTATTAAAACGATTAGTTGTTATGTGATTGTCGGCTTGTCTAGCAACTATGTTGGCGCCATCATGACAGGATGGGATTTTGGGCCGTGGCAAATTGATATCAGAGCACTAGATTGGTTAGGTCTCACGAGTCATGAGCGGATTTAGTAGAGTTGTGGATCGATACGAAGACATCAGTACTTATTTTTGAGAGGCTACCGAACCATTAGGAAACTTCACTTTCTTGCATTCTTGTCGTGATAGCCAGTTTTCAACAAAGTAGAAAGAGAGTGTAAATTTTTTTACTGAAACATTAGCTTGAACAATCACTTTCAAGCGTTGATTTCCGCTTCATTCCATGTCTGATCAAGCTGAAATTTGAACTAAGTGTTTCCATCATCTTAGTATCCGATTAAAAACTGACGGAGCACGATTTGGAGACCTGTAGATCCAAATGTTGAGTCGTGGACAGTAGATGTATTTTTTAAAATTTGCTTCCAATCTTCTCTTATTTGTTTGTTATTCTTGTTTCTATTGTTGATCCGTGTTTGACATTGAAGTTATAACCATTTTTGAAAATTTGTGTAACTCTCTTATTGATGTAGCGGAGCTTTAGTCACATGACTTTTTACTCTTCATATTAAAGAGGTTTTCCTACGTAAATCTTGGTATCTCTTGCAATTGTTTATTTTTACATTGTCATATTTAGCTCGTTTGGTTGATATAGTTGCTGCCCCAGATATCATTTGTGCTTGAATTTACTGTTTTCTCTTGGTTCAAATAGATGGAGAAGTTTAGACTTGGGCATTTCTTCCGCTGCTACATTGTTGTGCATTCGTTAGTGCTTGTTTTTTCCCTAGGAATATCTGTGATGGTGGAGATAACAGTTACCCTCTGTGGAATTATTGAGGTGTGCACAAACCTAAACTTAATGCCTTAAAATACTTTTCGTAACCCTATTTTAAATCTGCAAGTCTGTGTTCAAATCTACATGAATTTGAGTATTAAAATTCTTTTACAGAATGAGTAAATCATATTAACTGGTTTTCCATATCAACAGACAACCTCAGTAAATAATCAAAAGGTAAAATAAAGGAACTTATTTGGTTAATTGTAAGGTCCCACGGACTAAAACATTATAAAACGTTAACCGGTTGTCTTTGGCACACCCCTTAATAAAATATAAACTCCTAGAAAACAAATAAATATGGACAAAATTATCTTAATTAAATTTTGCATATTGTTAACTTGACACCTTGGGATATGTAAATAGAGGCAAATTTGAAAAAAAAATATAGTTAATTTATTTTTTATTATATAATAAAGGACACTTATTTTGGACCAAAATAAAAAGGTCAAAAAGTCATTTATTATGAACCGAGAGAGTAATTAATTAGGGTCCGAGTGGAAAGAGACTACCCGTATATTTATGATAGGAAGGAAAAAGGACAGTTGTTTTCTTGGAGAAGTAGTTTTTCCTCTCCGTGTTGATGCTGGTCCATTATGTCATACATTTTGTTTTTGTATTTTATTCTCCATTTACAAAAAGATATTTTCTCTAAAAAAGTAAAATAGTTTGACTAATGACGGGAACTTCTTCAAAGCTCCATAAGAGGGTCGTTGCTAAAAAGGAGAGTTATATAAGTTATCATTCAATTGATTTACGGTGATGTTAGAGAATTATCTCTCCCAGTCCAAAATTAGTGTAGTTTTAGCTGTTGCTATAAAAAATCAAGAAGATGTTTTTTTTTTCAAATTTATCCTTGCTCCAATAAATGGTATGTAAAATTTTCTACGAATTTGAGGAAGAAAATAATTCGCTATTAATAAGAATGCTTTACCCTAAAGTAGGAACTTTAGGGTAACTTTTGCTAAAGTTCCTAATTTTGCGGCGAACTTTTGCTAATTTTAGGCAGATTCAGGATTTAAATTTTATGACAATTCTATATCTCATCTTAATTTAATGGGTTCAAAATTTTTTGTAAATATTTAATGATTTTTTGGCCAAAGATACAGAGTATAAGCAAAAGATATGTGTTCAGTTGAACTCATAACACCTTATTTATTTTAAATAAATACCATTTAAAAAAATTATATTCTATAGATACCTTTTAATGTTTATAGCAAAATATTTAATTTTGGTTACCTCCTAACCCTAAGTCACTAAATACGCTATTCAGTTACACTAATTTCTTTCTCTCTCTATTTTGATACGCTATTCAATAATGAACCGGACTCACACTTCACCAACGTGGAATTAAGCAAATCATCATCACTTAGTAGGTCAAGAATGGCATCCTTGCCTCTTTTGGACTTGGCATTTCTTGAAGAAAAACTAGATTCTAAAAAAGACAATTGACATCCTTGTTTCTGATCAGATCTAGAAGGACTTTTAGATCCATTATCACCTTTTGAATTTAAACCAGCACGTTTTTCCTCCTCATCATACTCGGCATCACTTTGGATTAGAAATGCTGGTGTAGCTGAAGTTTATTCACTAGTTTCAGGCCCGCATCAACTTCTTTTTCTTGCTCATTAGATACATCTTCAATAGACTATCGGCTTCCGGTGAACGGCGTATTTACAAGAAATTAGGGTTTGTTCTTGAACAAAGACGACGGAGTTTGGGGTTGAGCAACTTGATTTTCTATTAATATATTTCAATGTATTTTTATGTATTTCATTGTATTCATTGTCTTTTTTTTTCATTGTAATGCAATGTATCTCGTTGTATTCTATGTATTTCATTGTATTCTTTTTTTTTCCATTGTATTTCAATGTATCCCATTGTATTCTATTCACTATCTCGCTATATGCCATGAATGTATTCATATATTTTTTTAATTAATATAATTTATGTATTCAAATGTATTATATAATTTCTCTGAAGATTGCTATGTTTTGGGGGTATTTTTCGGTTGAGAATCTATTTTATAACTGAAAATACAAAATTTATGTGTTATAATTGAGTTTGTTGAGTTATATTTGGAGTCTTTTATGTTAATTGATTCACTTTCCGTTTTAAAAACAGTGTAATCCCCTATTTCACGCCGTAAATACAGTCGAATACAATAATCTGTCCAGCTGTAATCCCATGTTTCACTCAATGAATACAGTCGAATACACTCGAATGCAACAACTGATTAGCTGGACTTCCCTGATTCACGCCTATTTTTGCTACTGTATTCATGAATGCAATAACTTAAATACATCAAATACATCTTATAACCACAGAAAATGTATCTATTATCCATAATATAAGCAAATGGTATCTATAGATGGCTAATTACTACTAAAAGATAGTGTTTTATGAAAATTTCTCTATTTAAAATTATTCATAGTTCTCTCTTTTAACGTATTATTTCAAGCTTGAATTTCGGATTTTTGAATGGCCTAATATGTTTTATAGATCATAAGTGTTAGTAAATCAAATAAAGCACATATCAAAATCAAATCAATATTAATATTAATTTTTAAAAATTCCAATCAATACTACGAATGACAATAGTGTTGGATATCTATTTTTTTAGTTTTACATTGGTTTAGACAGTGAAAATGTATAACTTATCTTTTTTATTGTTTAGTCATGTAATTACTATTTAGTACTTATTAGTCATACTATTATGACTTAGTACTTTTAGATTATGTTCATTTTAATTATGGCTTATTGAGCAAAATTTGTTTTATGTGATTTTATTTTCTTTATTATTGAATATCTTAGTACAATGTCATGACTCATCTCACATTATTTTTGTCACGACCCAAAACGATGGGCCGCAACGGGTGCCTGAGTCCTACCTGTCAAACACCCCTAAGCATGCATCTAAAATATGAACCTGAATAACATCTGCTGCATTACGAAAATAACATACGTGAAGGAAACCTGCCATCAAAGCATATGCACGTATACATGCAGAATATAGTAGGCGAGCCGGCAAGGCTGCTATAGACAACGATACATCCAAAACTGAAAGCCGACAAGGCCACATACAACCCAACTAGACATACTGTCTACATACCTCTAATAGAAACATAGTTGTAAAAAGACGAGACTGAGCCACGTCATATCCACACACACACACACACACACACACACACACACACACACACACACACACACATATATATATATATATATATATAAACGTATCGTACCAAAATCAAAGCAGCTCCAGATCAAGTGGAGCACGCCAATTCTCGCTGATCAGGGATCCTAAGGAGGGGGACCGTCAGCTTGCCTACCTGCAAGCATGAAATGCAGGCCCCGTGAAATAGGGCGTCAGTAAGAAAAATGTACTGAGTATATAAGGCATGAAAATTAGTATGTAAAAGACATAGATGAAACATGAAATAAGGAAACACATCTGTCGCGCCCCCTGTTTTCCTCCACGGAGAAAGTTCGGGTTCCTACATTCATGGGGGCAATAACTCATTTCCCTTTTGGGATTTGGGTATTTGAAGAGTCGCCACCTAACGGATTATGGTGCATTAAGGCACCTAGAGCGATTAACTCTTACACTAGTTTGCACTACCAGAGATTTAGGGTAAGGGCTCAAAATATCCTTGAAGGGAAGGTGTTAGACACCCCTCTCGGTCCACAATGGTGGGTCTCGGCCGAACTTATATTTATGAATTAGTCCTTTAACAAATAAGTAGTTGAAACACATAATTGCAAATAAAAGCATGTTGGACATTGTATGACTCAAATAATAAGACAAAGAATTTGAACAAGTTGCATATAAAAGAGTAAAGTTTAAACATCGGGAATTGGAAAAGGGTCCTAAGTTGGTTAGCCTACAGGATCACCTCATACAATTCCCGGTAAACACTCCTTAATGAGGGGCTACACATGACATTAGCGCGTAGTCATCATATCCTTACTACCCAAGTCCCCCCCCCTCTTTGGTCATAGCCTAAAGCGTTCTAGCAACCTTGAAAATGTCTTATGCGTGCACTACTCGTCCCTTCCTTGTGGCCTTGGAGCTATTTTAGGACCTCTACTTTTGGCCAGTTCTAGACCTTCCTAAGGTTTTAAAGGATAAAAGTCTAGGCGTCAATCAAGAACAGTTAGGACTGCATTTAAAGGGAACAAGTTATAGGCCCACAGTTACCTCCACAAATATAACAAGTAAATGCACGTCTTCAAACAATAGTCAAGTATTTAAGAGAAGATCCTAGAACATGATATCTAGGTGAGCAGGGATTGTACAGTAATGAATTGGGACAAAGTGTCAAGATCCTATTTAGCTTGCCTACTGATTCAAACTTGTTAAATCTGGATAGTTTTAAAAAATAAAGCATAGTTTCAAAGTTGCGGAATTTAAATCGCCCTATAGGCTTGCCTAAACGCAGAACAGTGATGTCCTAAGAGCATAGTATCTACATTGGTGCAGTAAAACAGTGAACAGTTTTCCTTTAAACGGACACTTGAGATCCTATATACATGCTTTCTAGCGATAGTAAATTAAGGCAGTATTTGAAAACTCATTTAAAGAAGTGGACAGTTGATTAAGCCAATTCAGAATGAACTAACATGAATTAGACTGATTTGTTTAACTAAATTGATTTTAGGTTCTATCGGCAGGATTTCTGATTTTAATTCCTATAGGCATGGTATCTTATTGTTAAGAGCTGATGCTGGAACTTATATGCATGATTTCTAGTGGAGCAAATGTAAATACATGTTGTAACAAGAACTGAACTTAGTCACTTTACACTCTATAGGCATGATATCTAATTATAAAGCCATTTAGATCCTATAGGCATGATTTCTAATTATAAAGCTATTTAAATCCTATAGGCATGATTTCTAATTATTGAAACCATTTAAATCTTATAGGAATGGGTTCTAGTATTGTGAAAGTAAAGCAAACATAGCAAGTGCATTAACATTATCCTATAGGCATGGTACCTACCCGAGTTACCCAACAGATATGTAGCTACCCACCCCTTTTCACTAATCAGCCCAAAGTTGTTTACAAATAATGATTACAGACCAGCTGAATAAATTACATAAACAATAAAGGAAAAAAAAGAAGTTAACTATAGGGAGCCTGAAGCAGGCCCAAATGACTTCCCCAAGCCTCCAATAGCCTCAAATGCTAAGGATCCATAAACAGTATCTTGTCTAGGTGTGTCAGAGTTCCCTAAGGACCTCAAGGATCCCCGGCAATGCTCACACCTAGACTTCTTCTCAAACAAGAACTGATTTAAGTGCAGTGTGGAAAGGCCAGCTCTAACATGCCAGAGTTCAGAGAAATATCAAGGATCTCAAGGCAGTACACATGTGAGAGGGGCATAACCTAATATTCTAGGAGTAGTGTGAGAGTGCTTGACATAGTTTTGTTTTGAAAATAGTACAGAGATGACTTCAGAAGTAGGAAAGTTTTTCAGAAAACAGGGAATAACTTAGTGGTAGAAGACAGTTTGAAAATAGCAGACAACATCCAGATTCAAAAAAAGAACACTTCACCAACAGATCTTCAAACAGAGATGGAGGGATTATGGCACACAAGAATCGCATTAGGGGAGATGGATACAAATAGTAAAGACATGTAGTCGCAAACTGCATACAACACTTAGGATTATGGAAACTTAGTAGATAGTTTAGAACATAGATAATAGTTGGCTTGTCTTGAATAGGTTTTAAACATATAATATAGACATGCTAAGTAAAGAAGTAAGCTGAGTGCAAAACATGCATTGAAAAGATAGAATTTTAGACATGCTAGGCAAAGAAATAAGCTAGAAAGGGTGCAGAACTAAAGCATACATTGAACGGGAAGATTTTAAACATGCTGATCGAAGAAGCAGGCAAGGATACAAGTTGACCCCATAACTGATGAACTAATGCAAGAATGAAAACACATAGGGTTTGGATTCCAAAACTTAATTAGAGACATACCAGTTAAGGAGAGCAAGACACAAAGTATAAAGCAGTTTAGTGTAATAACTAGCCTTGGCCTATAGCCGGCTAGTCCAATGGAAGTAGCAAGTGACAGAAATAGCAGAAAGCTTTAAGTATAAAGAGAGTTTTTGAACTAATGTTCCTTGTTCTTGTTGTTATTTTGAACTTAAAAGGAGAGGAGGTTTATATAGGAATCAAAGCCTTAACAAGCAAGGTAATAAATCAATTAAGTAGTAAATCAGGGAATCCACATGTAAATCGGCAAGATTTTCCCTTAATCAAGGGACAACTCAACTAACGGTAAAACACACTCGTATTTAAAGAAAAGAATAAAGTAAGACTTAGGTATAGAACATGCAATTAAGGGTAAAAGCACAACATTTTAATTAAGGAAATAAATCAATAACAATCAGCGGAATGCAAACAAGGCAAGGAAAAATAATTAAGGCAGGTAAATTTAATCAAATTGAGTAAAGAAGTAAGGATCAAACGTTAGATGGAAATGGGTCAAATTAAACCAGAAAATAAGGGATTCAGAGTAATCAAGGGTTAAAAAAGTCATGAAAGAAGCAGCATGCTTAGCATATAAAATGAGGTAGAGCATGAATAGTTAGGATTTCACACAGCTTTAACAAAAACCCATGGTTAAACGATATTGATTCAAAGAGAAGCATACACGTTTTGCATGAATGGTTAGTATAACCACAAGTTCATGATATCAGTGAAAGATAGAACTAAGAAAATTCAGTAGATGCATACTAGGACAAGTAAATCATGAGAAGTCACAAGAATCCAAGGCGAGAACACAGTCAGAGGTACCAATATCCAGAAACCATCTTAGATCTATACAGATCTAGGGGGTTTGGAAAAGAAATTAGGGTTTCGAAGAGAACCATACAGAGATGAAGAAACAAACTAAAAAACCTTTAGATCGTAGTTAATATAGAACGATTTCACTCGAAATCACACTGGAATGGCCAGGAACATACGAGAGATGAACCCTAGATGCAAGTCGACATGGCCTTGGTCCCTTGGGGGCCTTAAATATGGAAAAAATAACATGAGAGAAGACATTGGAGGCCTGAGAGATGGTGAGAGGTCACTGGAGATGGCCATAGAATGGGGTCGACGTTTGGAGATTAGGGTTTAGGTTGAGAGTGTTTGAAAGCAGAGAGGATTTTAGGGCGGCGGGTTTGGTTGTGAAATGAATTAGGTTTGGAGGGGGGGTATAGATTAGTTTAATTAGGAAAGGGAAAACCTGGTCCGTTGATCAAAACGATCAACGACCAGGATTTGGCCGGGTATTGGGTCGGGTAGGTGTTCCTAAGTTGGGGCGGGTAATTTTGGGGTCCGGTTTGGGCTGAATTAGGAATGGGGAGGGGTTGGAATTTGGCTAGAATTGAAATGAAATTAGGCTAGATTTTAAATAGCCATTTTCAGTACTATATAATTTATAAAAAATAATAAAATGATTTCCAAAAAAATATTTCATGTACTAAAATGAGTAAAAAATAGTTGTTTAACATTTTAAAAATATTAAAGACCAAATTATGTATTAATAACGTAATTATGCATTAATATGGCTAGTATTGCAAATATACGTAAATTAACTAAAAAATATAAATGCAATTATAGATAATGTACTAAAAATATTAAGCAGTATTTTGGTATAAATATAGAATTTAGATGGATAAATTACCATGAAAATAATTTGAAGGATAATTATTGGAAATTTTATGAGTAAAAAGGGAAGAAATAAATCAATTTGAAGCCTTTAAAAATTATAGAAAAATTATAAAAATGCTTATGCATGCTTATATATGCATGTATGCTATTTTGAAAGTATATATATGTATTAAAAATATATAGAAAAAAATTGGGTATCAACAACTACCCCTCTTTACCCGGGAAGGATGAAAGAGTTTTCGGGTAAAGAAATGATGGCCAATTTTGACCGGGCAGGTTGATTTGAAAGATAGAGGTCGGACTCCGGTCTTATAGTTTCCTACATATCTCTGGTCTTACAGGAATCAGGTCATGTGTAGTTCCGGATTCATCAGTGGAATATACTGATGAAGTCATTGCAAGAACGAACATGAGATGCAGATACGACCATGGTGAGCGGTTAAGGTTTCAGACAGTTGAAGGAACTGGAGTGAGATCTCTCCTGCTAGGATAGTGGTTTCTTGCTAGTCACCTGCAGATGAAGATACTACGAACATGTATTTGTACGAAAATTTAAACATGATGCAAATTCCCTTTTGGACCATGAAGGTTGTCTTTGGACGGTTGGGGATGATGTCCTGGGCTATGAATTGTTTAGTGAGGGATTCACATGGCATGAAATGATGTTCTCGGGCCATGACAACGGTGCCTCCGAACCGTGACGTCTTTGAATAATGATATGCAAATTTGAGGGGTCCTCACTCTTCCGGCTATAAGGATGATGCCTTTTAGACTTTGGTGCCTTTGGATAGATTGGAGATATTTCAGCCCATGATATGCAGTAATATGATGTTAACGAGACAAGGCTTAGTCTTGTGAAATGAAGGGCAGAGCTTAGCCCGATTGAAAAACGAGTAGATAGTACTAGAAATAGAGCAATATTTGTGCGAAGAGGGACAATTCTTAGTCCTACGCAGATGGGGAGTCAAGGATTAGCCTCATCCAAATAGGGAGGCAAGGATTAGCCTCATGAAAATAGAGAGGCAAGGATTAGCCTTATGCAAATAGGGAGGCAGGGATTAGCCTCATGCAAATATGGAGGCAGGGATTAGCCTCATGCAAGTAGGGAGGAAAGGATTAGCCTCATGCAAATGGGGAGGCAAGGATTAGCCTTATGCAAATAGGGAGGCAGGGATTAACCTTATGCAAATATGGAGGCAAGGATTAGCCTCATGCAAATAATGAGGCAAGGATTAGCCTCATGCAAATAATGAGGCAAGGATTAGCCTCATTCAAATATGGAGGCAAGGATTAGCCTCATGCAAGT